>NC_081185.1:96940536-97271089 GCF_029867415.1 Vicia villosa | reverse complement strand
TATGACATTCACAGTCTCGCACATTTATCGCGAAGGAAATCACTGTGCAGACAAATTAGCCAATATTGACCTATCCATCCACGATTACCAATGGTGGAACTCTTTACCAGATGTTGTCAGTCGCGATTTCGCGCGAAACCGTTCTGGTTTCCCAGAGTTTCGTTTTTGTTAGCTTTTGAGGGTTTCGGTTTTATGTCCCCCTCCCCCTCTTTTTTGGTTTTTTTTGTACTTGTTTTCCTATGAATAAATCCTTTAGGTGTGCTCTCAACACTCCTTTTAAAAAAAAAAAGTATTTGTAATAAAATAAAATATTTCAATCACTAACCTATTGTGTATCCTTCTTAAAAAGAAAAAAACTAAAGTGAGTTAACCTTAAGGGTGTGTTTGAATTGACGGTCGAGAGAATTGATTTTGAGAGAATTGAGTTGGGTAAATTTGATATTAACATAATTGTTATCAACTAATAAAATTAATATTAGAATTGAGTTTAACAAAATTAATTTAATTTTGGATAGAATGATATAGAAGTGATTGTTATCGACTAATATTATTTGAATAGTTTTATCAAATAATTTTAAATGTATATTTATCAAAATATTAATAAGTTCTAATATAAATAAAAAAGAAAAGAAATAATTGATAAAAATTAAAGAGGATAAAGAAAAAAAAACAATAACAAATAAAATATAAAATTAATTCTATTAAATTCAAAAGCTAGAAATTGTAGTTTCTAAAAAAATTATTTTTAAAGGAGGAGAATTGATTTTAAAAATAATACTCAAATAAAAAAAAAATCAAATTTTTAAATTGAAGTGAACTAAAAGAATTTTTGAGATTTGTGAACAATCAATCCAAAGATACTCTAAATACTTAATTCATATTGCCTAGTTTACCATCTTCAATTTGAAATAAAATTCACATTTGTCTTACAACAGTATATCAAAATATCTCGAATTTATCTAGGTTCACGTTCACACCAAGCAAAAAAATAATGCAGCCATGAACTACTAGTGAGTCTGCCATAGTATGTATTTTTTATTAGTGCTTGACGCATTATAATTAGTTTATTACGCATCGAAAGAATATATGATAAATTATTAACTACAGCAGGAAAAGAATAATTAAATTAATGCAGTCCATGTTGTTTGTCGAGTGGAAAAGTATATATTTTAAAAAACAAAATAAAGTTGTATTATTAATTAAAAATATATATTAAAAAAAACAAAATAAATGAAAAAAAATAAACTTCTTATAATGGAGAGACAGTATTATTAGTTGGGAAAGTGGACGATGCAGATCTAAATTGGGTGATGAACCTATATATTTTTGGAATGATATTTGGAAGAAAATAAAAAACAGTACTTCCAATTTAAACTTGTTGGTTCACATCATTTTTTGTACAACACTTTTCGTTAAAAAAAGTTGCACTCACATCGTTAAATAGTAAAATGACACTCATCCTCCCTCTAATTTTTAAAATATGTATTTATTAGATAAATTTTGAAAATCAAATGGAATATGTATTCATTAGATAAATTTTGAAAATCGAAAGGAATATGTATTTATTAGATATATTTTGAAAATCAAACGTATCTAACTTAAATCATAAACGAAATTATTTTTCTAATAATACAGTCTCAGAATATCTTAAAATCTACATATATATATTAATACTCGAAATAATTTAGTCAGTACTCTAGTTTGATAAAATCGATGAAAATTCGAATGTAAGGAATATGAGATATGGAATTTTGTATGAAGATGATAGTTTTTTCTAAAATGTTTTTTTTTTTTAAATCTGAAATGCTCAATTTATAAGTAAAAGTGATGTTGTTTAACAACCTTGTGACCTTTGACAAAACAGATACATACAACATCACTTTTATTAAATCTTGCACACCCACGACAACACCTGCAACACTTAATAGAGTGTTGTCTATTTTCGAATTTAAAATTTAAACTTAAACAACGACTATAAAAAAATAAGAGTAACGACCACCGCCATGTGTGACAGCTTGCTGCCACATGCCGGTTGAAGGCGCTACTGTATAACTCTGTTGTTCCTATGTGCTTAAGTGTTGCCTACAAGCCGCCTCTAGACCCACGCTCTCAGATGGGTTAGAATCCTCTCAATTTCCTCTCCAATTTCCTCTCATTACTATAGTTTTGAAGAATTTTATGTGTATAAAAGATGAATGAGCTCATTTAATGTCGCATTATTACATTTTTTTTACAAACTTACATTTATTTTAAAAAATTTAGTAATAGAAGAAATGAAGAAAGCAAGAAATAAAGAGGATCTTGATCGCGGATCAAACCCGGTCCCAGAGACAGAGCCGATATCCCCACCCGATAAGGAGGTATATGGAGGAGACCAGTGACATAATGCTTGAGACCACGACACTTGTTAATGTAACATTTTATCCTCTTTAACTCTTTTGTTGAGTTAATAAATTTAACTTTTTATAAAGGCTTTCAATGTGAGTAACACTTTCTATATAAGATTATTTCCTATGCATTTATCCTCCTTTACACTTGTACATTTTTCTTGTCATTTTAAAACACACTCATAGACATTTATTTTATTCATTAATTACAACACAACTAACCTAAGATTAAAGAGTGTCAGTGTCTTTTTAATAAATCTCATGGAGGTGAGTGTAATTGTTTCAAAATATAAAATATGCTTTTACTAAAAGCACACACAATTGTCCAGTAGGTAAACATGATATGCAAAACCGAGTTTGAATATGTGACATTTTAATTATTCATTTTTAAAAGATAAAATTTAAACTACTAGACTACTTACTAAAAAGAAGCACTTCTTCAAGTTTAGATTTTGGTTGATAAAAATTGTGATTGACTAATAAGATAATTTATAGTATAATTTAAGATTGATGATTGATGACAGACGGTTTATAATTTATTACTGATAGCTAATGAGTTAAATAAAGTGTTCAATAAATTACATTCGAACTAATTGATAAATATAAAATATCATATAAAAATATTTCTTAATTAATAATAAAATGTATAAATTATAAATGAGAAACATGAATTTTAGTTAAAATAATAAAAAAATATAAATTATAAATATACATTAAAATATTATTTAAAATAGTGTTTAAAAAATAAATTATAAATTAATAACTACAACTGTAAATTCGTAATAAAAATATCATTATCAAACAAATTATTTATCATACAGGTTTTTATGCTATAAAGTATAAATTAAAAAGGATTTTGCTAACCAGTGTTCTCAGGGCACTCTTTAAACATACTAAATAAGGAAAATATTCTTCATAAAAGTTAATATTTCAATTTCCAATACATTAAATATACACATTTTACTATAAGCTTACTACTTTAATCACTTAAATAACTTAAATTGACATAAACATATCCTAAATAACTAATTTCTAAATATATAAACTCAAAGTTCAATTATGGTTAATCTAATCTTGGTAAATATAAAATCCGGCAAAAAGCGGGTCTAATTGAACCCGGTTCAACCCATAGATGAAAAATATTTATTTTATATTAAAAACTTTATCACTCCAACCAACAACATCGATAACACTTAGCTTCTTCAGTCTGTGGCATCTCGAAGCTCTTGTCTTCAATGGCTTCCCTTATTAACATGGTTTCAGTTTCACCAAGAAGATTAACATCCACAACAACAAGAACCTCTTCACTTCAAACACGACCAAGTTTTTCACCGTTTTCTGTCTCATTTCCTAGTACGTTGACTAAACAAACCAAAAAAAACTCTTTTTAGTTACTCATAGAGTGAATTGTTGTGTGCATAAGACACCCTTTTGAGTTTTCTTTTCAATTATCATTTCAAATGTGCTAATCAATCATGCATCTGTGTAGTTTCTTAGCTACCAACATAGTTAAAGTTAAGGTTTTTTTAATGTTTTTTTCATGTTTTTTCTTTCTTTCTGTGTTTGTCTGAAAATGAAATTTTTGGTGTTTGTGTTGACATTGCAGAGAGAAGATTAACAGTTAGAGCAGCTGAAACTGATGCAAATGAAGGTTTTTGTTTGTTGGGTTTTGTGGTTTTGTATTGTTGTTCATTTTTCATTATGTTTTGTGTTTTGTATTTAGTTTTTTTTTTTTTTTTTTTGGTGTTTGAGAAGTTAAATCTGAGGCACCCGGTACGGCGCCGGCTAAAAATGGATCAAGCTTCAATCAGCTTCTTGGTATTAAAGGAGCTTCTCAAGAATCAGTGAGTTAATCTCATTCTTATTGCAATTTTTTTCATTCTTTAATTTGGATTTCAATACTTATTTTGGATTTTCATTGTGGATGGATGTTTGAAATGCTCATAATCAGACTTTGGCCCTGTTTGGACAGTAGCTTAATTAAGTGATTACAGCAAAACTGCTTCTGTATAAGTTGTTTCTATAACCCAACACGGTAACTCAGAATGTAAAACTTTGGCTTTATGTTACAACTGCAAGCCCTTTTCAAATCTTCAAGTTTATCGCTTTATTTGCATAGTAAAGTAGTACTATAATGCTAAATTTCAGCTTTTGAAAAATATTTGTATTTGATAATTCATCTGTGTAATGTGTTGTGCAGAATATATGGAAGATTCGTCTTCAACTGACAAAGCCGGTAACTTGGCCTCCATTAGTTTGGGGTGTAGTTTGTGGGGCTGCTGCTTCTGGTACTAAATTTCTGCATAACATTAAAATGTGACACGCATGTCATAAAATGTTTAGTCCTGCGATTAACTACGACAATTGCTTAGGAACATTCATTTTCAAAGTTTTCTATTCATTGCTTCGTGTTCATGGTATATATTCACATTAATGTTATTTGTTACAATGTTTTTTGAATAAACTATTCGCTTTGGTAGGAAATTTCCATTGGGAGTTTGGGGATGTTGCTAAATCAATTTTATGCATGATGATGTCTGGTCCATTCCTTACAGGATATACACAGGTAATCTTTTTGTCGCTGATATAAATTTTTACCGAACTTCCATTAGATGAGAGTACAACACTGACGTGTGTCATTGAATTGTTGGTCTCTAAAATTTCACAGACTCTGAATGATTGGTATGACCGAGAAATCGATGCAATAAATGAACCTTATAGACCGATTCCTTCTGGTGCAATATCTGAGAACGAGGTATGTTGTTAATCAGAAACTTATATGTCTTTTCCTTTTGTTACATGGTTATTTCCTCATCTTTTTGCTAAAAAATCTGCAGGTAATCACTCAAATATGGGTGCTGCTACTAGGAGGTCTTACTTCGGCGGGTATATTGGATATATGGGTCGGTACTGCATTTAAAAATTACGTGATCCATCTCTTCTTAATGCAAATGATCAGAAACTCGGTTGCTAAATTCTTCTCCTTTACAGGCAGGGCATGATTACCCTATACTTTTTTACCTGGCGTTGGGTGGATCCCTGCTGTCGTATATATATTCTGCACCTCCTTTAAAGGTAGTTAATTTATAAATTTTCCTCGTTTTTCAGTTTTATATATTTTTGCTTCTTTTGCCTTTGATGGTCCTTGACTATGTTACGCATGTTTTCTAGTTAAAACAAAATGGATGGATCGGGAACTTTGCCCTTGGAGCAAGTTACATTAGTTTGCCATGGTGTGGTATCTTCTACTTCGATAACTATTTGCTATATGTCTAAACTGTTATTATCCTTGTTCTAGTGTTATCTCAGATATCAGTGGCGGTTTTTGGGTTAGCCGCAATGGTAAATATCCGCTGTTATTGCGGGTTTTTTCTGCCATAATACACTAACAGCGCCTCAAAGCATGTGATATGGCGGGATTTTGGCTCTCTGCCTTGGACGCCATCTCCCATTGACAACAACGCCTTGTTATGAACATTTGGTTTTTGTTGATTCATTGATTTCATTTTCAATTAGGTGGGCTGGTCAAGCTTTGTTTGGGACTCTTTCCCCAGACATTATTGTTCTCACACTCCTTTACAGCATAGCTGGCGTATGTCATATATTCTTCATCACATTTTGCCGGATATGATAATATTTCAATCATTACCTCATTTTGTTCATCAATCAATATTGTTCTTGACTTTCCGTAACACATTGCAGTTGGGAATTGCCATCGTTAATGATTTCAAAAGTGTTGAAGGAGATAGAGCTCTAGGACTTCAGGTCAACTACATCACAATTCTTTGTTTTTTAGTAATTCTAATCCGAACATTTTCATTCATCCAAGTAGTTTCTTTCTACTAACTTTTTTATTGACAATCTTGTTTGATTAGTCTCTTCCTGTCGCTTTTGGTGAGGAAACTGCAAAGTGGATATGCGTTGGCGCTATCGACATTACACAGTTATCTATCGCTGGTACGTTTTTATCTCTCAAATAAATTCAAAGTCAATCTTCATATAATATCTTTTCAAAAGTTTATAACTAACTGTTGCTACTTGCTACTGAAATATGGTTGCAGGATATCTACTTGGGGCTGGTAAGCCGTATTACGCATTGGCTCTGCTTGCCTTAATAGTTCCACAAGTCGTATTTCAGGTAAATTACACAATTACACTCACAACGTTACAAAATTGTTTGCAAATCATGCAACATAGCTAAGAATACGCAGAACTGTTTTTATTTATCGAGTTATCGTCTTGTGCCTTGCAGTTCAAGTATTTCCTCAAGGACCCTGTGAAATATGATGTTAAATATCAGGTATATATATACAATAACCTCTAAAATTTCTTCGTCAAATCTATAAGCTTTATATATATATATATCAGCATCGCAATGTTACACGACATTATTTTTGAGTAACCGTAACCGTAACCTTCCGATGTTGACAGGCTAGTGCGCAACCGTTTTTGGTTCTTGGTCTGTTGGTTACTGCTCTAGCAACAAGCCATTGATAAAAAGATGTTGAAGGGACAGTCACACCAGTTAGAAGGAACTTAACAAATTTGTGGCTTTTGTTAGTTACTTACATTGAAGATGCGTGCCATAGTTTTTGTTTGTCACCCTGCATACAGGGTTATTATTAAGGCTTATACTCATTTAACTTTTCTGTTTTTTTCCTCTTTTGTTCATGTATCTTCTCGTCCACTTAAGTTTTTGATGATTTCTAAGTTAAGGTTGAGCAAAGTATATTTTTTAGGAAGCTTTAAATAAGAACAATTGTACAAAATGTATTGCAGACATATTCACATATACAATTCCCTTACATGGTTTCTTCATAACTGTGTAAATAAATTTCATGCATACTTCTCTCATACATATCTCACCATATACTATTTTAAAAATTATAGAATTTATATAGTTAACATTAAACTATTGGTTAAATACATGCCATCAATGCCACTAGGAACAAAAAGGATAATGCCTTGACTAGGGGTGGCAAAACGGGTCTGGTCCGTTGGGCATGTCTGTTTTGCCCGCATTTTAGTGCGGGGTGGGCCAATGATTTAGGCCCTCACTCTCTAATGTGTCCGCTTCGTCCCGCCCTATTTTCTTTGCGAGTTTTTACGGACATGGTCGGTTACATAAATTTTTGTGTTTTTAAGTTTAAAAGATGCAGTGCCTGCGGATTTTCTCCGTCCCGCCCTAACTTTTTTATGGGGTGGACCTAAATTTTAGGCCCATATCCTCCATTATGCTCGCTCCATCCCATTTTTTGCAGGTTTTTGCAGGGCGGGTTTATACGGGACGGACATGTCCGTTTGCCACCCTTAATCTTGACCAGTTTCCACAACACTAGGTTTGGGAGTTTGAATGGGAGAATATTTTGAAGAGAATTAAAAGAAGTAAAAAATGGATAATTTTTTAAAAGAATGTTTTTATATAGAAATATAATTAAATATTTATGATTAATATATTTTTAATATTGTTTTCATTGTTACAAGTTAGTGGTTTGAATATGATAACGTTTTGTATTATCATTAGGCCAATAATAATAAAAAAATAGATATTAAAAATGCTAGGGATGGCATGCTGGCTTAACGACCCTTATAAAATTGGTAAAAAAAGGGGGACGGGACAAACATTTTTGAAAATGTAAATATGAAAGTTGTGTGTTTTTCAAGACGGAATCCAACCATGTATCACTCATGAGTTTATTTTAACCGTGACTCACGAATTTTCCTAAAAACACTAAGAACCTTAAAACTTCAAACTGGAATTAAATGGCTAATATGCATGATAAATGAAAAGTAATAGATGGATTTTGATCCTCACATGATGCTGAACAAACTGGTATCGAGATATATTGAAATAGGTACACAGATTAAAAATTCAAAGTTTAAGAACTTACCTCTTGAAGCTGGAAATCGAAACTTATAATAGGGGACTTCCAGAAGTGTTTCGATTATTCCAATAACTTCCGTGACCTTGTGGATGCTAAATGAATGCTCAATTAGTTTGGAAACCTCTTGGATGTTCCTACCCGAATCAACTTGCAAATGACTCAAGTGAAAATGGTGGATGATGATGGAGGTGTTACAGTTGTAAAACAAGTAATTGGATAGCTTCTATGAAGTGTATGGAAGGTGTTTGAATGCTTAAATTGACTCCAGGTGACCTGTGTAGCTCAATTCGAATCAATGTGCAAAACTTCAAAGTGAAAATGGAAGGTGGTGTTTTTGTGGTTACAAATGCAATGTGAGGGTTGGGACAATTTGTATGAGGTGTATGGAGAGTGTTTGGATACTTGTTTGACACAAAACAAGTTTAGAACTCAATTTTCACAAGTTTATGCAAGTGATAAATTTGGAGTTTTTGGATGGAAGAGTGACTTTGAGAATTGAGGTGTGTTTGATGCAAGAGGCAAGGTCTCCTATTTATAGGCAAAAAAATTTATTTGTGGGGGAAAAATAAGACCATTTGGCTGTACCAAATTCATAGGTTGCTTGGCTTCTTGGTGAAGGAACCTTGTAAATCCATGGTTCCAAGATTTGAAATGCCTTTAATCAAAACATTGGGGGGCTTCTCTGTACCTTAGGAGCTTACTTGTTGAGCTTGAATTTTTTTTGGATCAGAAGCAACAATGTAGAGGCTCAAGGGTACTTGTGTTTGTGATTAAAGTCACTTTTCAAGAATGGAAGTCATGACTTTGGCCACAAATGGCATTATGCATTAGTTAAGACTTGAATCACCTGGTCCATAGCTCAAAATCAAGTGTAATATTCTGATTAGAGTGTGTTAAACAAGTTAAGATACCTCTTAATCAAGCTCAATGCAGATTGGAGTGAATTGGCATCTTGGTTCTTCATGTTCATGACCTAAACATCTTCTCCTATTTGAATCTCCTAGCTCACAAATTCTATGGAGGAGTTCTAGTATTTTTTGGAAATCCCTAAACATCCTCTAAAACTTTCATATTTTGTGTTTCTTCAAATTCTCAAGAAATCTTGATGAGAAATGACTTTAAAGTCACTTACCTTTTGAGAAAAATTTTGTCTTCTTGAAAATATTCTAAGTGTCTGAAAATGTAGCTAACTTTCAAGCTTTATAATTTAAAAACCATTCATCTTTTGGGAATTTATTCTCAATGACAAAGTTTTAGATCTTGACTTTGTATTCAAAATGAGCTTTGGAGAACAAAATTTGGCCAAGGGATGAGAAAGTTATGGCCTTTCAAAGTTGAGTAAAAAACATGTATTTCTTCATCAAAAAGTCAACCCTAATTGTTGACTTTTTAATTCTTGATTGATTTTATTAATTTTTCTTGATAAAATGACTTCAATAAACATATACTCATGATTTTGATCTTCAAAAGTCCATAGTTGACCAGATTCCTCAAAAGTTAAAGGTGATCTTGAACTATTGACTTTTTCCAGATGAATTGCATTCTTAGAAGTATCAACTGAATCAGGCTCTTCCAATCAAATGAATGATGTGAGTGGATTATAATGAGACATTGGAGATTCTTGAATCATTATTTGAGTCATGGAGCCATGCTTTGACCAAGAGTCAACTCCCCAGATGAATTAGGTCAAAAACCCTAATTGTGGACCAAATGAACTTGAAAGTGGTTGATCTTGAATTGAGCCATATTTGGAATTGGATATTATTGAGGGGAATCCCTTGAGAATATGAAAATACTTGAGCTCCTTTGTGAGCCTCAAAACCCTAATTGATTGAGTTTCTTGATCAGTCACCTATCTTGTGAAACAAACAACAAGCAAGCACAACATTTTTGTATATTTTGGTTAGCAAACGACGCATGATTGATTATGAATGATGATAATGATGATTATTATCACACTCTTTTCAAAAGGAGGTGGGATCTCAGGGTAAAAAATTGGGGTACAACAAGTATCATATGGTATCACTTATTTATTTTGATGTTTTTGTCAATTTGGATATAGTTGTTTTAATACATTTGTGTATTTGTAATTTTCTTCTCATTTAAAATTCGTGTGCTTGTACTACATTCGTATTTCATTTTCTTTGTAATCGCTTAGGATATTATGTTAATTGTATCACTAAGAACCCTCCTTGCTCAATCAAATAATATATTTAGATCCTTGATACTAGTTCTTTTTTAGCCTAGTAAATTGCTACTTTGTTGTTTAATCAAGCGTAGTTTGAATCACAAGTTATTAAAATTGGATGTTAAGTAATTTGATTCAAATCAAGTGTAAAACATTATTCAAATTAGAAGCCTTGAAAATAACGGGGATTACCTTTGGTCAATTTGATTCGAATAATAAAATAAACATGATTCGAATCACAACCTCATTTGATATGAATTAAGTGCAACAATTGATTCAAATCAAATGTCTTCATGAAGCCATATTTGGGCTCTGCTCAAATTAATTTGAATCAACATTTCCTCTTGATTCGAATCAAAGCTTGGGTTCACTAAAATTAATTTGAATCAAAGTTTCTTCATGATTCATATCAAAGCTTCACAAGATACATTTTTCCATCCTTAGTTTAAATAATTATTTCTTTGGTAAAAGCAAAAAAATGAATTGAAACCTATGGGAGAGAAATACCCATAGTTACAAAGAAGTTACTTTTGTTATCTCTCTTTAGTGTGTCTATACACATCACCTTGAATCTTTCTCTCCTACTATAGAATAATTTCTTGATTATGAATTCATGTCAGATCCATTCTCCATTTTATTACATCTTATTCTTGTGCAATTTGTTGGTTTGACTAATTTAGAGAGAGTGATTTGATTAATCATGTTGTGTTGTTCATGATTAATCAATCTCATGATAAAAATCAAGAACCAAGACTCATTTACCTAGATTTGAGAGAACCTTTGTGTGTGTTATTAATTCACCAACACTAGATCACTTGACTAATATCTTGTGGTGTACAGTGGGTGTGTGAGATAGTATGGAATTATTCATCATTTTCATCCTTAGTGTGTTTCCATTGTTGAGGACCTTCATCTCTAAAGATTGAGTGTTGAAGGAGACTAGTGGTACACTAGGGTATCTAATATTTTTTGTGTGAAGTTTGTTGTTTGTTAGAGGTTCTTATATCATTTCTTGAATGCAGTTTGGTACTTATTGTTTATCGATCAAGAGAGAGTTTCAATATACTCCATTGAGGACTTTGGAGAGATAAAGCATCAACGACCCGTAAGGCAGAGTTGGAAGCTGTCAACCTTTGGTGGCATTGGAGAACGATTGCTTGCAGACAAAGTTGGGAGTTGCCCAGTCTACACTTGGGTATGGAAATCACTCAGACAAGAAATTGGTGGGATCACGGGGATCTCCATGCACGAATACTAAGGGAAGAATTATTATGGATAGCAAGGTTATTGGATCAAGATCTTTAGTGATTTTATTTTTGTGAGCAGTTTGAGTGTCTGCATCAATAGAGGGAATTCTCTTTTTATAATTCTTTTTAATCAAAATGCTTGTATCATACTTATCGTAATTATGGAAGATCATGATTATTTTCCAGTGATTATTAACACCATTGAAGAGTGGATTAGGCAAAGCGAGGATGAACGTCGAACCACTATATATCTATGTGTATCTTTTCTTTTTCCCTTATCTCATTTACTTTTATAGTATTCATTAATGTTGGTATATCATTTGTGCATTATTGAATTGATTATATGCCACATGTGTTAGACTTTTCTTATAGTGATTTATTGTATAAGATTAGGTTTGTGGTGCATCAATCTTATTGATGATTCATGAATCCAATTATGTTTTGATAAAACATCAAGTAATGAGTTTTAAAATAGCTTTATTTAAATAATATTTGGTTGGCTTATGATTGAATTGTACTAAAAGCAATTAAGTACTTAATAACCTCATGTATCATTTCACTTGGTAGACTCATTAGATGCTTCCAAGCTCTCTTGTTTTTGTGTTTTGCTTATGTGCATCTTAAAATCTCTAACTTTGTATTTGGGACCTATAATGATTTTTGAAATTGTCTTAAAAGGAAAGGGTTTGTCCACCCCCCCTTCTAGACCCCTTTTGTGTCAATATTCTCACCCAACAATTGGTATCAGAGCGAGAATTTTGATCAAAATCTTGCGACTCCAAAAGTTAAGGATATGGTTCCTTCGATCTTGGACGAGTTTTTATAATCGTTTGGAATCTTATGAATTTAAATTATATACAATGAGTTACTAATGTCTTCTCATTCATTGCAAATAGGGGTGTGACTAGGCTGGGCCGAGTTAGGCTTTGTCAAGCCTTCTAAAATTTTTACAACCAGACTTGTGGTTGTCGCTACCGCGAGAAAATAACCAAAGTCGCCGCTAATATATTTATCTCGCAAAGGGAAAGGAATATCAGAAAACCTAACAAGAACAAGAGAAAGGTCTTAAGACCAGAAAACAGGGTACGGGAGTCGGTTACACGAGAGGAAGGGATTAACACCTATCATGTTCGTCGTACTCGACGAGATCCTTCTTTGTTTGTTTTTATCTAAAGGGTGTGTTAACTAGTGCTTACTTTCTAATGGGGGGAATGCAATGCATGATTAACTTAGAGTGTTTTAGTAATTATTTTTATTGCTAGAGCGTGAGCTCTATGCCTACATACCTCCATAATGCAATGGAGAAGTCAGAGCGTCGTAATTCTGCTGACTACTTTCTATGTTTTTTATTGTTTGTTGTGTGTTTTTAGGTGAGCAATTACATTCACATCCTATAAGCAGCTCGACCTTTGGAGACTTATGCAGGGGAGATAGGAAAGAAATAAAATGCTCTTAAGCGCCATAAGGCAAAAGAAAACGAAAGTGTGGTTTGTGTTTTAATTTGAAAAATACACTCAAGTGAGCCCCTTAAACAAGCGAGACTTGGGCTTCTCTTCCCTTTTTATTAGTTTCAACCTTTATTAGGTGTTTTATTAAGGATTAGATATTTAGTGTTATTATATGCACAAGGGGAACATACAAACTAAGGGGAATCTCTATCCTAATATTATCATAAAATGATGGTCCTAAGGTCAAGGAATAAGGGAATCTCTACCTATTGTTAGCATTCATAGATTTCAACCTAAGTTGTTCTATGTGACTCATCTTAACCAAGATGGAGTCACCACCCTAAGGGAACATGGAAAATATATAGCAAGAGACAAGAAAATAGAAAGACAATCACCTCACTTGAATACTTAAACAAGTAATCAAGACATGAGGTCAAACTCAAACAAGTAAGACATACACAACAATGAAACCCACTTGACGACTTAAATAAGTCTCAAGAAACTATTCAATCCTAAGAGAGAACAAACAAATGAAACCCATGGTAGCTGACTTAATCAAGTCCCTAACCAAGTCTACTTCTAATAGAGACTAAACCTCAATAAAACCCAAAGAAGATCATCCATAAAAGGTGGGAGAAGAAGTAATTAGTCATCACTAACATGTTATCAAACAACCAATGCATGAAAGATGTATCAAAATAATATTGATGAATGAGAATGTTCCTATAGAAGTATCAAATCATGTGAATTAATGTCTCAGCCCAAATAGAAAAGTATCATGGCATCATACAAAAAGATTCATAAGTTGTTGTCAAAGTGGTACATGCATCAAGACTTAATCAAATGACAAACATGTGACATTTAGACAAAGCATATGGCATAAAAAACATGGAACCAAGTCACGGGTAAGTAGAAAAAAGCATTTATTTACATCCCCTTATGTTTCACAAAGAAGGTTCAAGCATTTAGAGAAACCAACACAAAGTTCTATGTACAAACAATGAACATGCAACACAATAGTTCCCTAACTAAACTCACTTGAAAAGATATGAAGTTTTGAAAGGATGAACCTCCAAAAGGATATCAAGTATAGGAAGCCAAAACACACATATTATGGATCCTAAATCTCATGACAACTCATGTTAATCAACAAGTTCAAACCAAGACAATCATCATACAAATACATGTGAACTAGGTTAAACAAGTGTGAAGAAATAAGTGCAATTAGGAGCATGCTTATCATGAAAGCAATCAATCAAATACAGAAAGGAATGACCTATAAGAGGTGTTCATACATCCAAGGTATCATACCAAAAAGACCTCACAACTTTACAAGTGAAGGCAATAAGTTTGTGTCACAAGTGTCAACTAAAAAAACCAACTTTTGTCATGCTAAAAGAACAATTCAAATGAGGCAAGAAAGAATGATTTAAAAACCAAATTATAGGTCGCATAAGTTCCCTAAAGAACTCTCATTACATCCATAAATGACCCAAAAATATTGCACAAGTGCATTGCCTAAAACTAGTCATGAACCATCAAGTATGTTTACAAACACACAAGCAATGAAGTCTCAAAGACTCACACCAATGACCAACCAAATATCAACATTTGAGCTTGAAATTTTATACACAACATCATACATGACTCTACTGAGTGCATACAAGAAATGAGATCAAAATTCAATCCCTAAAGCCTTCAACTAAAACAATTTGAAAAATGCATCAAAACACGACACAATGTGAACACATGCAAGGAAAAGCCTTTAAAAAAAATACCAAAACAAGTGGAAAAAATAAATAAAAATATTCACAAAAATCCCAACATGTGATAGGAACTAAAAAATATTTTTATCCATTTTTTATATCACCTAAAACAGATTAACCAATCAAAACTTATGAGTTTAACAAAATCACACAATCGAGCGCTGCTCGTAAAGCAAATAACTACCAAAGTAGTGACCTGGAGAAAAGGGAAAAGAAAAAGCAAACAATCGAGCATCGCTAAAAAATAAGCACCCACGGGGCATAGGCCAAGTATTAAAAAAGGGGGGTCCTGCCATAGACAAGCAACCAAGAATCAGACCAAACAACAATAGGGAGATCATGCCATAGACAAGAGGAGCGAATCACTCTCAGCAACCAAGCCATCACACTGTGGAAAATAAAAGTTTCTTAACCGCAATATCATGTTATCGGGAAAAAAATATCGGGGGAAAGAAATTGTGCATGCGTACACCAATCGTCAACATCGGGCAATGCGGGCTATACAAAACATGGGGGTCCGATTGCAAGACCCTTCCATTAACCTTATTCAGGTCTTAGACTCAAATTAGATCTTGGACACATGTTCAGAGCATCTATTTGCAAAAAGTTAGAATAAGAACGACTCTACTGAAGGTTGCGGGGGTCGATTACGAACACTCTCCGCTTGCCTACCATGAGGACTTAACGGTGTTACCTTCTTGAGGTCTTATGGCACGGTGCAACCTGCCACAAAACACAAATATAAACATACAAAAACATGGCCTCCTTTGAGGACTTTATCACAAAGTAAGTACACAAGCACACCTACAGATCAAGACAATAAGAACATGCAACAAAAATCACATGCAACAAACATCCACCAAGAACATTTGAGCTATTCTCCAGCCTCTGGTGACGGAGCTCACAGATATGCATCTCTAGCCGTACTTCTCATGGCAAGGAAAGCGGTAAAATGCAGAATAGTTAAAGGGATGAGAAATTATCAAACGAATAACAATCCGTAATAAGTAAGCAAAGCAGAGAAACCCGGAAAACTTCGTGCAAACTTCATCATCAACAAAGCAAGTCACAAATTCAACGTACGACATATGTGTCAAAGTATCCTCAATGTGAAAATAAATCACAAGTAGTGTGTATCAGACACAACCACACAATCTTCCTGTATGAAAATACAAGTCAGACAAAACACACAACAGTGCAAATATACATCTCACAGAATAAGAGACAAGATCAATCGCGTCGGAGGCGAAATCGAATCCATAAATGAAGCAGAATGCAAATGCTTTTCAATAAAAATAAACGATCGAAAGCTCCATTGAAACGTCTTGCACAAGTCAACAAACACATTAATAATCCTAGGAGGTATATCCACCCTTCATAAAGATGCACTTCCGAAATATGGTGTGAACTATTTTTTATTTTATTTTCAAAGTCTTACTGGTTTCATTTTCTCCAAGAAAATGGCAGGCAACTAGGCATCGGTCGCTCGACTTAGAGAGGGTAGAGAGACACAGACAGCCTCAACTCGGCGTGAGAGAGCTTCACAGCAAGCAGTGACTCGGGGACGGGGTCGAGTCTGAGTACCAGTCCATATTATAGTAGGAGGTTTTAATTTTATTTCTACTATGTTGTTGTTTTGGGAAAAAAATGACTCTCTCAGATCAGACCATATTTCGGATATGCATCTCTGAAATAACTTCATGGTGAATTCAGATATGCATATCCGAAATCATTGAAAATCTGATTATGGAAGATTTGGGAGATGCATATCTGAAATCTTTACAATTAGGATATGGGTGCCTTCGGAGATGCATTTTCGAATGGTATTTTGAAGTTTTTAGAGGGTATTTTTTACCCTATATAGGTGTACAAAGAAATTCTCTATAATGTATTACAAAATATAACTAGTAACAAACTCGTGCATACGCACAGGTTCTGTTCGGTTATGCGAATTTGGATATATCATTTATTTTAAATAAAAATGTTAAAAAGGAAAAAAAAAGAGATAAAGAATTGATTATTTCGTATATAAAAATATTTAGATAAATAATAAATCTGTTTCCGTATACCATTTTTTAATTGAAAATATTTAATCATAAATATCATTTCTTGTATATAAAAATATTTAGATCAATAATAGATTTTTTTTCCTTATACAGACTTCATTTTTGTTTCGGTATCATTTACATAAATATTTGGATCAATAATAAATTTCGTATATAAAAATATTTAGATCAATAATAAATTTCGTATATAAAAATATTTAGATGAATAATAATTTTTCCCCGTATACCATTTTTTAATAAAAAATATTTGGATCATAAATACCATTATTCGTAAATAATAATAAAAAAATCGTATACAAATATTATTTTTGTTTAGGTATCATTTACAAATATATTTGGATCACTATTAAATTTTAGTATATTAAAATATTTAGATCAATAATATATTTTTTCCCGTATACTATTTTTGGATCAAAAATATTTGATCATAAATACTATTTCACGTATATAAAAATATTGAGGTCAATAATATATTTTTTCCCGTATACAGACTTCATTTTTGTTTAGCTAAATTACAGTTTTGGTCCCCCTGTTCTAGGTTTTTTGGTCCCCATCCCAATTTTGTCCATGAACAGTGCATGAACAGTTGCATCAAAATTGGGATGGGGGATCAAAACTGTTTAAAAAGAAAATAGGGAGACCAAAATCGTGAAAAACTCAAAACAGAGGGACCAAAACTGTAATTTAGCTTTTTTGTTTAGGTATCATTTACAAAAATATTTGGACCAATAGTAAATTTCGTATATAAAAATATTTACATCAATAGTAGATATTTTCTCGAATACCATTTTTGAATAAAAAATATTTGGATCATAAATAACATTTTTCGTAAATAATAATACAACTATTATTTTTATTTAGGTATCATTTACAAAAATATTTGGATCAATATTAAATTTTTGTATAAAAAAATATTTAGATCAATAATATATTTTTTCTCGTATACTATTTTTGGATAAAAAATATTTGATCATAAATACCATTTCTTGTATATAAAAATATTTAGATCAATAATATATATTTTTTCCGTATACATACCTCATTTTTGTTTAGGTATCATTTACAAAAATATTTGGATCAATAGTAAATTTCGTATATAAAAATATTTAGATCAATAATAGATTATTTTCCCGTATACCATTTTGGAATAAAAATACTTGGATCATTGATCCGCTGTCGCGCGGGTCAAAAACGAGTTAACTGCAAAACTGTAGTACGACAGTAAGGTAACTTGAATATCGTCTCTCAAGGACTCTTAATTATTACTAACTGAAATCGAAATTGGGGGGGGTTGGTTTGGTGGTCGAATTACAGAAAAAGTGCTTAAAATAAGTGATTCTGAAATAAGCTATTTTGAAAATAAGTGATTATGAAGTTAAGCTAATCAGCTGTTTCGATTCCTACTATCATCGATAAATATAATTCTGCGGATTTTATTCACATTCGAAGCACAAAAACATTCAACAAGCAAGAATGGAATTATAAGAATTATGTTCCTCTTTCACCGGATTAAGCAAACGGTTCAACAATTAGCGGAATAACGAATTAAGTAGACGATATAACGCATATAAATTCAGGAAGCATAAATCAATCGAATTAACAATGCTATTCTATGATAATTCGGATTAAGCAAACGAATGACACAAAATAGGATTGATATGAATAGAAATTATATTGCAAAATAATATTAACCTCAAGTCTTGGAATCCGAATTACAGCAGATTAACTCAATAGGGATTAGTTCGCCATGGGATCGTCAAAAGCTTGGAAAATTTCGTGAATAGTGACCGTATGAACAGTAACCGCGGCTGCCTAACCAAAGGGGAAAGAGTACAACCCGTTTTACAATCCAACTGGGTCAAACATACGACCCAGGCCCAAAACCAATTGACCCGAAATTTAACTAAAGCTAGTGATGCAACTTCAACAAATTTTCTGGCCCTGCTACAGTCCTATTCTGACTTCGACTCCAACATAAGAATTGTAGCTCTTTCTCTTAGCTTTCCGTGGATTATTAGAACGCCTCAATCGGACTCCTGGGACTCCAGATATGATCGTTTCTGTGCAGACTGCTAATGCTGAAAAATTAATACGAAAAACAATTAAGTGCAAAAATAAAATAAAATATAAAAACATATTAAAACATAAAAATAAATAAAACAAACCGAAGAAATGCTTGAGTACAAACATGGAAGAATGTGCATCAAAATGCACTGATCAATCATCAATACCATTTTTCGTAAATAATAGATTTTTTTTTCATATACAAATATTATTTTTGTTTAGGTGTCATTTACAAAAATATTTTGATCAATATCAATTTTTCTTATATAAAAATATTTAGATCAATAATAGATTTTTTGGCCTATTCTATTATTGATATATACGAAAAATGGTATTTATGTTCGAAATATTTTTTAGTCTAAAATGATATACGGGAAAAATATATTCAAAAAATCTATTACTGATCTAAATATTTTTATATACGAAAAATTTAATATTAACTCAAATATTTTTGTAAATGATACCTAAATTAGTTAAAATATTTGATTACTTTGAAAACTAAATTAGTTAAATATTAATATGTATTAATATTTAACTAATTTAGTTTTCAAAGTAATCAAATTTTTTTACTATAAATTTATTTATTTATTTATTAATTTTTAGAAAAAAATAGATCACACACATAAATAAATTTTAAAATTAATCACATCCCACATTAAATATGAATTTAAATTTAATTTATTGTAATCAAATATATTTATCTACTATTTAGGTTATCCCCCCTATTATAGTATATTAATCGAAAAAATCATATTAATTAAATGTGATATTTTAAATTATTCACGTCTTTTCAATTATAAACTCCATGTATCGATAATAAAACTCTTTTAACATATATCTATTTCTAAATTAAAACTTAAAAATCTTAAATGTATTTACTATTATTTTGCAGGAACTGTTCATATAGACTTCTTTTGTGGGATGTATGCATCTAATAATATTATTTTATCTTAGATTAATGATAATAGTATAAAAAGTATACCATTGACAGATAGTCCATATATGCTAATAATAATTTTTTTCTTTTAAGAAAGAAGTGAGAAAGTGACAAAAGAGATAAAAAATAGAGAATGGAGAAATATTTGATAAATTTAATAAAATATAAGAGTATATTATTTTAATAATAAAATTAAAAATTTTATGATACAAAGACCAAAAGTCATAATTTTGATGTGGCGACAAAAAAATTAAATAAAAGTTACTTTTTCTCAATGAATAATTTTCTTATAGATAAAAATCATGAGCCTAAATCCTAATTCCAAAAAACTAAAAAGCCCAATAAAAAAGTTGAGTCCATATCCGTTCTTCTCTAACCTATATATAAATAAGTTTTACCACAATAATCTCCTAGTAAGCGATTTTCAGCCTCCCTCTGTCTGAACCATGGTATGTGCCGAATAATATATATTTAGGCTTGCTTTTATTTGGAATGAGTTAAGTATAAATATTTTTATATTTACTTTTGTTTTGATTTGGAGTGAATTAAACTGAATTGAATCCTTGTTCTTCAGGCATTCAGAGAATTTTTAAAGGAAGTAGAAGTTGGCTTTCACGATGACAGCGAAAAGTATGATCAATTTCGCAAACTCTGGGTAGATATGAAATATAGAAAAATTCATTTTAGTGTTTTCAAAGCAAAATTGAAGAGCTTGTTTGAAGGCCATAAATATTTGCTTTTGGAATTCAACAAATTTGTGAGAAGCGAACATAGAATAGAGTGTAAAGATGCATCCGAATTTTTTCAAGCAGTAAAAGTTGTTTTAAAAGATGATGATTATAAAGATTTTATTCAAGTTCTTGAAGATTACAGGAGAAGGAAGATTGATAAAAGGTCTTGTTTGGCAAGACTGAAGGTGCTGCTTAGAGGGCATGCTTATTTAATCAGCCAGTTGAACACCTTACTTCCACCTCGGTTTCGTCTCACACTTTCTTGTTGGGATCAACTTCACTGGGATCTACTTTCTGTTATTTCCCAAAAACTCGATTTTGACGACCTCTTTCAATTTTCTCGTGTCTGCACCAATTGGAGACTTTTTCATAAATCAATAGACAAATCAAGTTTCTTGACATCCCAAGAACCACTGCTTCTTGAGTTTTTTAAGTGTCCTGTTAAGTTACCATATTCCTTTACTAGCCTACCCAATCAAAAAGTTTATCCCTTGAACAAGATGATGCTGAAAATGTTGAGTTACTCTTATGATGGCTCCTTCCCTATCTATGTTACCTGTTCTAGTGGATATTTTGTTATTATAGCTGACAGTTCTTCCATTCTGCTGATCAATCCGTTTACACAAATAAAGAAGAAGGTAAGCTGTCCTTCCACGTTTAAGTCTAAATTCTGCCCTCAACATAATTACCGTGCATTACTTGCTTTTGACAAATCCTCTGAGGAGGAATTTGTTTTGGTATTTTTCTTCGATTACTCCAACAGTTTCTATGTCTATCAATCTCGACATAATGGTTGGGTTACTTCTTCCATTAGCTTCTACCCTAATGAGGACCCTAACAAGGTCCCTTATGATGTCGATGATGGTTTTATCAACCTTTTTGTTGACTTTGTGGCTTTGAACAATATAATATATGTTCTTACTTTGGAGGCCAGGATAGGGGTACTCTGTTTGAATTCCAATTCTGCAAATATTGAATATCTAAATATGGTGAATACCCCCGAATTCGAATTACCATTTGAATTAGAGTTAGAGAGATCATCCTTTAACTTGGCTACATGTGATGAACAACTTTTACTAGTTCGATTAAATTCTGATTCTGAAGATGGTCCTCCGCCAGATAAAAAAGTTTACAAGATAGACTTCTCAACCATGACTTATGTCGAACTCGAAACCTTGGGAGACATTGCATTATTTTATGTTTGTTTGAAAAGCTGTAAGGCATTGAGCAACCCGAATAGATGGGGTTATGAGAGCAACTCTGTGTATCAAGTTTGTAGTCATGGCTGCACCAAAACTTGCACCGTTTATAATTGGGATACAAAATCCAACAAATACATTGCCCCTCCAAATCCTGAAACAAATGGCAGAATCTTTGATTGGTGTTTTAGACATCCAGAATATGAATTAGATGGTTCTCTTTAATTGATCGGTTTTTTCTTTTCATGTAAAATAAATATTATCAAGTATACTTATTCCTATTCTCTTGTTAGGTATTTCTCCAATTTTATTAACTTTGCTATTTATATTCTTACTCCTTAAACGTATTATATAGTTAGGAATGTTAGTGAACCACTCTTGCGTTTGTTTTTTATTTTGTATTCATGATAGTAAAATTATTCTCTATTTGATTGGATTGAATAAGAAAATCTATTGTTTTTTTTTTTATTTGTTTATCAATTTTAAAATTGTTAAATGTGATGAATGTTATGAAATAGAGTGAAAATTTAATTTTAAGCCCATAATTAAGCTCCTAAAATAACTATCAATCATAAAATATAATAAAGATGAGTATTTTGGCAAGTTTTTTTAGTGTCAAACTTTTAGAAGCCTTGCTACTATTTTAATAGGGCCGGTCCAATCAAGCCAGAGGCCCTGTTCTACTTCAAAAAATGGGCCTAAATATTAAAAAAAAAATAATAAATATTAAAAATGATGCGAAAAAAAAAATTATACGTTAATCAAGGAAGTACCAAAATGCTCAAAATATTATCTAAATTATAAACATCATTTCTTACCACTGAACGTATGTAGCTACTTAAAAAGAGCCATCCTGCGAACACTTTTCGAAGCAAATTCATCGATCAAGTCTTCATATTTTATAGTTTCCAAAATATCATTTTCAACTGCTATTGTTGTCAATCCATTAAATCTTTCTTGTGACATGGTAGACCGCAAGTAAGTCTTTAACAACTTCAATTTTGAAAAACTTCTTTCAGGAATAGTCAATAAAATTCTATATGCAATAACTGTATTAGTAAAACAATCCAAGCCTTTCGAAAATAATAATATATTAATAGGTGTTATGATTTCTTCAGGCAACATTTCTCTAAGTAACTTTAACTCTGCAAAAAATTCATTTCCATCAATATCAGATTGTTCATTGTGTTTCAATACCCGTTCAAAGTTACTACAACAAGACTTCAAAGTTGCATCATCCAATGATTGTAACTTGTGAGAAGTAAACAAGAAACCAAAAATACTTTCATACTCTTGGTATTGCTCAAATCTCTTATTAAGAGAAACAACAGCTTGATCAACAAGGTAAAGAAAATAATTAATCCTGAAAGATTCCTCTTCAGATAGCTCAACTATTGGGGCATTCAAATTCTCATCAAATTGTCTTTTTCTTTTAATTATACGCCTTTGAGGAAATGTAGGAGTGATATTCAATTCAACCGCAATTTCCTTAGCATTAACCAATGCCTTATGAAAACCGGTTTCTCTATAATTCTCAAAATATGAAATCAACTCCTTTATTTTTTTCATAGCAACATCAATAAGCATATCTTTTTCCTGTAAAATCTTGCTAACATAATTTATTGCAGATAATATTTCAAACCAAATTATTATAGCTATCAAAAACTCAAAATCACCAAGCTCATTTGTTGCTAATGATTTAGCTTCATTTCGTATTTAAGGATCAAGATCATTTTCAGACACTTCAAGTAAACTTCTCTAAAATCTAACATTTGAGTTCTTATAGCTTTGACACTTTCTACACGACTCTCCCAACGAGTGGAAGACAATGATTTTGGAGTCAATCCTTTTACATTATCTTTCAAACATCAAAGAGCCCTTGACTAGTTGTATCATTCACATTCAAAAATCCTAAAAAGGATTCCTCAATGCTAACAGAAGCTGAAGAAATATTCACATATCTTATTATCAAAGACATCTGCTCTTGGTGACTAACATCAGGAGTACAATCAAGTATCACAGAGAAATACTTTTTGCTTGTTTGATTTTTCTAATGATTTCAAGTTTAATTGCAGAACCAAGCAATGCAATCAACTCATTTTGTATTTTATGCCCAAGATAATGAACGTGAACTTTTTGAGTTGTAACATGTCGAACATGTTCTTGGATGATTGGGTCAAATTCAGCTAACATTTCAATCAAACCCAAAAAGTTTCCATTGCTATCTTCGTACAATTTCTCTTGAGAACCACGAAAGGCCAAATTATGTTTAGCTAGAAATTTCACTATTGAAATAACTCTTTTTAAAACATTTTTCCAATGAACCTTTTCTTTCTCAATTAATCTTTGAGTCGTTTTATCAATAGTTTGAAATGTTTGCAGCCTTTGACGATACTCATACCAAGTAGTCATATTTTTAACATGTTCCATGCCTAACTCATGCTCTTTAATTCTTGCACCAACATGTACCCAATCACTATAACCCTCATTTGCTAATTGTCCCTTACCAATACCATTTTTAAAAACCTTACAACAAAAACAAAATAATCTATCAAGCTCTTTCGAATAAACAAGCCAATCTCTATCACACATCTCTCCATTTGCTAAAGCTCTAGTATACAAATTAGCCGTAAAACGTCTATTCAAACTATCTTTAGGACCCTTTGAAATAGAATTATCTCTTTTAGGACCTTTCACAACTAATAAATCAATTAGTTGAGGTTGAAGACGATCCCAATTTCTTGGATCAAATATATCATAATCAATATTATCATCATCATTATTAACTTCCTCAAGATTATCATCATCATCATTATTAACTTCCTCGACAATAAGCATATTATCAAGACTATCATTTTCAATAGGAATATTATCAAGATTATCATTTTCAATAGGCACACTATCAAGATTATCATTTTCAATGGCCACACCATCAAGATTATCATTTTCAATGGTCACACTATCAAGAATTTCAACTTCAATATTATCAACATTTTCATTTGAAACTTGTGGTTCTTTAGTTAAAAATTTATCAAGAGCTCCCGCTTGAGATTTAACTAACTCTTCAATATTTTCTTTTTCCTACGCTTATCATTTCCACATTCATACTTTCTATTCTTAGGAGGCATCTTAGGAGGCATAGTAAAAAAACCTGAAATTTCTCACTATGTTTAATGTGTCAGCTGAAGATCAATTCCGTAGACCATAGTATTTACCGGCAATCGTCTATTGACAGTCCCGTTGTGAAATTAAGTTCCTAAAATAAATTAAATTAAGAAAATTAGAACAAAACTTAAATAAAAATAAAAAGTATAAATTTGTTTTAAATAAAACATACCAAAAAACATACCAAAATTCTTTCATTGCACTCAAGTCTCAGCCAAAATAAATTAAGAATATTCAACTTTCAATTAAAACATACTTTACATTTTACATCACAACACTCAAAGTCTCAGCCAACATAGTATAACAGTAACAACACCAACACAAAATCAATTAAGAAATAATCTCTCTTCTTCTCAATATAAAACAAATCCATATTTAGGTAATTACTAATTAGGTTTTTCTAAAACTCTATGAAATAAATTACAAAACAACCCCATATTTTGGTAATTAGGTTTGTCTAAAAGACTAAAACTCTATGAAACAAAATACAAAACAACCAAAATTCTATGACTATAGTCCATATATTCATTTTATTTTATCATTTAGTTTTACAATAAATCAATACCATAAGAAGAGAATTTGAAAAAATTAAAGAAAAGAACAAAAATAAAAAATGTACCTCATAACTTCATAAGACGGTGGTTTCAGTGCGGTGTTTCACTACGGTTTGGAGTTTTGTTACAGCGGCGTTTCAATGAACGGCGATGGCGGTGTTGTTCTCTTGTTGACAGAGTTTGATTTTCTTTATTTTTTTTATCGTTGCTTGCTGAAGTGTTGTGTTGTTATAATACTGATAGAGAAAGAGAGGATCATAGAAAGAGCCAAGAGGTGAGAGACTTGTACTTTTGCTTTTCATTTCTTTTAATGTTTTATTTTTTTATATATTTGTTTAATAGTAATATTAAACATTGGGCCACCAGGATTGTGAGGCCCAGTGCAGTAGCACTGCCTGCACCTGGTTGGGGCCGGACCTGTATTTTAACATATACTACTAATAGAAACATTACTATAATTATCTTTAAATTATTTTTTAGTAATTTTTTTTTATTATGTGTCACTGAGAATGTCTGAAAATTACATTCCAACAACTAAATCTGATCTTATTCCATGGATAAAGTTGTCTTTTTGCAAAATAGCTCACTATTATTTATTTGGCATTTCTTACGGGCATTTATAACTCAATATTTTATTTTATTTTTATTTTTTTAAGAGTGAAGACCCATTTTGGTCCCTCACAAATATCACACGAGTCAAATTAGTCCCTCACAATAAAATAGACCCAATTTAATCCTTTATAAAATTTAACCGGATCATATTAGTCCTTCTGTTAATATTTTTTTCAAACCGGTTTTTTCTTAGTTTTAAACTGTGACTGGACTGCCACGTTGAATTTTATTCATTTTTCATTTTTTAAATATTAAATTGATTTTTATTTTTAATTTCATTTTTAAACAAGTATAAATTAATAATATAGAAAAGCCAAAAAAATTTCTTATAAGTAGTTGAACTCAGGCCTATGTGGTTAATCTTAAACAATTCTAAATTTAAAATACAAAATACAAAATTTGTATCAATATGGTCTCGAACCTAAGTCCCTTCAGATTAAATGACAGTTAATTTAATACAATAGAAATTGATTTGTCTATTTGTAAATGATAGTCATTTTACTAACAATAGAAATTGATTTGTCTAGTTGTTATTGATAGTCATTTACTAACCATAGAAATTGATTTGTCTAGTTGTAAATGATAATCACTTTATTAACAATAGAAATTGATTTGTCTAGTTGTAAATGATAGTCACTTTACTAACAATAGAAATTGATTTGTGTAGTTGTAAATGATAGTCACTTTATTAAAAATAGAAATTGATTTGTCTTGTTGTAAATAATAGTCACTTTACTAACAATAGAAATTGATTTTTCTAGTTGTAAATGATAGTCAATTTATTAACGATAGAAATTGATTTGTCTAGTTGTAAAGTGAAAATCATTTAATCTGAAGGGACTTGGATTTGAGACCTCATAGATAAAAATTTATGTATAGAATTTGATAATATTAGTAGAAATCATGGAAATTACTTGTTTAAAAATTACTTTATAAGAAACAATTTTGGCTTTTTTGATATTATTCATTGATAACAGTTTAAAAATGAAATTAAATATAAAAATTAATTTTGTATTTAAAAAATAAAAATAAAATCCAACGTGTCGGTCCAGTCACGGTTTAAAAGTATGAAAAGAACCGATTTAGAAGTAGGAAAAAACCGATTTAAGAAAAATATTATAAGAAGGACTAATATGATCCGGTTAAATTTTGTTAGGGATTAAGTTGGGTCAATTTTTTTGTGAGGGACTAATTTGACTCGTGTAACATTTGTGAGGGACCAAAATGGGTCTTCACTCTTTTTTTAAATATCATTTTCATTTATTACGGGCATTTTATATTAAATGTTTAATTTTTTAAAATTTAAATAACTATTACACTTTAATATTGTGTGAGAAACATAATTCTAGACACAACTGAAAAATCACGTGACATTACTTGCTTTTTCTTGGCTCAATGAACCTTTCACTCCCCTCAATGCATTGAGTAGTGAAAGGTCACATTGGGAACCATCTATGCTACACTCTATTTCTCAGCTTTACTTCTTTTGATTATATTCTGCTTCTTTTCAATAAAAATCTAATATTCTTTCAACCTCACTCTCTCACTATGTCTCAACCTTTGAACAAGCTCACCTTCATCTCAGTCAAAAACTCTCTCTGAAATCTTGACCTTCTATGCTATCTATCTTCATTCGCCGTTGTCGATGGTCCTAAAAGCTCTGCTCTATGACACCGTGAAGCACCCTTTAATTCGTCGAAAACACACGATGTGCGCGCCTCAAATGCTTCACCAAACCTCGCCGGAAAATAGTCCAGATCTTACAAGAAAGAAACAAAGGAAGACATAAATTGAAGGTACCAATATTTCTCAAATATGTGATTATGAAGCCTTAGATCTAACTGAATTTCTATAATCAAAATCATATTCTATATGCAAAACTTATGTTCTATTGGGGATCTAGGTAGTATTTAAGTAACGAGTTGCATTTGCTTGCAGTTCAAAATGCTAAAAGAAGATTATTTTTTAAGGGAGGTTTTGTTGAAAGTCAAAATGTTGCATAAACAGAGCATTTTGCATGTGGTTGGATTTGAGAGACTACTTGATGAAGCGAAATCGAGTGCAAAAGGCTTGGAAAATGAGATTGCTTCACTGAAGGAAGAATTGAAGGTAGTTAATAATCATGTTGCATAAAAGATTGCTTCTAAAGACCTTGACGTTGATGAAATGGGGAAAAAGTCTTTGTTTATTATGTTCCTGACTAATAAAACCCCTAATAGAGGAACATGGAATGCTCTGCATATGAATGGAGATTCAAAGCTGATCAAGAAGATTTTATGTGTTACTGATGTGGTAAGAAAGTTGTTTTTATATTAAGGATTTGATTTTGTGTTTGAAATTATACATATCAGTAATAAATAAAATTGTACAACTAATGAATGTATGGATTCGTGTAGGTTGAGGAAGATTGTGATTATTTTTCTCCGATGATTAATGTTATTAGGGATGATGAAACATATCAAAGGTTGTCATATGAGTTGAATGAGTCCCAAAACAAGGCAATTTGGGCTTGCGTTTCTTTTTTTTCATTGCAATCATCAGTCTACTATGTATCTTCTTTTTCACTGTCTATCAATCCTGGTGTTTTATTGTGTATTGCAGTCAAGATGATTTATGCAAGCTCCAAAGATAGATTCAAGATAGAGTTTGATGGTATTCAGATTGAGTTCAGGAAACTAATTCTACTGAGATCGATCTTGATATGTAAAAAAGTTATGCTATCGCATTGGATTATTTTCTACTTTTTATGCTTATATCTTATCTCTATTGTTACAGAAAAAAATCTCAGTTATACATTTCCGATTTTGCGGTTTTATTTGTAGAAAGAAAGATTAAGATGAACACAACTTTTTGAAGATCTTGCAGGTGACTTTACTCTTGCAAAGCTACTTAACACACATAATTTTGCTTCTTAGGTAGAGTTTACGATCTTGCTACTTAACACACATTGATTGAAATAATGTTTAAAATCAAAAAATGTTTAGAATGATAAAAACAAACAACTTATTCCTTTCCCTCATTCATTTATCACCAAACATGTAAGCTGCTATATAAAATTATATCAACATGACTAGGGGTGTTCAAAACCAAACCAACCCAATAGAAAAACGCAAACCAAACCAAACCAAACCGAAACCGCAAAAAACCGCATTTGGTTCGGATTAGTTTGGGTCATTTTTTAATAAAGCCGCACGATTCGGTTCGGTTTGCGATTTGTATTTTATAAACCGAACTAAACCGAATCAAACCGCATTATGTTACAACCTAAATTTTCCTTAACTCACATTTAACCCAAACTTAAACCTATTATACATTAGCCTTATGATTACGAACAATTTTCTCATCCTTACACATATAATTTCAGTCCCAATCTTCTCAAATCTCTGATAACATTGTCGCACCTTCTTTTCCACATACATCTTCCCTCTTCTTCTATAATCTCTACTCTCTTATATTCTTTCTTTTTTCAGCTTCTCATTTTTATATTATTATTTAAATTAAATTCTACAGGGCAACTTAATAGTCATTATTAAACATTATATTTGCTTTTATTGTTAAAATTACTGTATATATAGGGAGGGTGTCACAGTCGTCCAGAGGTGTTGGTTGCAAGTTTAACGGAGGTGCATGGATTTCGTTTAACGACAGTAACCTATGCTTCGAAGCTGCTTGAATCCACCTCTTTCCATCTGTTATCGTCTTGCTGCATGCTTATTTAACAACGATAAATTATGTTTTTTTATAGAATCGTGTATGTTATTATCATAAATCATATACCATGTTTAATGTTGTTAGTTGTTTCTTTCAATATGATGTTGTTGTTCATCATTCAAGTACACTTACCATTTAAGTCAAACTTATACTCAATTGTATTTTTACTTATTTCATTTTAGTTTATTTTCCATGGTTTCATAACATTGTGGTTTTTGTAGCTGTTTATCTTTCAAAATTGAAAATAATGTGAGAACAACGTCTACCCTTTATTTGATCATATTTATATAATCATATTTCTCTGTTGTCCATTGTTTAGTGTCAAAAGATATCAAATGTATAATTCGTATGATATTGAATATCAATTAAAGAATGGTTCATCTATTATCTATTATAATATATAAAAAGTAAAGTACCTGATAATTACACTTTAAGCCCTCTGAGTAAATAACTAAAACCGTTCAAATTTCATGGCTAAATCGGTCATTTTGATGAATAAATCAACCATATTCATTTGACATTAAATGTTGTCTGATGTGTCACATTTTAATTGGTAAAATACATTTGTATATTTTTGATTTATTTTATTGCAATTTGTTACTTTTTATTTTATTTTCCTTATTCAATTTATTTATTAATTTTCATTTAATTGAACCCTAAACCTTTCAATTGCAATACTAAGCTTCTATCCTTAAAATAGGAAACGTCGCTTCTCAAATATCCTTGAAAACAACATATTCTGTATATTCACTGCTTTTGTATCCAACATTCAATTGCTTCAGGAATACAAAACGATACTTTTGAATTTCTTCCAAATGTTCCAATTCTCCATTAAATACCACCATCTTTCAATTAACCCTACTATCCCCAAAATTATTTCCCCTATATATTCAATTTATCTGTGCGTATATCATCAGACTTTCCCACCAGTGGTTTAAGAAAATCGTTCCAACTCACCTTCTTCCTCTTATCTTCAATGGCTTCTCCCACCTTAAAGATTCAACAAGAAGCATCTGTTTGTGTACACCTTTGACATCGAACCACCTTTAACACTAACAATGGTATGCAAATGTTTTTGTTAGTTGTTTTGAATTGTAAAAATTTGATTTTTAGATGACGGGTTTTATGGGTTTTTATGCAGGTCAAATCTATGGGCTTCATGGTTACAAATGTTCTTAGTTTCTTCCCGAAGAAAACGGGTTTCAATTACTAATATATGTTTTTGAGTTTTTGAAGGTTTTATGGGATACAATTTTGAAAAAAAAAATTATTATATTTTTTTTGACCGAATATTTCTTTCTAATTGGTTTAGAATATTACTGAATTATATTTACCTCTTTGCATAAATTAGAGAAAATACCTGATAAAAAATAGTATGCTTCATCTGATTGATCTCCATGAAACTGAAACTGATAATAAAATGGCAAAGGAACACCATTCATATTCTCAATCTATTATCCTCCGAACATCAAGTGGTAGCCGAAAAGTTAGAGCTGCAATCTCCATTTTTTTTCTCTATTTTGTTCTATCTTTATGTTGTGGCATTCATTTTTTTGCTTCCACTGTATCATCCATTTGCGGATTATCTGCGTATCATATTCTTTAATTTGAACACCATTTCTTATTTTGCGACTCATCCATTTTCTGTTCTTTAATTTGCTGATTCTGTTATATTCGTGTTTGTGTTACAGCTTATAAATCAAACTATGGCTCGACCTATTGAAGTTGTCAAAGACATTCATGATTCGAAGGATTTATGGAAGATTTGCAGTTAGGTGTAAGCATATGTGATTGTTTTCAGTGCTTCAAACAATCCCATGTATGCACATTGGGTGTGAAATTTATATGTTTGTGCAGATTGTATGTCTATTTATCTACTTATGGTACAATATATTTTTATTCATGTTCCTCCTTTTTTGGGTCTGAAATTCAAGTGGAAACTTGAAGTTGGATGTTTGTATATTACGGATGTCTGCATTTTATGGCTATGCATGTACTGGCGACTCAGGCTCCACCATTCTTGATCATCCGGTAGGAAGAGCTTTTGTTGCGGCAAACTGTAAGGAAGCCTTCTATGTGAGAGGTGCACACATATGCTTGAATCGATCATTAATAATTACCCTTTTTATTTTTCATAATTCTTTTAATAAAGTTTAACTTCCAACTTAATTTGTTTGTCTTTTTCAAATATATGGTCTTTTTCAAATATATGGTCTTTAAACATGTATCTCTTTCTTTTAATTAGTTGGTATTGGAAGATACAATAATTGTTTCCTAATAATCCTTCATTGTGCATAATATATTTAATTACTTGAATATTATCATCATTACGTTTTTTTTTTCTTCATTTTAACTTAACATTATACCAAATATATTTATACCATAATTATTAATTACATAATATTAACGATTAAAACCAACAGTCAAACTTGCTCTTCAAAATTCCAACAAATTAGAACATAAAATAATAATGTTCAAAATTTAATCTATTTCTTTTAAATTAGTAATTATTATTAGTTATTATTATTAATTATTGAGCTAATTTATTTATTAAAAAAATAAATTAGCTTTCAATGGTAACCTACACACGATTTTATTTTTGTATGTATTTGTTTTAAACATTAAAATATATCAAATCATAACTTATTATTTTTTAAATGGAAAGACATACTTAAAGTAAATTATTTCTTTCTCATTAATTATTATCCAATTTGATTATACATATAAACTTTACCGTGCATCAATAGTAAATTTCATCTTATTAAATAAAATGTAAAAAAATAATATACAATAATTATATCTATATATTTTATTTATTTGTGATACACTTTTTAAAATATATCTAATATATTAACTATAATTACGAAAACTTTTAAACTACAATAAAAATGGAAGATGATATGACAAATATGAACTTATTGATATAAAAATAATAATTAAAAAGAATCATAATTAAAAGTGATTTTATGAATTTATTTAAAAAGTATCCTGACGGGTACTGTTATACAATCTATTATCTATTATAATATATAAAAACTAAAGTACCTGAAAATTGATAATGCCGTGGAAAACATAATTATTAGATTTTTTATTTTATTGAATAGTGTTATAATTATAGGAATGAAATAGTTAAAAGTCAATTTTTAATTAGTAATGGCATAACTATATTAGATTTTCAAATAAATAGGAATATATTTTATGTATTTAATACAAAAAATTACACCTTTTAAATTGATTACAAAATCAATCACCATTATTATAAAATTAAATAATATTTATTTATTATTATTATTATTATTAATGTATATCATCAAAATAATTCTTAGGAGTTAAAAATGAAATAAATTTCATTTACGTGTTTTTTATCATGCTAAAGTAGTATAAGTGGATTTATATATATATATATATATATATATATATATATATATATATATATATATATATATATATATATATATATATATATATTTATATTATGTTTAAAATATGTCAATAATTCATGAAGTTAAAGACTAATGACACAGACATACACGGGTAAATGACTATTTAATTATCATAGCTATTAAAACTCATGTTTTTAACTTTTCAACGTAAAATCAATTTTTCGTTGTTCAATGTAATTAATTTGAAAGGTCACACGGGAAGATGAAAAATTTCTTAATGCAGATACGGAAACTCAATCTTTTTACCTTTTCATTCAAAAGGTATACTTTTTTAAATCTTAAATTCAATTAAATGATAATTATAATATTGAATAAAATTATTATTATTGAATTGAAAATTAAATAATTTCTCATAAATATTAATTTAAAATTTATTTATAATACAAGTAATTTGTTTATACTTCTAATTTGTTTTTTTATTTAATTTGTTTATTAAAATTAAAAGTTCTAACTTGAAATAAAATATATTTTGTAATCATTTAGATTATTAGAAAAAGGTTAATAAAAACAAATCTAAATCAATAGAGATAAAATTTATAACTTTTTACTACAACTTATATCTTTTTTTATTCCAAAGTTAAATATTTAGTTTTTCATTATAAAAATATAAGAATAAAAATTATTTTGTAATTATTTAGATCCTTATTTGAAATAAAATTTATTTTGAAATTATTTAGACTTTTATAGAAAGATTAATAAAACAAAACAAAATTAATTGAGATTTTGTAATTTTTGTAAACTTATGAAATAACTAAAACTTCTCAGAATTTTTTCAAATTAACTTCATAATTATAATCATGTTAAAAATATGTTAATGGGTAGTCATGAAAATTTAATGATAAATGGTAATCATAAAAAATAATGATAAAAGATAAAAATTTATTAATACAGTAAATTTTATAAATTGAATAAAGTATGATTGTTTTTATAAACGGGAATAAGTTACAAAGCATTTTAAATTTGAGATTTTATATTTATTACACTATCCAATGGAGACTACTTAATGTGACTATTTTAAATATATGAGAATAAATATATATTATTTACCATACATAGGTTTTAAATTTCTATTTTTTTTATAATTGTACATATTCAAGATCTAATTACTCTCTTAATATATTCATATTTTTATTATTTATTTAATTTTTAAATATTTTAAGTATACATTAAATGTAGAAACTTTTAATATTTGATGGGAGATGTCATACATTTTAGGTTTGAAAAAAATGAGCTAATATCTCAAATAGGTTTAATAAATTTTATTCTCTAACTATGTTTAATTTCTTAATTAATATTATATTTTTTTAACTTATAAAATTATATTTTTTATATTATAATAATATACATTAAATGTAGAAACTCTTAAGTATTTAACATACATTTTACGTTTGGGAAAATGGGCTAATATCTCAAATAGGTTTAATAAATTTTTGGAATTAACTCATTTGGATTCAACTGGGTTTCTTAACTCATCTGAATTGACTGGTAGATGTGAACGTATCTATGAGATACCAGTGATTGACGAATCGTTTTAATGTCTATCTTTTAACTATTTGTTTTGTTACTATTTTATATATTTGAAGTTATAAAATTAATTGACGGGTAGATGTGAATGTTTCTATGAAATATTATTGATTGAAATTACGTGAATATTTATGAACTGCAAAATAAGTTATATTATGTTTGATATTCCAAACACATGAATTATGTTTGATATTCCAAACACATGAATTATGTTTGATATTCCAAACACATGAATTATGTTTGATATTCCAAACACATGAATTAAATTTTGATAAATGATTATAAGTTATAAATATATTAATGTTACCTAACTGAAAATATGATGTCATATTTAATAATTTAGTCATTGATACGTGTAATATGAATCCATATGTTTATTGTTTTTACTTAAAGAGCTAAAAAATTTGATGTATTATTAGCTCTTTCATTGTTAACTATTATGTTTTTGGGATTAACATGGACTAAAATTTGTTTGCATTTTGGTTAAATATATATGGTTGATTTATATAAAAAGAACTTTAACAAGTGATCGCACGGGTTTCCTACTAGTTGCTTGATAAAAAGTATTACATGTATGTCATCCGTTTTTTTCTTTTTTTGAAAAAAATGTATGCTATCAGTTTTAATTGGTATATTTTGTTATATAGGTATAAGTCTTTGTGATACTTAAACTATAGCTTCTTACAAAAATCCTCAAACTTTAACTATAGCTTTTCACAAATATGGTTAAACGTGAAATGAGATGAAATCTTCTACTCACCCAAGCACATGAAATTACAAAATATCTATTCAAATATCATTTTTTGTACAGTGACTTATAAAACTTAAACGTGTTTAAATTTATTTTGACTTTTTATTTCTTTTGGAGTTGTAATACCCTTGTACAGGTTTTACTTTGAATGTATTTAATAATTCCGCAGGGTTTAGAAGGGTGTTACAGAACACCCACTTTAACAGTTGACCCTAGGTTAGATCTTAGTAACTCAAGTGCATAGTCATACACCCTTGCATAATCCCCTAGAAATGACCCATCAACCATGTCTTTGGCTGCAAACCTAGCCCTTATAGCCTTGGTTTTGTTGACCCCAACATTCCACTTCTTCTGAACCTTTTCCTTAATGTCCTTAAGCTTCATTCTAGGGTTGGTTTTAAGTGAATTTTGTGACCTCTTGCTCAGCCATTTTGTCTTGAACAACTTCACATTATACTTTACTGCAACTATGAGTGTCTACTACTTTTCTTAGTTGCCATGAATCCCCAGTAGGCAACTTAGCACAATAAGACTCCCATTCACATCCATCCTTACACCTAACCCTAACCTTTATCTTGTCATTCTCAGTGAACCTTAAATCTCTGCCAAAATGGATTGCATAAGTGATAATTGCCTCCTTGAAATCTTCTTTTGTACTAAAATAGGTTCCCACTTCCCATTTGTAATTAGACATAATATCCTTTAAAAGCTTGAAAATTGGATACTTCTTTCTCCTAGCTCTACTACCATCATCACTATAACAGTCACTTCCAAGATCCTCACTATCATTATCACTTCCTTTACTATCTTCCTTGTTTTCATCACACTTTTGTTTACCTTTTTATTTTAACTTGTTCATCATCTTCAATTTCATAGTCCAGTAAGTTACCCTCTTCCGATTCCAATTCAGTACCATACTCATCAGAGTCATCATCAAATACTATCTCCATTGCACAATCATACTCGAAGTTGTTATCATCAAAACTATCATCATCAGTCAGTCTTACATCATCATCAACCTCACCACCCACAGGTCAATTAACATCAGTTCCTACTCCATTATCATCAGTCTCTAATGGTCCATTATTATTGGTCCTCGCATCATCTTCTCTTACATCACTGGTCCTCGCATCAAATTCCTTCATCATCTCCTCAATCTCTACTTCTGCCTTATCTATTATCTCATTAAGTGGAATCTCATCAAACACAACTTTAGTCTCATCAACATAAACGAGCTGGGACAATGTGTGTTTAATAAAGACTTCAACACTAAGATGGACCTTATATAAATCAGAAATCTCTAAGGCTCCTTTGTCATCTACCAACATATTCATCCCAGCAGTTGGATCCTTATAATATATCTAGTCTATATCTGCATAACGTAGTTCCTTAATACTACCTAAAAACTCAAAATAACCCCACTTATTAGCATATACTCTCAATTTAGCAATCTGACCTCCTTCGTACACACTCAGGCCTCACTAGCAAATTCACCACTATGGTGGATTGTAATGTTTAGATATTCATCCATTTCAGACTATGTCTTAAATGGACGCGGAGAACATAGATTTTAGAAAGATGGAATTCAAAACAAAATAGAAATTTTAGAGCTAACTACGTTACTAATACAGATGCAGAAACTTACCTCTGATGAAGGTCGTCTTCGCTTTCACCTTGAATGTCGTCTCCGTCCTCGTTTGCAGAAACTTCAACTTGGAGATTCGTCAATGGCAACCGCGCTAGGGTTTCCTCCAAGAACCAACAATGACAATGATGTTTCTATTTCAATTCTCTTTTTTATTATATTCCTCAGACAAAATAACCCACATGGCAATTAAAATTACCCATATGGAAACTTAAATAAACACGTGTCTGCCACATGTATGCCACATACACCATTTCATTGACTTTGACTAACGGGGATGACAGAAAGGACAAACATGGTCTTTTTTGAACAATTAAAGGATCACTTTGACACTTTTTAGAGATAAGGGAGCAGAATGACCTTGGGGTATAGTTAAGGGACCAAAAAGGATATTGCCTTTGTTTTAGCATTGAGTGTTCTTGGGTCTGTTTGTAGGATCTTGTTGTCTTTTAAAACAACATTGTTCATTGGTTTTGGTTTAAAATATAGGCTTCTAAATATTTTATAGAGATGCCAAATGAATACTTAGACACCCCTTTTTGTTGCACAAATTATTAGATTTAATTTCTAATTATTCTATTGATTTTTTTATTAGATGGCGGAGAATATAGAGAATACAATTCTTACAACCTCGGTTGGCCCTCATGAAGAAACTACGTTGCCACCACATCCCAATGAAAAAAGCGCCAATTGCAGTCTAATATATGGAACCACTTCACCATAGTGGAAGGTGATGAGAAAAAAGTTAAATGTCAATATTGTGGAGTCTTAATTAAGTATAGTAATGGAACAAGTGGTATGCAGACTCATCTAGGTAGATGTACTGTTTATGATAATGATAAAACTCAACCAAACAAAAGGAGAAAAACCACTTCAGAAGGGTAAGTAGTTTGTTGGCCAAGCTATTCTAAATTTGATCAAGAGGAATGTCGAGCGCTACTTGTGAAAACATTTGTTTGTGCTGAGCTTCCATTTTGTTTTGTGGAGAATGAAATGTTTAGAAAGCTATTGATCACCTTGCAACCTCAGTTTTCTATCCCATCACGGTCTACATTGAGGCGTGATATTTGGGCGCTCTACCTTGAAGAAAAGGAGAAATTGAAAAAATTCTTGTCAAATTGTGGAAGAGTTTGTTTGACCACTGATACTTGGACTTCGACTCAAAACTTAAGTTACATGATTTTGATCGTGCATTTTGTGGATAGTGATTGAAATGTGTTTAGGAATGATTTTAATTGTCTATAGAAATAAAGGTTAAATAAGTTTTTGTTCCCTATAAAATTACCAAATTTTGTTTTTGGTCCTTATTAAAAAAATGACATATTTTGCTCCCCACAAAATTATTATGCACGTAGTTTTAGTCCCTACTGTTAAATCGATGTTATTTTTAAATGATTATTTTACAGATATGCTTAGAACGTTATAAAAAGTTTCTCGAAAAAAAAAAGAACTCAAATTTGATTTCTAAGTCGAGATTTGCATTACTTTTATCATTATTTTTTGAAATTTAAAAAATTTATATTTAATTCTTCTCATTTTAAAAAAACTTATAATTTAGTAAAGAAATAGTTTATAGTATTCTAAACACGTATGAAAAATATTATTAAAAAATTTAAAACTTTAAGGATAATTAAACAGTTTTCAAAATTTTAAAAAATAGTAAGAACTAAAAATGCAAGCATAAAATTGTTATAGAGACTAAAATATGTAATTTTTTTAATATGGACTAAAAATGAAATTTAAAATATTTATAGGGACAAAAACATACTTAATCCTAGAAATAAATAGTCTCTTGGATTCTCAGCTCTGTCAAAATTGTCTAAGTTCTTCATCAAATTATTTAAATTTCTCTTTTAGTTCTTATTACCAATGTGATAGCATGATGTCGTCATTTCTTTGACATGTTTCTCTTTGAGCTTAGCAGAAAGCTATGAAACCTCATTCAATGTCTTTTCTTAGTGTACTTTGATTCTTATTGATGTGTATATGTAGTTGAAAGTTTAACCAATTCTCTAATGGTAAACAAACATCTGTTTTATTTAAGCATGTTACTAATGTTAGTGTGTATGACATTACATATTTTGTTAAATGGTTATGTTTTTATTATTAGTCTATAAACTTTTAGTATACCATTATCTTTTGAAGTTTAAATGTATCACGAATTTGAGTTATACTGTGAATTATGTTATTATTATTTTTTATTTTATTTCATGTAGGTGAAAATTAAAAGCTAACATGGGATAGTTGAAGATGGAAACTAGTTTTTATTTTTCATAATTTAGTATAGTTGGTTAGTTTTGTTATTAGTGGAGTATTTTGATATGAATGTAATCCTATATTATTTACTATCTCATATTTCTTATGTGTGAATATATTTTATTAATATCACTATTATGTTCTTTTTATATAAAAGTTTAATTAAAATGATTATTATTTTAATCATGTTTTTAACATTTTGCGGGGGTTATTAACCTCCATAAACTAACCGCCCCAATTTATTTTGCTCAATACTAGCAGTCGCTCAAAACTCCCGTAGATAAATTGTGAGAATCGTATAAGCGACAGTGTTTATAACTCTCGGAAAATAATTTGCGGAGGTCAAAAACCAAGAAAATTAGAATAATAACTCCCGTAATTCATGCACGTTTTTTGCAGTGTACAATGAACACGAGAAAGAGTGTCTGCAACTTTGTTTTGAGCACCCGACTTGTACACAATCTTGTAGGAATACCCTAAAAAATCTCCAAATAAAACTGATGCTCCGGAGTTTGTATAACCTTTTATCAGAAGTTCCCCAAACTTTTTTGATTTGTGTGAATCTTTAATCTTCTTCCTAATAGATAAGTTCTACATTTCTTAACATCCAACGTAATGGCACCCAACTCTTGCAATCTATGGATGCTCTCAACATTCTAGGGCAAAATTGATTGCTATAATAAGAGGTGAGATGTGCATTTTGAATCAGTACAATGCCCATTTCTGCACTGGAAGCATCAGTCTCCAAGATAAATCGCTCTTGGAAATTAGGTAATGTCGTTATAAGAGCTTCCGACATTGCACGCTTCAAGCCTCAAAAGCTGCATTTGCTTCAGTACTCCATTCAAATGCATCTTTCTTGAGTAGTTGAGAGAGCGGTGGTGCTATACTAGAATATCTTTGGACAAATTTTTTGTAGAAACATGTCAAATTCAAGAAAGTCCACAATTATTTGATGTTGAAACGAGCTGGCCAATTCATCATGGCACTAATTTAAATAAACCAGAGTTAAAAAAAGTAACATCCACCAAGTCTTTAATATCAAAACTATAACATAAAGCAGAGTGTGCATAACGCGGTTAGCTCAATATTGAGAACAACAACAACATTATTAACCTATATAGGTGTACAAAGAAATTCTCTATAATTTATTACAAAATATAATAAAAATTGTGAGCTTAAATCTTAAGAGGTGTGCTATTTTTACAATATTTTCATTGCTACACCGTATATGTCAATAAGGAAATAAGGAATTTTTTTGTACGCAGAAATAAAAAATTAAATTATTAAAATAATAAAATCAGTAAATATTGTGTATAATAATATGGTGTAGGTGTTGAAACTAGTGTAAGAATCAGAGGTGTCAATTTACATGGCTTAGTGTAAGAATCAATAGATATTGTTTTAATTGTATTTGACACGAAAAAAAATTAAGGGACCAAAGTGAACCAGAACGTATAATTAAGGAACCAAAAAGGGTATTTTGCCTTTAATTTAATTATATTAGAAACAAGATACATGCAACTTACATTTGATCAACTAACTCCTACTATTGTCATAGCTTATTAGCATATAATAGTACATTTGATCAACTAACTCCTACTATTATCATAACTTATTAGCATATACTCCTTCCGTCTTATAATAAGTGTCTCATTTACATTTTTTCTATGTCTCAAAATAAATGCCTCTTTAGAATATCAATACAATATTTATTATTTTTTCCACTATTATACCCCTATGTATTAATTTTCACGTTTTTCAACAACTCCACTACCTATAATAATAGGGGTACTTTAGTAAAATATATTAATTTTATCATTAAAATCAACACATCTAATCATTTTCTTAAGAACCGCGCAAAACTCAAATAAGACACTTAATATGAGACGGAGGGAGTAATAGTTCTCAAAGATGGACCAAGGACTGAGAAATATACTACTAATATACTTCATTCTCCATATTAGCTAATCCTTAATCAAACAATATCAATCTTTAGTCACTCAAATCCAGCAACACACGTATATCACATCAAATTCACTTAAAAATACAACAAAGAGAAACGAAATTTAAACAAAATTTCAAATTGGACTCAACATAATGTTTGGGGGTTCTACCATATTGGGATCAATATTAATAGACTTAGGGGTTCTATCATAAATATGGAGGAACTTTGTTTAGGGATGATGATTAGTTTGTAAAACATAGATTTGTTACAGTTTATGCATAATGACCATGTAACCTTACAAATTACAAGAATACTAATCCTTATTGGAACAAGAAATGAAATTTTTGAAACAAAATAAGGCTCCCTCAGTAGGGCCCAAAAATAACATATTAATTAAGGGGCCTAAAATTATGGGGTCTAAAAAATTTCTCATTAATTAGGTGCTTAATAAAGTGGGGCTTTAATGAGGCCAAAAAAACAGGGCTTTGGAAAATTGGGCTTAATTGACAGCTCTCATAAGAATAGTTTTTGACAATTTTTTTATCCACCCCCTTCTGGTGAAAACCCCTGTTGGAAACCCCATAATACCCTTTCGGAGATTAAAAAAATTGGGGTTTTGGTTAATTTGGAGATGCATATCCGAAAACACCCAAAAAATTAGAGTTTTTGTTAATTCGGATATGCATATCCGAAAAAACCTCCAAAGTGGTCAGAGGTTTTTTCGGATATGCATATCCGAAAAAATCCCAAAAAATTGAAAAATTTAGGATATTAATTAATTCAGATATTATAAAATTGACATAATTTATAAGTTATGAATAATAATAATATTATAGGGTTTATATTTCTATTCTAATTTCAATTATAAATTAAAAAATAAAACTCATAAAAATTTAATTATTTTTTAATAAATTTCATATTAATAATTACTAAAATTATAACTAATACACAACAATTATGATTATATAAAAAATAAATACATTAATAATTATTCAACAAAAATTTAAAATAAAAGAGATCAACTAAAAATAAAATTATTTACTACTTTATTCATATTTTAATGGTGCTCCTACTGATTGTCATTACGAGGAGAGGCGTGAGTGGAGGAAGAAGCGGGACGTCTGTCTCTGGAGTCAGCTTCATCATTCATGAGTTGAGATCGTCCATTCACGGTGGTTTGCCCGTCGCGAGTGGGTTGAACCCGTCCAGTAGTTTGCCCCTCACGAGTGGGCTGAGATCGCCCAGTGGTTTGCCCGTCACGTGTGGACTGAGGTTGTGTGTCGCGACAGGGTGGGACTGCCTGTCAGTCGTGGTGTCCTGAAGCAAAGCAGCGATGTTGTAAGGATCACTACCTTGTTGATTGTTGTTGTTAGCCATGATGATTGCGGGATGATTTTGCTATTGATCTTTGTTTTAAAAAGACAGGAAAGCTTGATTCTCACATACGGCGTCATTGATCATCGTGAGAGAGAAAAAAACAATTTATAATGTTACATAGCTTCATTTGTAAATTATAAATAATTATAAAATATTGTTTTAGCATAGAATTTTTTATCCCAGGCACGGGTATACACACTACACTAGTATTAGGGTCTGTTTGGTAAAAATAGCGGTTGACTGATAAGCTAGCTGATAGCTTATGACTGATGGCTGATGACTGATGACTTATAGCTTATAGCGGATGATTGAGACTGATAGCTTATAAGCTAATTGAAGTGTTTGGTAAAATTAGCGGTTCAATTAACTTATAAATGTAAAATGACATAAAAGATATTTAATATATATTTATTTTATTTTAAATTAAAATAAATCATAAGGGTTAAAAATGGATTTTAATTAAAATAATAAGGATAAAAAAGGAAGAAAAAATGATAAGCTATAAGACATAAGCTAAAACGCTATTTGAAATAGCGTCTGGAAAATAAGCTATAAGCTAGTAAAATAAGCTATAAGCTCGTGGTGAAAAGACCGTTACCAAACAGGTCTAAATTATCATATGAGCTTATAAGACATAAGATATAAGCTATAAGCTCGAAAACATGGCTTACCAAACACAGTCTTAATGAAATTTTGGGATGAAAACTTGAAGTTTTAAGGCGTAACTATAAACAATTTGAAATTTCGATTCAATACGCCTCTCAAACTTATTTCACTCCCCGCCGATTCCAAAGACGAACGAGTCGAGTACTAACATTTTGAAACTTGTTTCCTCCGCGACTTCCATCGAGGATGGCGACCCTTCCCATTGTCCAATACGAAGAAAAGATAATCGAAACCGTTGAAAACAACTCCATCATCGTCATCATCGGCGAGACCGGTTCCGGCAAGAGCACTCAACTCTCTCAGATGCTTCACCGCCGCGGTTACTCCAAAATCGCCGTCACTCAGCCTCGCCGTGTCGCAGCAGTCTCAGTAGCCAGGTATTCCCTTCAATTTCATCTTTCCTTCAAACCCTAACGTCTTCTCAACAACGACGATATATATCTAACTCAACTTCCACAGACGAGTTGCTCAAGAGCTTGGTGTTCAGCTCGGAGAGGAAGTAGGTTACGCCATTCGATTCGAAGATAGAACTTCTCGCAACACGCGCATCAAGTAATTACTTACTCTTTACTCTATTTCATTATCTATTGCTTTCTTATCAGTGTTCATTGATTCAATTCGGTTCAATTCAATTAGGTACCTAACTGACGACGGAGTAATTACTTCGTTTTTACTCTATCTCATTCTCTATTGCTTTCTTATCATTGTTCATTGATTCAATTCGGTTCAATTCAATTAGGTATCTAACTGACGGTGTTCTTCTCCGAGAAAGTCTAGCTGATCCAGAACTAAATGATTATTCTGTTATCATATTGGATGAAGCTCATGAACGGAGTTTGAATACGTAATGCGCCTCCTATTTTTCTCTGTAAATTTTCATATTCATACATTTGTGCAATGTTGTTTCATACAATTTGTAATTGTGTGCTTAGAGATATATTGATGGGGCTCATGAAGCGTTTGGTGAAGCTTCGTTCGTCTAATCTCAAAGTGTTGATCACGTCGGCCACTCTTGATGGTGACAAGGTGTCTAAGTTCTTTGGAGATTGCCCCGTGTTGAATATTCCTGGGAAGATGCATCCTGTTGAGGTTCTGTATAGTAAGGAGCGTCCTGTGAGCTATCTCAATACTGCTCTCAAAACGGCTCTTGGTATGACATAAAATTTGAATCCTATCTTCATGCTAGCATAATTAGTTTTAATAAATAGTGTATTTTATTATGTCTGCTTGTGTAAAGAAAATTTATTGGTAGACAAACAAAATTTTTCACAAATATTTGCCTTTTCTAATTTCTAGTACATATTAATATAATATAATGCTTTACGTGTCTATTTGACATATATTCAAATGTCTCTTGAAAACTGGTGTAAGAAATTGAAAAGCAATTGGCTATGGTTTAATTTGCTACTTATAAGTAAATAGGCTGATATAAGAGGGATGCATTTTCAATCTGAACTGTGAAATTCTTCTGTCCACAACGATGCAAACACTTATATTCACTTGCTCTTCCTCCTTTGCTGTTCCACTGTATTTATAAATGTAGTTTGTTCTTCAAGTTTTTCACTAGGCATCAATTTTGCAGATATACATGTACGCCAACCGGAAGGGGATATTTTAATATTCATGACTGGACAGGTGATCATTTTTGGTTTAAGACATGTACACTATGATAATTTCTACTCCATATTGTAAATCTTGATCCTTTGTTGTTACGATTATGGTGTACTGATTGAATAAATTTTGTTGAGCCATATCTAGGATGACATAGAAAAGTTGGTAACGAAGCTGGAAGATGAAGTTCGAGCTCTCGACGAAGGTTCCTGCATGGATGCCGTAATCTTTCCTCTACATGGCTCTTTGCCACCTGAATTGCAGGCAAGTAGTTTTTTTGTTTTTGTACAATTTCATAATTGAAATATTTGCTTATTCCTCCAAATACAATCAAGGAAGCCCAAATATTTTTTATCAGTGAAATAAGGAAGCACAGAGTAGCTACTTTGAATTAGTATTCGTATTGTGTCATATCCATGATGGACACTTGTAATTGTACTATATATATATTTTACTTCTATTTTCAAATAGTTATGCAAATACCAAGTATGAACGGGTATGTCACAATAACTAGATAACGTTTCATGTTTTAGTATTTTTAAAATGACTCATTCTAATTTTCAGAATTTCAATTTTTTGAAATTTGTATTTTTGTATTTATTTTACATTAGTTTTATATGTAGTATTATAGTTGTGCCGTGTCCTGTATTTTTCAATACCACACATAATTCTTACTTTTCATTTTTACTTTTGTCCATAGTGAACTCGACTAGCTATCGCATGTAGTCTGTAGAGGGTTCTTGGAAACCAATAAAGATCCTGTGCTCTTACACATTTGGGGGAAAATGACAAAGGTGTGAAATACCTTCTCATGTCATCAGCGAGTTGGGATCTTCTCCATTTCTCTTTCGATTACTATAGTTTTAAAGAGATTTGAAGTTTATATTAAATAAGTGGACACATTAAATGTTACATAACTGTATTTATATGACCATAACATCGGTAATGGAAAAATGGAGAGAGTAAGATGTTCAGAAGATCTTGACCCGTCATTAGGAGAAAATTTTCTTAGGATAAATAGGTAATTTGTCTTTGAACTTCCTTGATTGACAAGGAGTTGGGATCCTATCCTAGTTCTTTCCCTTTTCGACTTGTTACTTGCTATTAGAGTTTGACCTAACTCATCCTTACAAAACCGGTTGGTAAGATGAGTGTCCCTCTATATATACTATTTTAATGCTCTGTCTCCAACCAATGTGGGACTTTAGGATCTTCCTTATACTTGCTTTGTTTGCTTCATAATCATATGTCAAATCTCGTTAGCTTGCAATGAACTCTTGAAAACATATAATGCATCTAGGAAACGCGCAAAATAAAAAATTGTTGATTTTTGATGTATTATATCATTAAAGAAAAATTGAGGCATGATTTTTTTATGTGCATTTGAAACTGATATGCACGTTCTATATAATCTTACAGGTGCGTGTATTTAATCCTCCACCTCCAAATTGCAGACGAATTATTGTTGCTACAAATATTGCTGAAACTTCTTTGACTGTTGACGGTGTAGTGTAAGGATACTGATATTCAGTTAAATATTACTAATTTCAATTTAAACTTAATATATAGATACTATTTATGTATCATCTCATGAACACAAATTATTATACATTATGGGTTTTGTTGTTGCTGATATTACTCATTTTAGCAAATCTAAATATCAAATGCTTCTTATTTATGTAGCTTGTTTAATTTTGTCTCAGGCTCTTTAGCCAGAAATGAGATCAAAAATGTTTCGTAAAACTTGAATCCCCAAACTTCATTTATTGAACATGTGTGGACAATTTACATGACTGAATCAGTGATGTGAATATTGGTTAGGGTTACACCCATTAGATGGCGAAAATATTGTTGGCAAAACAAGAATACAGGTGTTCTGTATATACTGTAGCCAGTAATCTATGATATTTCGGTTTGGCTTGATTTGAAAAACCACATGCAATAGGATGTGTGATTGCTTTTCTTTTAGACTGCATATGATTTGAGATGTGTAACAAATTTTCAATGTATGATGCCTTTTTTTGTAATGATTAAAATGGAAACAGTAAGACATGATTTATCATCTCACATTTTGAGGTGCAATAACAAACACATCCTTCTTGCCATTTGAATTTTCTCTTTGTAATTTGGAGTGTTTGTTTTTTTGCTTTGTTTTGATCTATCTTGACAATGATTTTGTACTTTAAGATAAAGCATATCGATTTGTCTACTAACACTTTCTGATATGTATTTTTTTTTTTTAAATTTTATGAATGTAGGTATGTTATTGACTCTGGGTATGTAAAGCAAAGACAGTACAATCCATCTAGTAGGATGTATTCTCTTGAGGTTGTTCAAATTAGCAAGTAAGCAATGAATAATGTAATATCTTATTGTGGTATGAAACTTAGATTCACTGATGCAATACTTTTTTCCCCTTTTCTTTAACACAAACAAATCATATATGAAGTTCTATTTCAGTCAATAGTGGTCATACTACTAACTGAATGGATCTGGAGTAATTTTTTCTTACTTTAAACAAAAGAATAATAAGTATTGGTTAAAAGGATTCTTGTTGCATTAACAACTATCTCAATAGTTTTAATGTTTTTGGAATAATCAATTCACAAGCTTTAAAATGAGTGTATCCTGACATTGCAGAGTGCAAGCTAATCAGCGGGCTGGCAGAGCTGGACGAACACGACCAGGGAAATGCTACCGCCTTTATCCTTCGCAACTCTACCAAGATGAGTTTTTGGATGTTACAGTTCCTGAAATTCAGAGATCTTCTCTTGCCGGCAGTGTTCTTTACTTGAAGTCATTGGACCTTCCTGATATTGACATCCTCAAATTTGACTTTCTTGATTCTCCTTCATGTAAGATCTTTTTTATAGCTTAAATGTAAATTGCACCTTTGAAGTGACAAAACTTGATTCTTGTTAATCCTGTGAAGTTAATTTTATGTTATTTTAGAAGTTTCAATTTTGGCTCTTTTTCCCCTCTATCTTTTCATTCATTATTTCTTTATTTTTTGGGGTAGGGTGCGAGCTAGTACTTTGCTTATATTGATTTATGTGATTTATTCTTGTGCTTTTTAACGTTCTTCATTCCTGACATTGTAACCATGTTTTCTGCAGCTGAGTCTTTACAAGATGCCTTGAAGCAATTATATCTGATTGATGCTATTGATGAAAATGGTGCAATTACAAGTATTGGACGAAAAATGGCTGGTACTGTTTCGTTATATTTTAGTGTTGAGTTTTAAATATTGGGGTGGTGAAATCATAAATAGTGCAATATTATTGTTTTCATGATCTATACCATCATATCATATAAACTATAACGGAAATTTCAATAATAACTATTAGTAACTACCAGTTTTGGTTAGCCTTTTTTATGTACACATTTTTCCTTAACAACACAACCTTTTCCAAATTGAAATTTAAATCTAAATCTATACATATGATTAGAGGGAATCCCAAAAGTAACTACCAATTTTGGCCGGATTATGGATATATGTTGACTATTTTGGTCATTGTGGTTTCCTCACAAGTCACATTGACATTTGTCATAGTTTGTCACAAGTTCACAACTTAGACACAAACCTTCAATTAGCTCATTGGAATTTCTAGTTTTGGTTGAGAATTCAAGGTGTAAATTTGGGTACTTAAATGATTACTGATGTTTACAAATTGAGCTGACTCGTTCATGTATAAACTTTTCCTTAACAACTCTATTCCTTTCCAAATTATAAATTTAAAAACAAATAACATAAATATTGAAATTGAAAAATTTAGATAATAATTCATATAGGATTGACTAAACTAAAACAAATTTATACAATAAAACATAGAAAAATTTAGAGTTTCAGTCATACACAATACACGGGCGGTGTAAATCGATTTTACACATTAATCTAATGATATGTTACCATATTATTTAACGAGTTAAAAACACATGATTTGTCATGTTCATTAAATGACGTGACAACAATCATTGGATGCATAAAACTTTTTTTACACTGGCAATGTATATAAATTAAATTCAAATATATATACCATATAAAAGAAAACATAATTTAAAACAATGGACATACAGGCACAGTGATGCCTGTCTTTCCACCAGTTTTGATAAGAGCCTTTACTGGATATACTTTTTTCCTGATTATTACTATGTTCATGGAAGTGTGTTTCTGCCACGCTTGACAATGGATGTCATTCTCGGTTTGAACATAAAACTCGTTCTTTTCTTTTCCATTCATTTTCCTAATTGGAATTTAAGGATGCGTACTTTTCTTGGTTCCCTGAGTTTCTTCTCGATTCTATGCAGAGCTTCCATTAGAACCGTCCCTGTCAAGAACTTTAATGGAAGCAAACAATTATGGCTGCATAACCGAGGCTTTGACTGTTGCTGCCATGTTATCCACTGAAACTGCATTGCTACCAGGGCAGAGGTTGGTCTTCTGAGTGTTCTTTGCATTTTCAAACTAGACGAGCAAATAGCCATTTTAGCCCTTGAATGTGTGTGTGCTGTCACTGTAATCCCTAAATGAATTAAAATTGCAAATACATCCCTAGTGCTTCTTTTGTTAGTAATTTTATGTATTAAATTGACTAATGAAAAACACATTCGAGAACTAAATTGAATGAAAACTAGATTCGAGGGACTATAGTGGATTGCATTTTTTGATACATTAGGGGAATATAATGAGTAGTGACAACACCTTACAGATTCAAGGACCAAAACAGTTGTTTACGTCACAAATTAGACTGAACAAGTTTTTTGTTTATCAAAAATCAAGTGGTTACAATATCTTTTATGCTCATATAGTCACACATAATAACATTAGGTTAAGCATGCTGAATAATTTTACATTTATTGGTAGTAACGCCTAAGTCAAAATCAAATTGGTTTTCCCTTGCAATATTATAGGGAAAGAACCTATTTTCCGGAAAAAGAAATGGCCAAATGGGTTCTATTATCATAGAAGAATCAAGAAAGCAATAAAACATATTAATTGAATTTTTTTGAGATGACTTGATTGAATACCCTCAAGTCTTGTGTACTCTTGAAAGGAAAGGGACAGGTTACTTGGTCCAATTATAAGTGTACATGCTAACTTCCACTCTAAAGTGAGCCGGGTTAGCATTCCCTATAAATAAGCACCCAATTTTTATTTTTTGACTCCATTCTAATAAAATTTATTACGATTTCTATTCTTTTGAATATAGCTACTACTTCTCAACCAAACGAAATAAAATATCCCAGAATATCCAATTGCCATGTATCTTTTTTTTTTTTCCTTGAGGTTTGTAGATCTATAGATTGACAACACTGAGTGGTTACACCCCTTTTATATATGCAGCAAGACTGAGAAAAAGAGGAAACGTCCATTATCTAACCTTCCTGATGGCTTTGGCTTGGGTGACCATATTCAATTACTGCAGATATATGAGCGTTGGTATCAAACTGATTATGACATTGGTTGGTGCAAAGACCATGGCTTGCAGGTAGGTATTTTAATGTATTCTGGTATTTCAATCATCAAATGTATAAATTTGTGACTTAACTCTTGCATTGAAGCTTGTTAAAATTTTTTGTAAGGTATGTTGTCAAATGTGACGCTGTTGTGGCATAGGGGTGTGAAGTGGCTGGTGGACACTATTCTCCATCCTTGGCATCACATATTGGAGGTGTGGCCATAGAATTCATATTGAGAGACAATAGACCCTTAAGGGACATTATAGCTATGTAGTCAGTACTCTGTAGCGGTTGGCGTTGAGGTATAGTGTTGTTGAGGGCCCTAGGTAGGCACTACGCAAAACCTCATTGCATTGTGGTTTGGAGTAATGGCTATATCTCCACAAATAGAAGCCAAATAGTGGATGCAGTTGCGACTACATTAAAACTTTTGTAAAATTCTATGTATACTTTTTGGATTGTCATTTCACCTTAAAATAGCTAGTTTTCGCCCTTAAATTTGATCTGTTCCCTCTGTTTTTTTGGACTTCAAACAATCCTGTACACACTTTCCTCCCACCTTCAACGTCTGAAGTTCTGCAACCAGCTACCTCTCCCTGCGATGACCATTTAAACCACCATTGCTGCCATCTCGGCTTGCTGCCAGGATCTGAGCCATCAGGGGTGCACCTTTTGTAGTTAGCGAGCTACATTCTGCAATGTGCTATTACCTATTCTGCTATTCTAGTTTTGGGGCCTGCCGTTACCTTATATTGACAACCTAGGTTAGAAGGCTAGTGATATCCTTGTGGAATACTTATTTTCACACTCAATTCAGATATTATATCCTTTAAAGGAAACATCACTCGGTTCATTGGGAAAGGCATATTCCTTTTTTTATTCTTGGATGGTACTGCGTACTTGCATTTTTATTTAGTTATCTAAGATTTCTATTCTTCACACCGTACTAAAATACGAAGTGATATGAGCACGCAAGGACACACACATATACTTTGTATACATTCAATGCATAATATGTAATTATTCTGAAATCAACTGATTGTAGGTGCGGGGAATGACATTTGCCAGAGATGTTCGTAAGCAGTTATCACAGATACTGCAGAAAATTGCTAAGGGTTTGTATTTACATCTTTCTTGAAGTATTTTCATTACGAAATTAAGAATGTGCTTTCAGATGCAGTGGCAATGCTAGTAGAAAAAAGAACCAGCATCTTATTTTTTGCACATTCATATGCTTATTAATCCTTTTTTCTTCAGTTTAATAAAATAGAAGTAAGAGTAAACGATTGAAATTCTCTATTTTTTTAAAATCAAAGTTTAGAATTAAAGTGAGCCATGAAATCAACACAAGGTATGAAATTAACCATGAATCGTTCTTGTGTTGGATATGTTGTGGTTTAGACAAGTTGACAAGAAATTGTTACCTTTAGCAGATTGAGCTCGATGTGTGATAATATGCATCAAAAAGTAATTTGTAAGAATTAGTTGTATGATTTGACAATAAAGCCTTGCCACCATGAGAACAACTTCATTATTTTGTGTATTTGAATTATGGTTTAATGCTCTCATGATCAAATAATCTCCACAGTAGTATTCAGTTTTAACTTGTAACAGTACAAGTCATTGTGCTTTATCAGGAAGTTGCAAGAGTGTATCGTTTGACAAAGTTAGAGCTAACAATATCCAAAAAAGGGAATAAAATTTAGAATTAGACTGAGAAAAATTGCTTTCTCTTTTACCATTTCTTTTCTTATTTTTTCCATTCAAATTATTGAGTCCTCCATCTAGTTATTATACAGGGTGGTTCCTCTCCCACTCACATATTTTCTTAACATTGCAACAGAACCATTGGATATAAAGGCAAATAGGAAAGGGGAAGAGTTCCGTCGGGATTATCGAAATTTGAGGAAGGCTTTATGTGTAGGCTATGCAAATCAACTGGCCGAAAGAAAGATGCATCATAATGGTTATCGAACTCTGGGTTTCCGAGGCCAAATAGTCCAGGTAATTGAAGTTTTAAAGTCACTTATTGTGTGGAACCATTACAACTAAATGCTTTTTTTCCTGGCACCTAATTACCTGAATCTTCTGTACTAGGTGCATCCGTCATCTGCATTGAGTTCTGATGATCTGGGGAAGTTTCCTGACTATGTTGTGTACCATGAGCTAATTGCCACACCACGGCCGTTCATGAGAAATTTGTGTTCTGTTGAGATGAAATGGGTTATACCCATCATTAACAAGCTTAATACATTAAATGTGTACAAATTAAGGTAAACTCTCTTGGCATTAGAAACTTATTATGAAACATATGGCAGACAAAGTCTTGCGTTCAAACAGTTCATGTTCCTTCAGTATATATATATATATATATATATATATATATATATATATATATATATATATATATATATATATATATATATATATATATATATATATATATATATATATATATATATATATATATATAAAATGCTGCATGTCATATTTTTTCTCTTCTTTTTTGGTGGTGGAAGGGGGTTGGGATCAATGCTGACTCTAATTCCTTTGTCTGTAGTGGTGGTGGTATGGATCGTGTTGAGGAAGAATCTGGGATTCCAGATTTGCCCAAGAAGAATGTTGAAGTTTCTGCTGCTGCAGATGATAATGAAAGTAGAATCCAAGCTGCCAGAGAACGATTTCTTGCTCGGAAAGCCAATAAGTGAGCACTGACATACTTATACCTGCGAAGATGGCGGTGATCTTGTCTTGTTGGGAATTTTGTTCAAGGGACAGGCTAGTTGGCCAAAGTCTCCTGAGAACAGGGAATCAGGATAGGACATTTTAAGTTTTCCACGTTGTCTTGTTCCTTCTATGAGTTCTGATATTACCTGTCATGGTGATGCAATTATCTCTTGACAAAATCCCAAGACCTATCACAGAACACCCGAGATTGGGCATTGGACCATTCTATAGCTGTTGAGTAGCTCAGTGTATACTATACTTTTTGCTTACCCCTCTGGTCATTAAAATTTACTCGGTGGAGAAAGAAGAGAGTGGAAGGCGAAGAAAGAGCACAACATCAGAAAGACCCCTTGAATTAAATGTAAACTAATTTTGAGATGTAGCAGCAGATTGAGATATTTATCTGAGTAGATTGATATGTTTCCTAGTTGAGTTTGTATATGAAGTTCAAAGTAACAATTATGTATATGAAACAAAATGAACTATTTCTCTTGGTTTTCATATCATGTTTAATCACTATACATTTAATAATATTTGTGTTACAACGGATCATGGAATTCTCGGGATGTCGTTTGGAGCCTTTGGTTGCGAAGGAATGACATGGTCTTTAACAACGGATCATGGAATTCTCGGGATGTCGTTTGGAGCTGCAAAGCGCTCGTCTGGCGGTGGTCTTACATCGGGAAAATTACTCATTCCAATTATAACTTCTTTGAGTTTAACAATAACCCATTGTTTTACTTAAGTTAGGTTTCAATCGGTCTGTAATTTTCTCTTTTTTGGTTTGTAAGGCTGTATCTTTGACTCTTTGGAGCATCAATATATTTCTTGATTTCAAAAAAAAAAAAAATATTTGTGTTACTTTTAATTTTCAATGATATTATGTTTTTACGGATATTTTTATATATGGCATCCCCATTTTCTTTTATTCCAATTTAAGATACAAGTAATTTTTAGATGAAATTTCCGGTAAAACTTGCAAAATTTCAGGTATAAGATATCGGATTTTTTCAGTTATACTAAAATTTTCGGTGAAACATACCGAAAATTTCAGTTATAATAAAATTTCCAGTATACAGTATATTTCAAATTTTTAGGGAGTACTGGAAAGTTCATTGGTATGTTTCAATATTAGATTTTTTTTAACGGTTGACACTTTTGGAGGGTCTTGGTTGCACTGACACATATGTGTGGTTTGGAATGCACCACCATTTGTATAAATAGGGGTCTTAGGATTATTGGGTAACACATCTCAACAAAATGCCTCTTCCTCAGTATTTGATTAAAGTATCTGTGTATTTCGACCTGTGAGAAGCGACCTTCAACACTGGTCGCTCTTGACAAAAAATTACAGTTAAAATAAATTATTATAAGTCAAATTGCGTAAAAAAATTAAGCATTTAAGCAATGTTACATACCTCGCTCTGCTATAAGAAGGTCCTCCGGGGAAAGCTCCATCAGTGTGTACTGATGGCTCCGTAGACGCACCGGTGGTGGTGTTAGCCTCCTCCACCACCCGCTCCTGACCTATCTAGTCACCAGCCACCTTAACCTCAACCTCAGCTATCGGATCCTCTACCTCAGTCACCGGCTCCCGAACCACAGCTACCGACTCCTCTACCTCAATCACCGGCTCCCGAACCACAGCTACCGACTCCTTTACCTTTGTCAGCGGCTCCCGAACCACTACCACATGCTCCCCAACCTCAGGCACCGCATCCTCAATCTCAGCAACCCCACCCTGAACCACCTGCTCCTCCACAACAGTGAATGCTCTATCACTACGGTGGCGAGGTGCGCGGAACCCCCTCACCGCCTGCTGCTCCGCCATCCATTTCCGATTAGAACTGGTTGGAGGAAGGCGTCTAGCTCGTAACTCTTAGGCGGGTGCCTCATCAGCAACTCTAGCAAGAGCACCGACTCTATCTGTGGCCCGTCTCGCAATAGAACCATCCTTGCCTCCAGTCCTCACTACGAAAATTTAAAAATATCAAGAAATTAACAATTTAAAAAAAAATAGAAATACCGGAAATTTCGAAATTTTTGGTATTATTAGAAAATTTCTTTAGCCCCCTCCCTATGGGGGTCACCCCCAGCGAAAATCCCAAAATACCCCTGCTTCGGAAATGAACTTCCGAAGCGCTTTTTTTTAAAAAAATTTTCCACAATTCGGAAGTGCATCTCCGAAAACACCTCATGGGGGTGTCTTCGTAGATGAACTTCTGAAAACACCTCATGGGGGTGAATTCGGAAATGAACTTTCGAATTATGCAGAAACTGTGTTTTTTTTTATGTTTTTTCTTAAACTGTCTCGCATTTTAATTAAACGTAAACGCCAAATAAAAATAAGTAACAGATAAACTGAAAATACTAAGATGATAAATCCAATCCAAAAACACTGTGCGAAAGATACAATCCGAAATCAAAACAAAACAAAACAAAACACGTCAAACAAAACAAAAACACGTTATTCTGCCCGACGAGTGTTACAAAATACACATCAAACAAAACAAAAACACGTTATTCTGCCCGACGAGCGAACTCCTCCGAATGAAGATAATTATACCAATCCTCATCCCACTCAGTCTCAGAACCATCAACGTTGATCATGACTCTCACGCCTGAAGACTGAGCCTGCACGTCCGAGCCATGGACCCCCAGGGGACGAGAAGCAGAACCAGTCAAAACCTTCTTCTTCTCCTTCACCTCCTTCACTCTGCGAGAGCACGAGGTTGAAGAATCCTTTCTTCCCTTAGCGCCACCCATTCCTGCGTAAAAATGAAGTAAGAAAGGTCCATGAGACCTCCTTTTATAAAAGAAGAAAGGGGACAAAAACGCTTGGGAAACAGACAAGTCATTAAAGAACAAAGACGTTGGAAACCAGCGACACGCCGTCAAAGAAGTCAGAACGCATGCACACAAACTTCAAAGAAACAGAAACAATAAACAAAGGCGTTAAAAATAAAGTACTTGCAAATTAAAACGGACACTCCCTACCCTCTCTAGCCGACGCAGTCTGGGTCTCCCTACCCTGTCTGATGCGTGCTGGTTGGTTGTCTGACATGTTCCTGTAAACAATTGAAATCGATTAATATGCGAGACAACATAAAAAACTAAAAAATTTGAACTTCTGATACAATTCGGAAGTTCATTTTCGAAAACTGGGATGGAGGTGTTTTCTGCAACTTCCATGACAGACCCCAAAATCAAACATAAAACCAATTCAAAAAGCTTCTAAACAACCTAAATACTACTAACAACCAGCCCATATATCATTTATGCAATTGAAACCCTAAATAACATGCATTTGAATAATGAATCTAACAAATTTAAAACTTACAAATTGAGTGATTTGTGGGCTTTTGAATGTTGTATAGCAATGTGATTGGAGCCTTGATGCAGCCTTGGAAGTGTGTTTGCACAAATTTTCGCCTTTGCTTGTTTTTTATTTGAGTTAGGGTAAATGAATGGGGGAGGGGGAGTGTTTTGATAAATCTGCATAACGCGCAGCATTTCGGAAATGAACTTCTGAAATACTGTTTTCGGAAATGTACTTCCGAAATAAGACAATTTTTTCAAGAAAAAAGGCGTTTTCGGAGATGCATCTCCGAAAACACCTTTTTCTTGCATTTTCGGAAATGCATTTCCGAAGTCAGGGGTAGTATGGGGTTTTCACCAGAGGTGGACTAGAAGGTAGGGAGGTTGGCAAAGAAATTTTCTATTATTATGGGTACCGGAAATTTTAAAAATCCGGTATGAATATTAATAAATGAATATACCAGATATTTAGAAATTTTCGATATATTCTACCAGAAAATTTGAAATTTACGCTAGAATATACCAAAATTTTAAAAAAAAATACTGTAAAACTCACTTGATTTCGCAAAATTTCCGGTATAGGAACGAAATATCCGGTATGCTTTAAAAATTAGAAAAATTCAGTGGACCACGTGAATTTGTAAAAATATGATAATAATATTTGGTTGGACATTTTAATCTTTTCATAAATTTAAGAGATGCCATATTTAATTTAAGGGGTGCCATATTTAATCTGAAGGGTGACATGTAGATTTCTCAACAATCTATATTAAAAAATTTCTCAACAACCTAGATTAAAAAATGTGTCTATAATAATAAGATGAGTAACTTTCAAATACCAATCAATATACATTTAAAAATCATGCTAGAATTATTTCGGAAGTAACACGTTGCATACACTCATCAGATATATATAGCACACTAATCAAAATCACCTCATCAAAAAATAGACAAACTGGTCAATAATCAAAATCCCACAAACTCACTAAATATACATTTTAGTTTACTACTACAACAAACAAAACACAAAATCTTCCATAATTAAATTTTCAAAATTCCTCCACGGTTTTAAAACAAACATCTCAATTTTCAACCAATGAACAGTCGTCAAGGTCTTGTTACCTAGAATTATGTAGTTAAAAATTACAACCTTAAAATGAACTATCTCAATGGGCCACAAGACAAATGAAATTAAAGAACAAAGTGAAGTTTATTGCCACACATTTTATTATTTGTCCCTCATACTTAATTTCATACAATATTACACAAAGGAATTTAAATCTATGTCGAAAATTCTTTTTGTTGATTCAAAGACAAAAGATAATCAAAGGGAGGTACATAGTATAAGGAGGCTTAAATGTAAAAGATTTTTGGTGAAAAGTGGATGGATGTTTGTAGGTTCTTTTAAGAAAGGATGGTATAAACTTAGGATGAACCTCAACTTTTGAATTCAAATTAGCAATGCAGTTGAAGGAAAAAAAAGGCTAGATTTAAAGTATTTTTTAGCTTCTTATATTTGTCATGATAATCATGTTAAAAAGTTTATATATAGTTCTATGAATAAATTTGTTTATTTCTATTATGTTAATTTCAGAGAATTTCTTCACTCACCTCCCAACCTTCTTGGCCACCTCCGGTGAATTTACCACAATACCCCTTGTTTCGGAAGTTCAATTTCGAAACTGTAATTTTTTTCTTGAAAAAGGTGTTTTCGGAAATGAACTTCCGAAAACGTGTTTTTTTTAATATAAAATATTGATTTCGGAGATTCATCTCCGAAATAAAGTGACTTTTTCAGAAAATGTGGTGTTTCGGAAGTTCATCTCCGAACGCACCCCCCTGGGGAATTCGGAAATGAACTTCCGAAAATATGTCTGGACAGAATAAAATGAAAAACAACAACAATTCGCTTTATTTAATCGGGTGAAGATTACAACGATAATATTACATAAAATTTAAGTTACATATTGTTGAACACGGGTAGGTGGGGATGAGAGAGTGGTGGGGAGAAAAAAAGACTTCCAACGAAAATTAAAGTTTCAATTCGCTTTATTTAATCGGGTGAAGATTACAACGATAATATTATCATCTTAGTTTTTGGAAGTGGTAACCCGGGCCGGAACATATGACGGAGGAGGTGGATGTCCGGAGGAAGAATAACCGGAGGTACACCTCCTCCGTCATATGTTCCAGCCCCGGTTACCACTTCCAAAAACTAAGATGATAAATCCAATACAAAAACATTATTCGATACAATCCGAAATCAGAACAAAACAAGACACGTCAAACAAAACAAAAACATGTTATTCTGCCCGACGAGCGTTACAAAATACACATCAAACAAAAAAAAAACACGTTATTCTTCCCGACGAGCGAACTCCTCCGAATGAAGATAATTATACCAATCCTCATCCCACTCAGTCTCAGAACCATCAGCGTTGATCACGACTCTCACGCCTGAAGACTGAGCTTGAGCATCCGGGCCCCGGGCCCCCTGGGAACGAGAAGTAGAGCGGGTCGAAACCTTCTTCTTCTCCTTCACCTCCTTCACCTCTTTCTTTGAAGAATCCTTTCTTCCCTTAGCGCCGTCTCTAGAAGACATGTTCCTGTAAACAATTGAAATCGATTAATATGCGCAAAATAAAAAACAAAAAAATTTGAACTTCTGATATATTTCGGAAGTTCATTTCCGAAAACTGGGATGAAGGTGTTTTCGGAAATGAACTTCCGAAACACCCCTGCGATGCAATTTCCTGCAACTTCCATGGCAGACCCCTAAATCAACCTTCAAACCAAATCAAAATGCTTCTAAACAACCTAAATACTACTAACAACCTAGCCATATATCATTTATGCAATTAAAACCCTAAATAACATGCATTGGGGGAGGGGGAGTGTTTTGATAAATCTGCAGAAATTTTCGCCTCTGCCACTTTTTATTTTGATTTAGGGTAAATGATTGGGGGAGGGGGAGTGTTTTGATAAATCTGCAGAAATCGCAGTATTTCGAAAGTGAACTTCCGAAATAATTGTTTCGGAAATGAACTTCCGAAGTAAGTCAATTTTTTTAAAAAAACACGCTTTCGGAAATGAACTTCCGAAGCAGGGGTAGTTTTGGTTTTTCGCAGGAGGTGACCATCCATAGGGAGGTGGGTAAAGAAATTTTCTAATTTCAAATAAACTCAATTGATACATATATTTATTTTCAAATCTACTATCTATTCATTAATAATAAATTGATCAAATTGCCTAAATTACCCTTTCACCAAAATTTATTTGCACTAATAAAAGGTCATTTTTGTAACTAACAAATTAAGTATTCACTCTTTCAACTTTATTGAATGAATGCCCCAAGTGTTAGTTTTTCATTGATCCGAATTAAATAACATTCTCCCTACAACTTTATTGCATGAATGATGACATCACATGTAAGCCATGGATGATGGAAGTCATATTTAAATTTCTTTTACATTTCATTTTGCCACACTTTCTTACTTTCATTTTAATTTTTCTTAATTTATTTATTATCACAAAAAATATTAATAATCTATTTTTAAATTTTAATCTTACTAAAAATTTCAAATTTCTTTCACATTTCATTTTTCCATACTTTCATTTTAATTTTTCTACATTTATCTATTATCGCAAAAAATATTAATAATCGATTATTTAATTATTATTCCCAAAAATAATAAATTATTTCACGGGCCACTATCAACTCAATATTTAATTTTTTTAATCGATCATTACACATTTTCTCTATCTTAATTAAAATTTCAAATTTCTCTCACATTTTTTCACACTTTCTTACTTTCATTTTAATTTTTTTGTCTATTTATTTATTTATTTATTATCTCACGGGTCACTATCAACATAATGTCTATTTTATTTTAATCAATCATTGTCTTTATTTGAGAAATAATATCTTTATTTTTATTTTTTTCTCCATCTCATGATTTTTTATCATTATTTAATACAATTAAATTTCCATGATTATTGTTTATTTTACATTTGTTTTTAAATATATTTTATATCGCATCAAATTATTTTTTTATTTCACGGGTCATTATCAACATAGTAGCTATTTTATTTTAATCAACAATTACTATTAATTGAGTGATAATTTTTATTTTTAAATGTTAATATTTCATTTTTATTATCTCCATCTTATAGTATTTTTTTTATATGATTATTTAATATAATTGAATTTATATGATCATTTTTCATTTATAACTAAACCATAGTGATCTATAACATTTTCTTTTAATTGTTGTTGGACCGTCAATTATTAAATTACCTGACCCAATTTTGCTATTGTGTTCTTAACCTATCTTAAACATTTTTCTGTGGATCATTGTTTTCTATATAATTATTGTTAAATTTACAATTAAGTAAATTATTTCATATTTTTCATTTATATTTAAAATTTTACATTTGCATTTGTTAAAATTTTATTTTTTTCTCCAACTCACATGTTCTTTTTTATATGGTCATTTATTACACACAAAATTAGCACATGAATACGATAATAATGTTTAATCTTAAGGGCCACTTTCAATACAATGTCTATTTTATTTTAAACAATAATAACTTTTATTTGAAAACTAAAGTATTTATTTTCAAATTTCAAAACGATTCCTATGGATATTCGGTTTTCAAAGAATTGGGTATATAACAAAGCAATCAATAAAACTCTAACTTTATTCAAGTAAAACAATTCCTTTTAATTATGCATATTGCTTATAATTCTTTTTATTTATATTATTCATATCATTACAAAAATACTACACCAGAAAAAAAATCACCCGTGCAGAAGCACGGGTCTCTGACTAGTTCATGCATAGTAAAACATTTTACTTTTAGAAGTTAGAACACCTGGAATGTCATATCACATCTTATACTTGCCCCCATTTGTATAGTTCTTAAGGCGAAGATAAAATTGGTAAGATAAATGTTAAGGGAGCAAAGAAAATGACATTTATTTTTTAACTATAAATTTAATAACAAATTCCAACTTATTTTCATTTTTTATAGCTTTTAGACATCGCACACAAGTATAATCATATTAACTTAATGATGTTATATATAAAAGACTACTAATTAAGGAACATAGTCTTTGGATATTTATAGAGAACATGATATTAAAATTGTAGGGGAAAAAAATCTAAACTATTATGCAGTATCACTTGTAGTTAAGAAATGGATAAACAACTATAAGCAAGTAAAATTAGTTAATCTTAACAATGGACTATGGATCAAGAGTCTTTCTTACTAGTCTTAGTAAAGGCATAAAATCTAAAACCTACTGGCACAAACCACGTAACACCATATAGGCATGTTTCAAAGAGTACAGATTTCCTTTGTATATCAAGAGAACAAATCTAGCACAATTCTATGGTTAGAATAAGAATTGGTTCTGCAATAATATCTGAGTTTTGATGATAATAATGAGTATGTTTGTATGAACAATTTTGGTACTCTAAAATTTATTATTTTAAGTATTTAGCAAAGAGGTTCTGAATTTGATAAAAGCGCTGTCAAACCATCTGAAGATACCAAGTTCCGCTTCTGCGCTACACAAGTTCTGCTGAACAATAACAACTCACTTCAGAAGGCTCTAAAGTTGTCACTCTGATACGCTATCTAAAGAAACCAATTTCTGAAGATATGAAGACAAAGGTTCTAAGGAATAGTCCAGATGCTGAAGACTTATGTTTATGAAGATAAAGGGTACTGAAGACTAAGTGCTGAAGATTCTGAAGACGCAGTTCTAAACACTCTAAAAACTTGAAGTTCTGAAGAACCCAAGCTTATTTTCTTTCTTCTAACTCATGCTCATCAGAAGCCTATGAAGTTCAAGAAGAATCGAAGATAACGTTACGTGGTACATGGTACACAGTACAAGCGAATATTTCACTCTACTACGATGAAAGGACAGACACGTTGTACTATCTTGTCTCCCACGTTATTTCAAGCTGCCAACTTTTCGTAAATTCTAGAAACACTCTCCAACGGATATATTATTTTATTTGGCTATAAATAGCTTGAAGACTCAAAGAGAAAGGCTGCTAATTCACACGATCTTCATACATTCTTGAAAGAGTGTTCATAAGCTTTTCATTCTCTTTAGTCTATAATCTGATTTTACTGTTTACTCCAGCTTGTGTAAAAGCATATATTGTAAACAAACTTTCTTTCAAACTGTAGTTGGTCAGAATTCTTAAGAAGTCTAAGATTAGTGTGTCTTAGAGGTTGTAAGTTAATTGAAATTCCGGTAAGACAGAACTCATATGTCATATATGGATGTCGTGACATCTGATCTTACATTATAAAACAGACAAGGTAGGAAAAATAAAACAGTGCAGAAAATAAATAACACAACAGAATTGTTCACCCAGTTCGGTTCAATCAACCTACTCTGGGGCATACCAAGCCAGGGATGAAGTCCACTATTAGCAATATCAATTCATAGCTAAACTCCCAGTTTACAACTCCTCACTTAATCACTACCCAATGACCCCTCTACCTAGGTTCTCCCTAGATATGGAATATCTCCATTCCACTCCCAATCATAGCAATGATGTCTAGCCGTCAACAACTCAACCACTATATCGACGGCCTAATTACCAACATTTAAAGCACACAAATAAACATATCTTAGAGTTGCTTCAAAGCTTCCTCCAAGCACACAACTCCACTCATTGCTTTACAGCTTCTGAGTGAGTAAAACAAACCTCTTGCCTACAGGCTTCGAGGCACAAATCAGTGACCATCCCACAACTCGGGTGGTTCACTTACACGGCTAACTCTAAAAACTACATCTTGTCAATACTCGGCTAGCTTGATAAACTAGGTTACAAAAATTCCTATTTATAACCTATTCCCAACTGGACTTGGGCTTACAATCACAACATTATTTGCTGTTACAAATCACATAAAACTTTCTGCTAAAAATAAGGTCTTCAATCATAAGTTTCCTAATTTGTCTCCATAATTATAAACTGCATAATCTTCAATATTCTGACTTGATTCTCCTGACCTTTAAACTTGCGCCACTTAGGATTGCATAATATTCCATAGAATATTCTGCATCTGTTGAGTACTTACTGAATCTTTATATTCTAGCTCAGCAGGCGTGTGACAGTTAAATATAACAACAACTGCTGTCAAATACTGATGTCATGACATCTAGCATGACATCCATAAGATACACAATTTTTTACCATAAAATGCAGCCAACTTAAAAACATCTATAATCTCCCCCTTTGGCAAATTTTTGGCTAAAACATTCTTGTCACCATATCCGAGAATAGCAGTAGACAACAACTATAGCAAACTACCAGATATGCAGAATTGCTAATACACATCACAACATCATATACCAGTTCCACAAGATCCACAAACTACACTATCACATAACATGCATATACCAGAGAAAACTTGTTCTGAAAAACAGCAACAAAAACATAATATGGGGTGACAATCACTTCTCCCCCTGTTTGGCCATAAATGTTGCCAAAGCAACTGACATCTCCCCCTGTCATGCACACCCAAAAAAAAAACACCATCTGATAATCTTCAAATACCACTGCACCACCAGCTAGATCAGTCACACACATTTGGAGACCTACATCCTCATCCCATTACAAGATACAATATTCCATAGATAGCTCAGAACTTCTACCACAAACTCCAAGAGATGAATATAAAACATCTCCTTTTTGTCTTCAACTTATTACTCTTCTGCCCAAAAGTAATATGTCTAAGACAATCCTCAAGAATAATCAGCTGCCACATGTTGATAATCTTGATTCTTCGAATCCACTTCTGAGATAAACCAAATGCCACTGTTTGATTACCTCCTTCATGAATCCTCATATGAAACAGTCAAATGCCGCTTTTTGACTTCTCCACGTTTATCATACTTCTCTCAAAGATATTCTGACCCTTCAAGTGAAACTTGAACTTCAAGCTACATGTTATATAGAAACAAGCTTAGATTTTCTAAGACAAGAACATGTAACATCTTCTCTACCCAACAATTTCAAAGAACTGTATTGAGAGCGATCTTTTTGAAGTATCCAATCTTCAACTCTGTAGATCTTCTTATCTTAAGTTGATGTGCCACTTCACCAACTAAGATTCCGATGTTGAACCAAATGTCAAAGCATTGTGTTTTAACATCTAGCTGTTGAATTCAGTTCCTTCTTCTGCCACTTGAAAGAACTTCCTCCCTTCATAGAACTAGAGTTCAATGCTCTCATAGACTTGATTGTGAAACTGTAATACGGTGAACTGACTTTTATTTGAAATGTGCGAATAGCAAGAGTCGCCACCGACTTTTATTTTATCCAATTGGAAAGGCAAAAAGAACAGGAAATACCTTTGAAAGACTTTGAGTTCGGGGGTAGGTTATACAAAGGGAAGGTGTAAGGCACCCTTTGCATCCATGGTTATCTATGGGCGCTTAATTGCTTAGCTCACTTTGATTGTTTGAATTATTTGAAAAATGTCGTGTGTGAATAGTAAAAAGATTTCGTTGAGGACTTTAGCTTGTAAATAAGCGTAGCCTTGTTTGAAAGTTTTTGGAATAGGAGGTGTGAAAAGCATTTGATTTTTGAATTGATTGTGAGCAAGCAATTAAGAACTACCTACCCTAAGTTTGTCTTTCTTGTTCTTTAAGTCTTTCGTTTGAAAGGGTCTATCCATACCATGAGAGGGCAGGAAGTCTTTCAATTGGATGTACGGGTCATCGAAGGGTCATCGAGAATATCGTTCGCCATAAGACTATCCCTACCATAAAGAGGGCAGGTAGTCTAAGGGAAGGATATAATAGTCACTTAGGCAACATGTAAAGACTCCTTAGCATTCGAAGGGACGATCATCATTTATCGAGGCAACGTCAAGGGGCGAGATCATATTTATCGTAGGCAACTCGAAGGGACTATGATCTTTATATCGAGGGACTATGATGATTTTATCGAAGGTAACAGGCTAAGGAGTCCCTACGCTCGAAGGGACTTGACTATTTTATCGAGAAGGCAGCATAAGAGGGTGTTACCTTAGAGGTGGGTGTGTGTAGCAATCACGTGGTTGTATTCAGATATTTAATCTTGGATTAGTGAGCTAAGTTCAATTAATTATCTTGCACTCCCTATTTTACTAACCACACAGTTAATATATATAGATAATAAAATAGCAGTTATAGTGTACGGAAAATAAAATGCAGAAAGTATAAAGTCCTAATTACTATTACATAAAAAATCGAATGAGCAACCTATACACCTTCTAGAATTTAAATGACAGAAAATAAATAATTAAATAAATGGCATAATTAAATAAAAAACAAGCATGCGACATTCATAGAGTTTTGGGATGAGAAGAGAAATCGTGAACTAAATTTTAGAGTTTAAAAATATATGAAAATAATCCTAAGTCTAAATTGTCACTATTAATAAAATTGATGTTAGATTAATAAAGTTAATTAAAATTAAACCAAAATTAAATTGATCAAACCTAAATAATAAATTAATACCTAAATATAAATTCTTTGTATTTTTAATAGTTGATTTTAATTAAAGAAAAACGATTTTAGCCAAATTATTAAAAGGAAATAAAAGGATAAAAAGAAAAGAAATAAATAAATAAATTTAAATAAACCTGGGGGTGCAGTCTGGAAAGAGGATGTGAAGAACAAAAATTAGGCCCAGCAAGAGAAGTCCGTTCTTTTTGCGTCTGATCCAGTGTGGTAACAGACTGCATGTCCATGGTGTGGAGCACGTCCCTGTGCGTTAGATCAGGCTTAGGAAATAATCTGACGGTGGGTACTGGAGGTTGCACCGTACCCATGCGTAGGGATGAAGCGCTGGATCTGTGGGATAAACACAATAGCATGTTACCAAAAAATAAAGGAAATATGAACGTTACCTGGGGATCGAACCCCTACCCTTTAGGTCACATGCGTTTCACGTTTGCCATCCAGTCTGCATTCTTTGTTTGAATTAACTATAACCAAAAAATATAATATATCAAAACATTGGTTAGTGAGGGAATTTCAAAGAAATAGTCAAACCGGGCCCACTGCAATGCATGTCCTCCAATCAGACGTGGGAAGAGAAACTGAATGAATTGACTGGCCAATTGAAACTCGTACGCGTGAAGAGAGAGAAAAGGAAATTCTGGACCGGCCAATGAGTGTCTCGCACGCGTGGTCAGCCTAGTCAGCGTCACTATTCATCTTCTCTTTCCCATGCACCTGCATTTTGTTTTGGAAACCGTTACAGCTTTACCTGCGGATTTTTCCGCAGGTCCTTCTTCATCTTTCTTACGATCTTGAAACCTGCAAAGCAATGTTAAACAAAGCAAACGAATACCATATTCCACCTAATAACATCCTTGTGAATCCAATGGATATGGTTTCGTGACCTGCAACTGCACCTAGGGGGAAAAACGAAACTATACAAGGTTATGCCCTAACAATGGTGGAACCCCCATTCTACACCAAAGCTCACGAGTAATGATACAAAACAGTTCTAAACATCATCATAAAGAGAAATAAGTACAAAAGATTCATTTGTAATGCATGTACGAAAGGTTTTGAAATTTGAAAGAGTGATATAGAAACCGTGACCTTGTATACCCTTCCTCCACGTGTTCTGGACCTTGATGAAGATGAAGATGAACCCTTGGGACCTTTAAGAGTTGAGTGGGATGATTATTCTTGGCTGCAACACAAGGGATCGGGTTTCTTCATTATACCCTAGTTTTTGTTGTTTTTTATAGCCTTGAAACCCTTATGCTTCACCTAATTTTTGTCCTCCCAATGGTTACCATCCTTGAGAATATATATGTGAGGATATTAGGTTAACAAAACTTGGCTAAATCTTTTGTGATCAAAGATTGGAAATTATGATTTAAAACTTGATTTTTTCCTTTCCAAATTTGCCAAATTTCAATATTTTTTCAGTCAATCATATTTTGCACGAAATTATATTGATCATGAGGTTTTATTGATGATTGGAATTGATTAGAATCAAAGCCAAATCATATCTTCCATTTAATTTACTATTTTATATAATTAAATTATGGTTTAAATGAATAAAAACCATAAAATAATCAATAAAAATAATATAAAATAGAAAGATATATTTTTGGGACGTGCATGGGCTTAAAATAAAGATTGGATGAAAAGAATATAGGCCCATTTGGAAATATTTGGAGTTTTGGACCTTTTCTCTTCATGCATACCCTTGAAAATAGGTGAACTTGTGCAACGCGTATCTCCCTCATTTTTAATCATATGAAGGTGTTCTCATACTTTTTAGAAAGATCAAAGAGTCCTTTAAACACTCCTTTTGGTTTCATCTTCATTGAAGTTTTCATGTTCATGTACACTTCTTTGCAAAAAGATGACTTGTTTGCGATCTTCTAGAAGGACCTGTAATGTTTTGGCTTATATCTTCCAAATAAAGCATTTTTGGACTTGGCATGTGAGAGACAAAATTGTAGAGAATTCAATTTCCTTCAAAATGAGCTTTAGATGGGAAATTTCGTATGTTCCATGTGAAAGTTATGGCTGGTCAAAGTTGGGTTGACTTTCTCCTTAAAAACCCTAATTTAGAAACTTAGGTTTTTGATGATTTCAGAGATATCTTTGATGCATCATGATCACTCCTTGATCAAATGATGAATGATACTTCATAATGAGTATGTTGACCAAAAATCAGGAACTTTGACTGTGATTTGACCATAGTTTGACTTTTAGGTCAACTAGTCGATTATTGATCGCTTGGGTCATTGAGTGAGCAATCTTTTGAATCAAGGCTTGAAACTTGGCATGAGGAAACTTTGACTCATACGAGAGGCCATGTAATCCGCTTGAGGTTTCAGAAGTTCAGATTCCTTGATTAAATTAGAAACCCTAATTCAGAGGCTGTTGTTTAGGAGAGAGACTGCATGCTTCTTTCTTGTGCGTTTTTGAGCATTTGGAAGTCAGATGGATTGAAATATGAATGAATACGTTGGGAAAATTTTGGGGTATGACAGAAACCAAGTTTGAGTAAGCAACCTCCATCCTGCAGTTATGCAGTTATGTCATCCAAGCTCACACTTTGATGAATCCCTGCGTCTTTTCCAACGACATCAGACACTCCAATGCACGAGTCATCAGAAGGACTAGTTAGAGACTAAGCCTCTAGCTGTACCAAGGATGCCACTTCCTTGAGCAAAGCTATTTCCATGATGTCAAGAATACTGCCACTTGTTCTTGACTCCACAGTGTGCATTAGCCAATGCACTTCCTTACCTAGATCATAAACTGATCCAAGTAACCACCATCAAGATTATGATGTCTTCTTCTTCTTGTGCACTCCAAAGATGAACATGTTTCTTGCTAGGAAACCTTTTTCAGAGATCATATGCTTCTGTTGCCAGCAAAGAGACAGGTCTTAAAACAAGTGCACTATCCTTCCTATATAGGGTCTTGAAGAAGAGATGTTCCAACATTTTTAAGAACATCAGTTGTCTTGAACTCCAAGGATAATCAATTAAATACTTGTACTTGGCACAAATATAAATTGACCTTAAATCCTTTCCCAATTAGATTCACCTTGAGAGAGATGAATCTTTACTTACACATGTGTCACACAACAACCAGAACCCATGTGACACAGGTCAACAACCAACTAAACATTTGGATTATCCATTTACAAACATAGAGAACCAGACCTCTATTTTGGATAATTCAGAACACAAGACAATCAGTGTTCATGACTTTAGAATGATGGACTATCCATAGAGACATCAGACCTCTATAGAATGACTTAGAACACAAGAAACAAAATGTGTTCATGACTCGAAACAAGACTCTAAAAATGAAAAGAATATCTTTGCAAAACAACTGCAAAGAATGACCTCAGACTTAACACTGTCTGAACATTACCCTTAAACCCTATGATTGTCACAATTTGACAACCATAACCTAGACACTAGAATTCTCTCATATTCGAAAGAAGAACATGAGGGACTCAAACAACGAAGAAAAGAAAAACTAAAAACTAAAAGACTCTAGAAACCTGAGCAATTTAAATAACATACCTAGACTTTAACAAATTTCTTGGTGAAGAGATGTTATTTGAAAAAGAACTGCATCAGGTGGACTTGTGCAATGGTTGGAACATGCACTATATTAGAACAAGTGATACACACCATCAATACATGTTTTTAGATGATAATACAAAGAATGATCCTTGCTGGATTTCAAGGATAAAACATGTCTTGAGTTATGTTCTGACATCTTGAATGACATTGTTCTTCTGGCTTAAAGATTAGTCTTTGAGAGACTTTCCATTTAATTAGAAGCAGAATAACATTGTCCTTGCTGATCTTCATACTCTCTTACTCCCCCTAAGGTATACAAATTTAGGACATCTTTGATGTTTGTCCTTGGAGCACCCTTCATTTGGAATTGTCACAGTTTCCAAATTTAGAATCTTCAGTTTGCTTGCTACACAAGATTCTGATTGCCACACTCTGTAACTTGTAGTAGAAGAAACTATAATTGTATAACCATAAATCAATCTTCAGCAGATAAGTCTGAACCTTATCTCTCTGGTGTCTTCAATAGTAGTGATGATGTATTTTCATGTAAAGCTTTTTCTTCATCACATACTTCTTTTCTTCATACAGTTATTGCAAATATCCAGCTCCCATCAAGATATTTAACAGTAACACTATGCTTCACCAGATACCATTGCCAACCTTCTTAAACTTGTGAAGATAACAGTGAACATTAACATTTAGTTCACACTAGTCCATGAATTCTTCATACAAATACTCAGCTCCCGACAGAGTATAAGAATCTTGCATTCAGGCTGCACATCTAATAAGTACTGAGTCTCCCGTCAAAGTACTTACCAGTTAGTCAGTTAGAATTTACTACTCACACTAGATCATTCTGACTGATTACCTCTTCACACTTATATATTTTCCTCTTGGAAAAAACAACACAAAAAAAACTGAAGACCTTGAGATGATGTTGTAACATCTGACGTGACATCATCCTTCATGGTTCTTGGTTAACATCTTTAACATCTAATTCATAGCACTTGGGGTGGAAACAAAAGAGTGTAATAATCAGCAACATCCAGACATGTCAAGGAATAGAATATCCAATATCTCAATAAGCTTTTCTTCAGACTTTTATTCTGATTTTGAGATGATGGATGCCATAGTCTGTACCTATAGAGGAGACTCCCTCATTTAGGTTTCTGGAACAGACTTAGTTATAGCATAACACTAAATTAGTCGGATTATTCTGAGCCATCTAACTTCCTTGATTCCAAACAACACTACCCTTTCTGGATAACTACTAGGGCAGTAAACATTCTTGACCATATTTCACTGTGGTTGAGACACAATATTCAGCTCCAACAGTTGCTCTATGGTTAAGAATGAAAATACACATATCTGGTTGCTTTGATCAGAAGAAGATACCAGATATAAGCTCATCTTGATTTAAACATATAGGATAAAAAAGAATACCTTCACGAGTCTTATTTAGCACTGAGCTTTTACTTCTAACCTCCCATGCATTAAGATTTGGAGTAGAAGTACATGTTGATTGTGTCCTGATCAACTTATAATCAGATGTCTCCTCTTCCAGACCAGGAGTAGGTTCCAAACCAATGTTCTCACACAACATTAGCTTAGCACCAGAACATCTGTTCTTCAACTGAAAGCTGCATACCAGTACTACATTAGTTCCATCTTCTTGGAACACATCATCCTTGAAACTCTTAAAGGGTCACATATGCAGATAGATATGGGAATCATTGATCAATTGATGCCCATCAACTATAATAAACTATGCCTTTATTGAAGGATATAAAAACACTTAGAAAGGGGGGGGGGGTTGAATAAGTGTAGCTTTAAAACTTGTAAGATAAAAACAATTTGCACAATGATTTTTATCCTGGTTCGTTGTTAACTAAACTACTCCAGTCCACCCCCTTGGAGTGACTTACCACACCTGAGGATTTAATCCACTAATCACACAAGATTACAATGGTTTTCCACTTAGACAACATCTAAGTCTTCTAGAGTATACTGATCACAACCTGACCACTCTAGGAACAATCTGCTTAGATACCCTCTAAGAGTTTCTAGAGTATACTGATCAACAACCTGATCAATCTAGTTCTTACAACTTAATGTAAACAAATTCTAAGAGTTACAATGCTTCTTATAAAGCTATTATCACAACTGTGATTTTCTCTTAAGTTAAAGCTTAATCTCACTAAAGTATTACAACAACAATGTAGTGAGGTTGATGATGAAGTTTGAGAGCTTTTTGAATTTGACAGTGTTTCTGTATATTTGCGCGAGTAGTGTATTCACAATTCGTAACTTAGCTTCTCATCAGAACTTCATATTTATAGGCGTTTGAGAAGATGACCGTTGGGAGCATTTAATGCTTTGCGTATTCCGTACAACATTGCATTTAATGTTTCACTCTTTTGTCAACTACCTCGAGCCTTGCTTTCGCTGTGTCTACTGACATTGCCTTTCATAGCTTTCAACGTTCCTTTTGTCAGTCAGCTTAGCCTGCTAGCTAGTACTTGCTTCTGATCTGATGTTTGTGTGAACAACGTTTGAATATCATCAGAGTCAAACAGCTTGCTTCAAATTCCATGAGCTTGATTCTATACAGAATTGCTTTTCCACATGTCTTTGCTTCTCATGTTGAGCTTTTAAGAAGATCTTCACTTCCTGCAAAACACTCAAAGACATAGAACTTGCAAGTTCTGTTAGAAATGTGGAGACTTTCTCCCAGCAACTGATAATATAAATCAGACCATTTATCACATTTTCTCCCCCTTTTTGTCATAACATCAAAAAACATAAAAGATTCAGATGAAAAGCAAACAATATGAGAAAAGGAAGGATAATTTTCATTGATTAGCAGAAGGAGAATTGTCAGAAGTACAAGGAGAATGCATAGAAAGCAGATGCAAAAACAAAGAGAAACTACTAAGACACAAAGACTAAGACGACCCTAGCTTAGACATAATCTTGGCCAGCATGTCATGAATCCCAGCATTGCTCTCAGTCTGCCTCTCCATGAAAGTGCGGAACTCAGCATTGGTAGTATCTTGTGCATCCATGCGAGAAGATAGCTCAGCTTGGTTCTTCTGAATAACCTCTAGAGTCTTCACCAGAAGAGAGGGTTCACCAGAAGAAGCTTCACAACTTCTGTCCAGAGGGACAACATTCTGAACCGCAGCTTCCATAATCAGATCATCATCTTGATTTTCCTCAACAGGAACAGACTCAGCAAGATGATCTTCAGCATCAACTTCTTCCATAGACACCATTATCAACCTCAATAAGATAACTAGTATAACCAGGAGCAGCAACCACTAGTTTCTTCTGAACAACCATAGCTCCAACTTGAAAATCCTGGCGAAAGCTTCTCCAGAGGTTTCTAGTAGAAACATCATCAAGATCATTGAAGAAGGCATCCTTTCAAGAGATCCAGCCTACTGATAACTTCATTTCTGAACAACTCCAGGTAGATATGAGGTTCAGGAGGGTTGAAGGTAAATTTGTAGTCAGGGTAGAGAAGGCAGTATGGGTTGGATTTTCTGGTAGGAAGGAGATGGGATATAGAAGGTGGAGATGTTGTGGTTGAAGAAGATGGAATATCTGGGGAGATGGTTGATGAGGATGGTATATCAGTGGGGAGGATTGATGATGATGATGGGATATCAGAAGGTATGGGAGGATAAACATTTAGTGGAGTGGGGTTTAAAACAGGTGTAGAAAGAGATGGTGGAGGAGGATTTGGAATGGTGAAGGTGTTTTGTGGTTCAGAGGGAGTAGGTTGGATAGAAGATTGAGGTTCAGAAGGAGGTGGTTTATATACTTGCCTGGAGAAGTTACCAGTTCTTATAGCTTCAAAAGAATCTACTTTAAGAGGGTCATAAGTGACCTTCTGCCTCTTAGCTTCTCTAGCAGCTTCTTCTGCATCCTTTCTCTTCATCCTTGCTTCTTGCTTCCTCTGAGCCTTCTTCTGAAGATCAGCTTGAGAGGGAAGCACTCTTCCACGAATCCATGCAGGATCAACAGAAGATTGAGTTTTGACAGAAGCTTCCAAGTAACGCTTAACAGCCTTGTGAAGTTCTGCTTGGAACAATGTAGCAAAGCCTTCCACAGGAGTTCTTCTAGACATAATATCTGGGAAGCTTGCAGGAGCAGAAGTTACATCTCTGATAAGTTGCATCCTTAACAGATCAACACCATTGAAGATAGGACCTTGAATAATTCCAAAGAACCTAGGCATTCCAATAGTCCTTAGGGAGTCCATCAAATTACTTTCTATCAGAATATCTGAGATCATTCTGGCGAAAGGAATAGTATTTCTTTGAAGATGAGGATACTTCTCACGTTCTTCATCCCTTGACTCTTCAATAGCCAACTTTAGATTCTGAAAGAGAATGTTGGATATGTTGAGTTCAATTCTTCTTCCAATGCAGAAGAGAGTGCATTTGTGATCAGGACTGATGTAGGAGGAGGAGAACGATTGCCTTCTGTGATGGAGAGAACCCAGAATAATTTCAGCCCACACTTGATAAAACGCCCTCAATGTACCAGTTTTATGTGATTCAATACCAGTAACAAGCGAGATTTGTTTTTCAACCTGTAGCCAGTTAACTCTACCGGGAAGAGGACCAGTGCATCCTTCTTCATCATTCAGGTTGTACAGTTTCCTGATCAGTTTCTCAGTTATCACAACTTCATGCCCTAGCACAAAGGAGATGATAGTAGTTGAAGTAACGATTGCATGAGCCCAAAAGTCTTTCACCAAAGTTGGATAAATTGGTCCAACCAATCTACCAAGATAATTTGACCAGCCTTGCTCCAAGATTCTTGCATCAGGATGGAAACCATTTTCTTTCAGATTTTCAAAATCTACAGCAGACTCACAAAGGACTTCCAACTCTTCAGTAGAAAAGGAGCATGTTTTCAACGGAGCAAAATCACGCTTGCTCATAACCAGTTGAGTGGATGATACTTCTGTTTGGCTTGCAAAGCTTGATGAAGGATTCATGGTGAAATGCTTGGTTTCAGAATAAAGCTAGGGTTCGTGCGATGAATGCAAAGAGAGAGGCAATGAATAGAGAGAGAGCGAAAAAGATGAAATGAAGATGAAGCGGGTATTTAAAAGATGAATAAAAGAAAATAATAAATGCAGTATGGTTTAATGAAATGATAAAAAAACATGACATCAATATGCATTTAATGAGAAATGACGTTAGGAGAGATAAAGTGACAAAGTGAAATGATTTGCACAGTTACATAGGGCGGCGTCTCCTCAACTGCACGCATGCTTGTCCAGAAATAGTAAACACGTGTTCATTTTCTGGAAAGACTAGTGACAGCTGTTTTGCTTTGAAAGAGCTTCTGAATCAACTTAGATAGTGAAACGTTAGTAATAACAGAATCAGAACTTCTAATTGATCATTATCAGAACTTCTTATAAACACATAATCCTAACACATTTCAGAATATACCCATACATAAGATCCTCTCATCTTCTCATTCTGGGCATAAATCCATACTGATATTTTTCAGAATGAACTTAAACCTATCTTCAGCAAGGGGTTTTGTAAAGATATCAGCCCATTGATGGTCTGTATCCACAAAATTTAAAGAGAGAACACCCTTCTAAACATAGTCCCTAACGAAATGATGTTTAATCTCAATATGTTTAGCTTTGGAATGTAAGATAGGATTCTTAGATAAACATATGGCAGAAGTATTATCACAGAAGATAGGAATGTTACTCTCATATATTTGATAATCTTCTAGCTGACTCTTCATCCAGAGCATTTGTGTGCTACAACCAGCAGCAACAACATATTCTGCTTCTGTTGTTGAGAGGCAATGGTAGCTTGCTTCTTGCTGTACCAGGAGATCAGATGACTTCCTAGAAATTGACAACTTCCAGAAGTACTCTTCCTTTCAATTCTATCTCCAGCATAGTCAGCATCACAAAATCCTACTAAGTTGTATTCTTTAGATCTTCTGTAGACTAAACCAACATTAGTAGTACCTTTCAGATACCTCAGAATTCTCTTAACAGCAGTTAAGTGAGATTCTCTAGGATCTGATTGGAATCTAGCACACAAACAAACACTGAATAGAATATCAGGTCTAGAAGCAGTAAGATATAAGAGAGATCCAATCATACCTCTGTACAACTTCTGATCTACCTTCTTACTTACCTCATCCTTACCTAGAACACACGTTGGATGCATAGGAGTTTTGGCTTCTTTGCTTTCAGAAAGATTAAACTTCTTCAGAAGTTCCTTCACATACTTCGTTTGATGAACATATGTTCCATCAGAAGTTTGATTGATTTGAATCCCAAGAAAGTACTTGAGTTCCCCCATCATACTCATTTCAAATTCAGCCTGCATAGACTTAGCAAACTCCTTTCCAAGTGAAGCATTAGATGTTCCAAAGATAATATCATCAACATAAATTTGACAAATTAGGATGTCCTTCTTAGATGTTTTACAGAAGAGAGTTATATCCACTTGTCCTCTAGTGAAACCATTGTCCAGAAGGAAAGAACTTAATCTCTCATACCAAGCTCTAGGAGCTTGCTTCAATCCATACAATGATTTCTTAAGTTTGAAAACATGTTCTGGAGACTTAGAGTCTTCAAAACCAGGAGGTTGGTGAACATAGACTTCCTCATCTATATAACCATTTAAGAAGGCACTCTTAACATCCATCTGATACAAAGTGATGTTATGTTGAGTGGCAAAGGAAATTAGTAAGCGAATAGATTCTAACCTGGCCACTGGTGCAAAGGTTTCTGTATAGTCAATCCCTTCTTGCTGACTATATCCCTGAGCCACCAGTCTGGCTTTGTTTCTTACCACTTCTCCCTTCTCACTGATCTTGTTTCTGAACACCAACTTTAAACCAATGATGTTGAATCCTTTTGGTCTAGGAACAAGATCCCATACATCATTCCTTGTAAACTGATTAAGTTCTTCTTGCATGGCAATTATCCATTCTGGATCTTCTAAAGCTTGATCAACAGAAGTTGGCTCGATCAAAGAGACAAGACCTAATTGACATTTTGCATTGTTCTTAAGGAATGCTCTTGTTCTGATAGGATCATCTTTCTTCCCAAGGATCACATCTTCTAAGTGAGCTGAGGTGAGTCTAGAAGATCTTCTGAATGTTGGCTCTTCAGAAATTCTGAGATTCTCTAAAGATGCAGCAACTTGATCTTCTGATTCTTTGCTTCTGAGATTTTCAGCTTCTGAAACTTTGCTTCTTGGTTCTACAGCTTCTGATATATCAATATCTATATTTGCAAAATTCTCGAACTGCTTTGGCTTTTCAAGATCAAGCTTATCATCAAATCTGATATTGATTGATTCTTCTACAACCAATGTTTCAGTATTGTATACTCTGTAGCCTTTGGAGCGTTCAGAATATCCAAGAAGGAAACATTTTTGTGCCTTAGAATCAAACTTACCAAGATGATCTTTAGTATTCAGAATGAAACAAACACATCCAAAAGGATGAAAGTATGAAATGTTGGGCTTTCTGTTCTTCCACAATTCATAAGGAGTCTTATTTAGAATAGGTCTTATAGAGATTCTATTCTGAATATAACATGCAGTGTTTATTGCTTCTGCCCAGAAGTGCTTAGCCATATTGGTTTCATTGATCATGGTTCTGGCCATTTCTTGTAGAGTCCTATTCTTTCGCTCTATAACTCCATTTTGTTGTGGAGTTCTAGGGCAAGAGAAATCATGGGCAATACCATTTTCTTTGAAGAACTCCTCAAAGAATCTGTTCTCAAATTCACCACCATGATCACTTCTGACCTTTATGATTTTGCACTCCTTCTCATATTGAATCTGAGTGCAGAATTCAAAGAACACTGAATGAGACTCATCCTTGTGTTTTAAGAACTTTACCCAAGTCCAGCGGCTATAATCATCTACGATGACTAATCCATATTTCTTCCCTCTGACAGATGCTGTTTTGACTGGTCCAAACAGATCAATGTGCATAAGTTCTAACGGCCTTGAGGAAGAAACAACATTCTTAGATTTGAATGCAGGTCTGGAGAACTTGCCCTTCTGACATGCTTCACAAAGAGCATCTGATTTGTATTTCAGATTTGGGAGTCCTCTGACCAGATTTAGTTTGTTAATCTGAGAAATCTTTCTCAAACTAGCATGTCCTAATCTTCTGTGCCAGATCCATTGCTCTTCAGAAACAGACATAAGGCAAGTCACCTTCTGCTTCTCAAGATCTGAAAGATCAATCTTATAAATGTTGTTCTTTCTCTTGCCTGTAAATAGGATTGAGCCATCCTTCTGACTTACAGCCTTGCAAGACTTTTGATTAAAGATTATGTCATAACCATTGTCACTTAATTGACTTATGGATAATACGTTATGCGCTAATCCTTCTACAAGAAGTACATTAGTTATGGAAGGAGAGTTACCAATACTTATGGTTCCAGAGCCAATAATTTTTCCCTTCTGATCTCCTCCAAACTTGACTTCTCCACCAGACTTAAGCACCAGGTCTTGGAACATAGACCTTCTTCCCGTCATGTGTCGCGAGCACCCAGAGTCCAGGTACCATGACATTTTGTGCTTTATCTTCTCCTTAGGAACAGCATGATATTCTTTAGGTTTGGCAGCATGATATCTTTTTGGTTGTGTCACATGCTTATTGGTGTGTGTAGTGTGAAAACTCTGTGCATGTGAGGTGAGCCTGATATCATGTGAGTGGCCATATTTGAACTGATCATACAATGGTTTGTATGTGATTTTCAAATCATCAACAGGTTCAAATTTATGTGAGGTATCACCCTCATAGCCAAAACCAAACCTTTTGTTTCCAGACACACCATATATCATAGAAGCAAGATGACTTCTGCCAATACTTCTAGATAGGAACTTTCTGAAGCTCGAGTCATATTCTTTCAGAATATGATTGAGGCTAGGAATGAATTTTTCTGATTCAGAAGGAGATCCAATATCTTTGGATAATTTTAAAACTTTTTCCTTCAGTTCAGAATTTTCCACTTCCAGCTTCTTAGTTTCAAATTCAAACTGCTTTTTCAGCTTTTTATATTTGATACTAAGATGAGCCTTGAGTTCCAGAAGTTCAGTTAAACTGGAAACTAACTCTTCTCTAGATAGTTCAGAAAATACCTCTTCAGAATCTGATTCTGATGTAGATTCTGATCCATCATCCACTGTGGCCATCAGTGCAAGGTTTGCTTGCTCTCCTTCAGAGTCTGATTCTGATTCTGATTCAGAATCATCCCATGTTGCCATAAGACCTTTCTTCTTATGAAACTTCTTCTTGGGATTCTCCTTCTGAAGTTTTGGACATTCATTCTTGAAGTGTCCAGGCTCATTGCACTCATAGCAGATGACCTTCTTCTTGTCAGATCTTCTGCCTCCAGAAGATTCTCCTCTTTCAGGCTTCTTTGAACTTCTGAAGCTCTTGAACTTCCTTTGCTTTCTCTTCCAGAGATGGTTTACCCTTCTGGAGATCATGGACAATTCATCTTCTTCTTCTGATTCTGATTCTTCAGAATCTACTTCTTCAGCCTGAAAAGCGTTAGTGCATTTTTTATAATTATATTTTAATGCAATAGACTTACCTTTCTTCTGAGGCTCATTTGCATCCAGCTCTATCTCATTGCTTCTTAAGGCACTGATTAGCTCTTCCAAAGAGACCTCATTCAGATTCTTTGCAATCTTGAATGCAGTCACCATTGGAACCCTGTCGCTACCGCGAAAATTAACAGAGTCGCCACTAACATATTTATCCTGAAAAGGAAGGGAATGCCAGCAAACCACAAAACAAAACAACGGTCTCACGACCAGAGAAAAGGGTAAGGGAGTCGGTTACGCGAGGGGAAGGTGTTAGCACCCCTCGCGCCTATCGTACTCGATGGTATCCACGCCTGTGTCTAAAACTATTGGTGTGTAACAAATCTACACTAGTCTGGACTAAAATGAATGCAGAATGTAGGGAAAAGAAAGAGTTATGCTCGCACGGGCCCTACCCCGCTGCCTACGTATCTGTTTTGCAGAATCAGAGCTACCGTAGCTCGGCTAACTAATTTCTGTTTGTTTTGTGTTTTTTAGGTGAACGAGTTACATTCACACTCCGCTGCTCGACCTTTGGAGACTTATGCTTGGGAATGGAGCGGAAATAACAAGTTCTTAAGAAAAGAAAATCAAAGAGTGTGGTTTGTGTTTTAAAGAATGCATGAGGAAAACCTAAGCTAAAGGGGGGAAGCTTGCTACCTAATGTTATCATACAAAGGGTACAAATCTAAGCTAAGCTAGCAACCTACGAGGAAAGGGGGAAGCACACAAGAATATCACACAAACGAGCATCCGCTCGTAAAGCAAACAAAACCAACGGTACTGACCGAGAGGTAGAAAAGCGGTCCCGCCATAGCCAAGGGGAGCAGCTCAACCCAAGTCAACCAAGCATTAGACCTCGCGAAAATGATCGGGCCATAGACAAGAGGGCGGACCCCTCTCAGCAACCAAGCCGTCACGGATCGTAAAGGAAAACGGTGCGCGCGTACACCGAGCATCAACGTCGAGCGACGCGAGCTATAAGAAAGGCGGGGGTCCGGCTACATGAACCCTTTTCCTGACATACTCGATAACAAGATCTTGTGCAGGTTCAAAAGCAAGCGACGCGAAGCGTGCGCATACCGAACAGACTCGATGAGACTAGGCGGGGGTTGATTGCTAACCCTTTCCGCATGCCTTCCATGAGGACTTAACGGAGTGCCATATAGGACTTATTACACCGTGACTCCCTGCCGCAAAGCACAAATATAAACACACTAACAAAAACAGAGCCTCTTTCGAGGACTTGGCCAGATGCATGTCTAAGTCCTACTTCTCATGTTAAAGGATGATGCGAGAAAGCGATAAAGTGCAATAGAAATAAAATGAAACGGGATCAATACCAAACGGATGATGATCCGTAAACTAAAGCGAAGCAAAACGAAGAAACTAAGGATCCCGCGAGCGAGCTAGCAAAGCAAAAGCAAATAGTCAGCACACCGATTGGCCATGAAAGCACACAAAGATCGACATGCGCGTAGAGCACAATCACAATACACCTGCAAGAGGAACAAGCAAACCAAACTAGCAGATATAAAGTAATAGGAACGTGTCTCCAAGATGAGAACACGACACGGGTGAATGGATCATGTCCCGCAAATGAAGCGGAACACTCGAGTAATAAGCGTCGATCGGTGACCGTCCAAAATCCTCGCACACTAGCACACACGTTAGAGATAACAAGACACCGCAATCGGAATTGCGTTATTGCTATTCTAAAATAAACCGGACAAAGCAAACATGGAAAAGGTGCGGTAATACGCGAATAAGCATGCAAAAATCACACCGGAAGCCGACAAAAGTACCATCATGGAAAACACAAAATTCAGCAATACAAATCATTCCACAAAATAGTACATCTCACAAGCTTTCCAACGATATAAAGAACATGCAAATCGGAGTTACGAGTCAAAAGATATGAACATTCAAAGTTGGAAAAAAACTATAAAAAAAAAGCATGTAACCGGTTACATGAATCAGGTAACCGGTTACATCACTGGCAGAAGCCATTTTTTGGAAAAAAACAGGGTCATGTAACCGGTTACATGAATCAGGTAATCGGTTACATCACTGGCAGTGACTATTTTTTGAGAAAAAAAGGGCATGTAACCGGTTACATGAATCAGGTAACCGGTTACATCACTGACATTGACGAAAAATGATCAAAAACAAATCATGTAACCGGTTACATCAATCAGGTAACCGGTTACATCAGCACCAGAAGTGAAAAATCAACAAAATTAACATTCAAAAGCACTTCAATCATGCATCTAATAAGAGATGTTACCAAGCACGAATTTGCCTCAATTTGTACAGCATTATGAGCACCAAATAAGCACAATTAGGCATCAATCCACATAGATTTCAAGTCATCATCAATAATCACCAAGCAAAAATCCATGCAAGCATTATAACAAACACATAGTGCACCAAACTTGTATCCACATGTAATTGCAAGCAAAGATATCAATGGATCCAACATTTAATCATCATCAACATCAATTACGCACAATCAACCACTAGATCTAGCATTCGAATCATGTTAACATCAACAATTAAACACTTAATTCAAGGTTCAAAGGCTTACTGGATGAAGATCTTTAACCGACGCGTGAACACGAACACGACACGAACACGACGCGAACTCGACACGAATGCGAAAGCAAAATCCCAAGGGAGAGAGAGTGAGGCGCGCGAGCTAGTGAGGAAGAGGGAGAAACGATTCGAACTTCGATCTTTGATCTTCAATCCATATTGCTCTTGATTCTTGAAGAAAATTGATGAATATTGATGAAAGTTTTATGTAATTTGTGGTTTTGATTCAAGAGAATTGAGAGAGAATTGAGAGAAAGTGTTTTTGATCTTTTTGGTCAATTGAAATTGTGAGAGTCCTCCCTTGATTTGTGAAGAGCAAAATGTTTATATATTATCAACGCGAAATGTCCAAATTGCCCTCGGTGCGTCTTATTTTGGCTCGTTTTTAAGGAAACTCGGTTCGGCTCTCAATTCCGGAACGAAACCAATGCCATTATGAAGATGACCAAATTTGTGACTCGTCACCGCAAGAATCACCTCAATCCGATAAGCGGTGAAGAAAATACGCCCGTTTGAATGACGAGAAACGCCGATTCATCTGATACAACTGTGCAAAATTTTGTGAGTACCGCTCAAAGAACTCGATAAAACCCTACCTTCGGCTCAAAATCTGAACAAGCATGTGTGATGAAGAAACGAAGCTAACGAAATTTTCGAGAGAATGCCGCTGGAATGGACTTCATACGATAAAAATCGAAGGAGTTATGAATTTTCGAACTCGGCGCGACATACTCGAAAACACACTTTTTACCGGAACAACGCGACGATCCTTAAAATTCTGGGAATTTTCCGTGCAGAATTGGCCTTCGGTCCGAACATATGAAATCTTGGTAACAATGGTAGGGAGCTCCAGTTAAATTTTCAAGTGAATCCGGCGAGCGGATTAGGAGATACGAATTTTCCGAGGTCCGAAACCCTACATTCAGCACTGTTTTTCACCATGAAACCTCAAGTAAATTGAAAATCTGGCGACCTTCCTCAAAGAATTGGCTTCCGAGCCGAACACTAAAGTTGTAGATATCGTCGAAACGGTCAGGACATCGCGGGAACTTAGCTCATATCACCTTCCAAATATGACTTGTGAATTTTCCCGTATTTCCACTGTTTAAACCATTTTTCACGCCTTTCTTCTTAAACCCATGAAAACTCTTTATTATTTTTCTTCAATTTTGGAATGACGAAATAAACGTCATTAATAACTTATAGCTCAAATAAAGAGGGCAAATTTTGGGGTGCAACAACCCCATCTTCTGGGCAAGCTTCTAATGATCTTCTTTACATGATCAGCCTTGGTGTAGCCTTTGTCCAGAACTCTTAATCCAGCAATTAGCGTTTGAAATCTTGAAAACATCTTCTCAATATTTTCATCGTCCTCCATCTTGAAGGCTTCATATTTCTGGATTAGAGCAAGAGCTTTGGTCTCCTTGACTTGAGCATTACCTTCATGGGTCATTTTCAATGACTCATATATATCATAGGCAGTTTCCCTGTTAGATATCTTCTCATACTCAGCATGAGAGATAGCATTCAGCAAAACAGTCCTACATTTATGATGATTTTTGAAAAGCTTCTTTTGATCTTCATTCATTTCTTGTCTTGTAAGCTTTACGCCAGTAGCGTTCACTGGATGTTTGTAACCATCCATCAGAAGATCCCATAAGTCACAATCTAGACCAAGGAAGTAACTTTCAAGTTTATCTTTCCAGTATTCAAAGTTTTCACCATCAAATACTGGTGGTCTAGTATAACCATTGTTACCATTTCCATTGTATTGCTCAACTGAGCCAGATGTAGATGTAGGTGGTGGAGTCTCAACCATCTAGACTTAGTGTTTTTCTCTTCTTGAATCTTTTCTAAACACGATTAAGTGCTTGTACCTTAGAACCGACGCTCTGATGCCAATTGAAGGATAGAAAAACACTTAGAAAGGGGGGGGGGGGGTTGAATAAGTGTAGCTTTAAAACTTGTAAGATAAAAACAATTTGCACAATGATTTTTATCCTGGTTCGTTGTTAACTAAACTACTCCAGTCCACCCCCTTGGAGTGATTTACCTCACCTGAGAATTTAATCCACTAATCACACAAGATTACAATGGTTTTCCACTTAGACAACTTCTAAGTCTTCTAGAGTATACTGATCACAACCTGATCACTCTAGGAACAATCTGCTTAGATACCCTCTAAGACTTTCTAGAGTATACTGATCAACAACCTGATCACTCTAGTTCTTACAACTTAATGTAAACAAATTCTAAGAGTTACAATGCTTCTTATAAAGCTATTATCACAACTGTGATTTTCTCTTAAGTTAAAGCTTAATCTCACTAAAGTATTACAACAACAATGTAGTGAGGTTGATGATGAAGTTTGAGAGCTTTTTGAATTTGACAGCGTTTCTGTATATTTGCGCGAGTAGTGTATTCAGAATTCGTAACTTAGCTTCTCATCAGAACTTCATATTTATAGGCATTTGAGAAGATGACCGTTGGGAGCATTTAATGCTTTGCGTATTCCGTACAGCATTGCATTTAATGTTTCACTCTTTTGTCAACTACCTCGAGCCTTGCTTTCGCTGTGTCTACTGACATTGCCTTTCATAGCTTTCAACGTTCCTTTTGTCAGTCAGCTTAGGCTGCCAGCTAGTACTTGATTCTGATCTGATGTTTGTGTGAACAACGTTTGAATATCATCAGAGTCAAACAGCTTGGTGCAGAGCATCTTCTTGTCTTCTGACCTTGAAGTGCTTCTGAGCGTGATACCATGAGAACTTCAGTGCTTCTGCTTCTAATCTCAAGTTCTTCTGATGCTTCCATAGACCCATGTTCTGATTCTGCTTGACCATCTTCTGATGTCTTGCCAGACCATGTTCTGATGTTGCATGCTGAACCTTCTGAGTCAGTGCTTCTTGCGCTGATTTTGTGCATACTCTTTATATAATTCCTGAAATGGAAATTGCATAGTATTAGAGTACCACATTATCTCATATAAAATTCATATACATTGTTATCATCAAAACTAAGAATATTGATCAGAACAAATCTTGTTCTAACATTTATGAGTGGACTTGAGAGAGAACTCAAGTATCTTTGACACTGTTACTATAGCTGTAAAATTCTGCCATACGTTCTGTTGAATATACATAACCCTAGACTCCTTCTAACGCAAGTGGTTGTATCAGAGACTATGCAGCGGAAAACAGTCATATTTCAATAGAACTTACACATTGCTTACTCCATGATTCAATTGTAAGCATGACATCCAAGGATTGAAAGTAACTCAACCCTACAATACGCTTGCTTATGCACCAAGCAACAAACTAGACCTAACCAAAATTAAATCCTGATCATAATCCTTAATTACAGAGATTACCTTATCAGAGTCTTCACTCCCGCATGAAGCTTTTGATAATACTCTTCTTTGTGTATAATGATTAAACAAAATAATCCATAGTCTTCACTCCCGCATGAAGTTTCTGAATTTAATCTTCTTGTCCAAACATCCTTATCTTCTTTTATCAAGAAGGTACGACGGCTCTTGGTCAGGTTGGTCTAGTCTTCCACAAACAGGTTCATCCTCCACTTCAAGGGACCATACAATATGAACACTCCTTGTTCAAACATTCTTCTACCTTGTACAGAACCAGAAAGTATCCCCCATGGATCTCATCCTGAAACAGACATGATGCCTGCTCTAATACCAATTGAAATTCCGGTAAGACAGAACTCAGATGTCATATATGGATGTCGTGACATCTGATCTGACATTATAAAACAGACAAGGTAGGGAAAATAAAACAGTGCAGAAAATAAAGAACACAACATAATTGTCACCCAGTTTGGTTCAATCAACCTACTCTGGGGGCATACTGTCGCGGGGAAAAATCGTTGTCTTTTTTTCGGGATGAGACACCTGATGCCTTCTTTGGGCTCGAGTGCTCAAAAAATGATTTTTCTTTTGTACGGACTAAACTTTTTATTGTTTCCAAAAGAGGAAAAGGAAAAAAGTTGCAATAACCTTAAAAGTGGGGGAGAGATCTTGGGTAAGAGGGTTGGTTATACGAAGGGAAGGTATTAGCACCCAACGTATCTATAGTACTCTATAGGTTTCTTTGTTTTATTTATTCCATTCTTGTTATTGAGAGGTTCTTGTGAAATAGGTGGGACCTAAGGTGTTTGTTTGATTATGCTCGCAAAGATCATCACGATCCTCTGCATACATATCCCTTAGAGGGAATCAGAGCATCTGTAGCTCGGGGTCTACGGGTGCTAAGGTTTGAATGGTTTTTTTGTTTTATTTTGCTCGCCAAGGATCGACCTTGTGCCTACGTATTCTCAAAGGGATGTTGAGAAAGTCAGAGCAATCGTAGTTCCCACTTATGCTAGTGGAAGCAAAGGATAAGAGACAAATGTCATCTAAATGTTCGATGTATCTAATCTATATCATCACATACATCTGTTTGATTTTTTGTTTGAAAATCTTTTCATTATAAGCCCGGGGCCATGCCACTTAGGGTGCTTAGAATGATAAAGATGTTTTTGTTGTTTAACCAGCCTTGTGGCAAAAACTTTCAATGAAGTCAGCCTTGTGACAAAAAGTTTTGATTAATCAGCCAGCCTTGTGGCAAAAGTTTCAATGAAGTCAGCCTTGTGACAAAAACTTTGATTAATCAGCCAGTATGGTGGCAAAATGGTTTGATTGATTAGCCAGCCTTGTGGCAAAAAGTTTGATTGATTAGCCAGCCTTGTGGCAAAAAAGTTTGATTTGATTGATTGTTTGTGATGATATAGAAGAGATACTCCTATCATAGAGATGATAAATGTCTAATCTCCTAGGGTATTTGATTTGGATATTGGGGATGCTTATAAGAAGCCCGTGGGTCCTTGTACGAAGCCCAAGAGGAGGCTATCCGAGGGTCCTTGCATTGTAAGCCCAAGAGGAGGCTATGGGAGGGACAATCCAGGGTCCTTGCATTGTAAGCCCAAGAGGAGGCTATGGGAGGGTCACTCGTTTGTACAAAGCCCAAGGGGAGGCATGGTATAGTTGGTCTGAGCTCTTAGAGCGATTTCACCGAGAAACCATACTCTATGTCCTAACCTAAACTAGTGGAGATTCTTTGCACGAAGCCCAATAGGAGGCTATGGGGAACCTAGTGTTGTACTAAGTTGAACAAGCACACATATCACACATATGAACAAACGTGAACAAGTATGAACAAACATGAACAAACATGAACAATTATATATATGACAAAGTGTGTGTATATAATGGAGTTTATGAAGGAAATATACCTGTAAGCATGATCCATTTGTATACACAGGGGCTCGGGACTTACACTCGGGGAGAGGTCCACTTGAGTTTATTCAAAGCTATGTAAACAGGTATTTACAAAAGGGCTTGGGACTTATACCTACATGGAGGCCCATGGTATTTTTGGGAAGATTTAAAGAAAACTTCATTTTTGGTTTGTTATTCAAAGTTAAAAATCAAATTGATCGAGATATGTACAAAACGGTGTGTGTACAATGAAATACCTAATTTCATGTACAGGAATGGGTATGTACAAAAGGGCTTGGGACTTATACCTACGTGGAGGCCCGTGTTTTATTTACAAAACATGGTTGATTGTTTATTTACAGACGCGAGGTTTCGCTTTTGTTTGTAGATTTGTTTTGAAAGAAGTTTATTCTGTTTAAAGAAAAACTGTACAAAAAGAAAAGAAATGGGACTTACACTCTCTAATATTCGAGAGGCCCCACTTCATTTTGAAAATCAATTGATCAATTAAAAGGATTTAATCAATAGTTTCAAAAAGAAATGGTTTATCGTTTTGAAAAGAATCGCGATCGCTCGTTTTAAAACGATTTGAATTTGAAAGAAATCAACTTAATTAAGTTTAAAACAAGTTTTAATGCTTAATTAAGACCTAAGTGATTAGGGTTTGATCACAAAAGTATTTACAAGTGATTAGGTTTGAAAATTAAATGAAAAAAACAATATTTAAAGTATTTAAAAACACTTAAAAATGTATCATTTTAAACCTAATTAAAAACACATTAAATAAATATTTTTTTGTGATTTTTTTTGATATTGTCAAAATATGTATATTAAATAAGAGGTGTGTAAAAAATGAAGTGAAAATAATGAATTTTGATTGGTTAAATTAATTGGTGAAGTTGTTAAAGAAAATGAAAGAAAATAGTGTCAAAAAAAATGTTTTGGTCCTGCCAGGGTTTGAACCCACGCCCTCTCTCTCACAACTCAAAACACTTGCCAACTGAGCTGCGCGCGCAGCTTGTTATTCATACGCTTCCATTTAATTATATTTGAAAACAAACATTTGAATTTTTCAAACCAAAAAAACGCGCCAAGAACACACCTTCAACTGATTTTTTGAAAATCTCTGAAACTGAACCAAATTGATCAAGTGAAGGGTCTATCTTACTCGTTTTTTCACAAGGAACATGATGGTACCATTTAATTTCATTTATTTTAACTCTAAGGCCACTGATTCTCTGATGAACACGAAGAACCCTAATATGACAAATCATTGTGAAATCGTGTATGATCATGATATGATGCAATTGATTGAGGGTTAATGATCCTCATAGGTGCAGAAACAAGATGGTATATCAATATTTCATTTATGATGCATGTATGATAGAGTTTGAAGTTCATGAGGCTTACCTTCAAAAACGGCCAAACTGGAAATTGAAATCGTGCCTGGAGGTGTTACAGATGTTGTTTCTTGATCTGGACAGCATCAATGGACCTTATGGAACATGTTTGAATGCTTGGAACCGTTTGAATTCACTTGAGCAAGGCCATGGAACCTGAACTGCAGTTGCTTGGAGTGAGAATCGAATCTGATGATGGAGGTGTTTCAGATCATGGATGATGGTTGGGATAGCTCATATGAAGTATATGGATGGTGTTTGAAGTGTTAGTTTGGACAGAATTGGCCTGTATTTGATTTTGGCATGATAAGGCTCATTATGTGTTCATATGGAGGTTGAAGAGTGATTCTGAGATTTAGGGTGATTTGGGGTGTGTGAGTGGATCAAACACATCATATTTGATGTTTATGAGATGTTAGAACCATCACTTTGGCCATAACTCAAAGGGTTTGGAGGTTGAGTTTTCTACCTCTTTGAAAACTATGAAACTTGCAATTCAAGAAAGAAGAGAGAAAACCTATAATTGTGAGGTTTTGATGTGATTTGAAGAGTGTTTTGAACCTCTATTTATAGGCCAAGAGTTCTGAACTCAGACCTTTGCAAGTTGATCAAGAATTGGTGATTTGGCTTAAGAGATAAAATGGAATCTTTCACATTAAATGCAAATGGTTAAAAGTGACTAAACCATGGTTAAAACTCAAGCTTCTTATCCTCTTCTATTCTGATCTCAAATCAGAAAAATATCTCCAATTATTGCCTCTATGCATCATTACTTGGTCCATTTGGCAAATTGGCTCATAACTTAGTGAAAATGGCTTGAAATTTCAAGTGAAAAGTTCACTAATGGCAAAATTCAAAACCATAGCTACACTTCAAATTTTTTCATGCTCTTGGACATTTTGGAAAGCTCATGTTACACACTTCAAAACCCTAGTTGAAAGTTTCTTCAAGACCTTTAAGGAAATGGGTGAAAAAGATCCATGAACTTTGAAGAAAATGAGATTTCAAGTGAAGTTTTCAAAAAGTATCAACTTTGAAGCACCATATCTCTTAAATGGTTGATCTTATGGAAAAAATTTATATGTGTCAAAGTTGTTTATTGGATCAAAATCTACAACTTTCATGTTGGAAGTTTTTTCAGTTTGTAGGTGAAATTTTGAGAAATTCCCTTCCAAAGTTTGGAAAAAACCATTGAAAAACACTTAGAAAATTTTCTAAGTATGAAAAGTCAAACTTTTGACTTTTGATTCTTGATTGATTTTCTTGATTTTCCTTGATCAAATGACTTCTCATATCATATATTGATGATTCAAAACTTCAAAAGTCATGGTTGACCAAAATTCCCCAAAAGTCAATGGTGATCTTGTACAGTTGACTTTTTCAGACGAATCGCGTTTCTGGAGATTTCAAATGAAACAGGCTATCCTCATCAAATGAATGGTATGAATGAATCATATTGAGGCATTTGAGGATATTGAATCATGATTTGAGTTATGGTACCATGTCCTGATTAAAAAGTCAGTTGTTCAGTGAATTAGGTCAAAAACCCTAATTGTCGACCTGATGAAATTGATGACTGTGGATCTTGAATTGAGATACAATTTCCATTGTATATTGTCATAGGGATTATTTCAAGATGATTGAAACCTTTGATTGACTCCCTGGGGATTTTTAGGGTTTCCCAAATGTGATCCCTGATTTCAGTCCCTGATAGTTCAAAAACCCTGATCTGAGGATTTGTCTGATCAATCTTTGTATAGGAGATGTTCTGAGCCAATGGATTAGGTCAAAATGATTCACTTGGGGCCTTGAGGTCATGTCCCAAGTCATTAGGTCAAATTCTGAGCAAAAGTCAGGAGTATGTTATCTTCAGTCAAAACCCTAATTCAGTCGATTCAAAGCTGTTGAGTTTGTTGAAGTGAATCTCTGGGGACCAAATGTTGATTGTTGATGAAGATAGTCCTTTTGAGATGAAGGGAGAACAAAACCCTAATTGATTGTTACTTGTACTGATGAGTGATTTCCTGATTAAATCCTGCTGAGTCACAAGTAACAAACACAAGCTATGCAATTTGTTAGAGATGCAAATGATGCATATGCAAATGATATGAGGTGGTATCTTAGGTCAAAAATTGGGGTATGACAGATGCCCCTATTTAAGTTTCTTCAACCTGAGATATGAAGATTGAAAATCTTTATTTTGATAGGGTGGAAGAGACTTAAATATCAGAAGACGCGAATTTTGGACCTAAGATACCAAAATTGCGAATGATGCAAGGATATCTTTACCGAGGGATATCAAAACTGACTCCGCTGGGGAAAAGAGATTGGGAAGGATGTCTCAATCCGTTTTTAGGAAGAGAATCCGTTTTTTTGTTTTTTTTCGGTAAAGCAAGTGTATGCTTTACCAGGGAACGATAGCTTTGTAAAAGAAACTTACCAATCGACATTATCGACTATCAACACAGGGATAGACTTGTTTAATAATGCGAAGGTGAAAGGTATGAAACTGTGTTACCGACTATCAGCATGGTGATAGTGTTGACATGGTAAAAAGAGTTTCAAAGGTTCGGTTAATATTACCGACTATCAGCCTTGTGATAGACATGTTAAATAATATAACCAGAACAAAAGGTTACCGACTACCAGCCTCGTGATAGTGGTTCTGAAGACATGATCAATTATCAGCCGAGTGATAAAATGATTCTGGAGACTTTGCTAGGGAAATTACTGGATATTCAGCCTTGTGAACAGTAATAAGGCCCTGATTGTCAAGTGGTCTTCATGATTGATTTCCTTGAGAGGAAAAAGCTTTTGAAAGAGACATAAGCTGCTCAGATGATGAGGCTATTGCTTATTGTCTGTTTTTCACGACTCTATTTGGAGAATCGGAATTTGAATCTTTGGTAAAGACAAGGTTCTATCCAAGAATGAATTGGAAAGAAGTAGTCAAACAAGACTTTGTTCCCATGAGGAATGAACTCAACTGGGGATTTCCTCCTTTGTTTTGAAAGGAGAAACTAAAGCAACATTCTTCCACGAGGAATGATCTCAGTGGGGAACTGGAGAAAGAAGATGTTCTTTCTGCTTATGGGTGACAACCTACTTGGAGAGATGACACGCCCATACTTGTTTCTTTTTTTTTTTTTTTTGGAGGATAGATATATCCTAAACGAGTGATTATTAAAAAATGCAAGAATGCATAAATGATGCAAATATGATGAATGTCATGAATGTAGCATGCATGCTGATGATACTGACAGACAAAGAAGTATGTACTGGAGAGGGACCGACGTCGCAATACAACTAGATACTTGGCAAATGTTCTTCAACACGGTGTAGATAACACAGGTGATGAATGGTGTTGCATGTTTTAAACTTCTCTGGGGAAGATGAGCATCTTTACTGAGATGGAAGAGCTTCTTCACTGGAGATAGAAAATCTTCGTCACTAGGGATAAAAGACCTTCTTCACTGGGGATAGAAGAACTTCTTTACCTCGAGGGATAATTGCTTCAAGAACTCTTTTCTGGGACAAGAATACCGTTGTCTCGACAATTTTCAGGGAAAATCCTTTTGTTCATCCTATGGAGACGACTGCTGATGTTCCTTCCGTTGTTCACAACTCAAAGGAAAATTTCGCTTTTATTTTGAAAAGAAATGTAAATTCATTTAAAACTTATTTTTTTTCTTTTTTTTCAAAAGTGAATAACACAATTAAAGCGTCATTTTGCAAGCTGAAAGAAATTAAAGATTGCAAACAAATGGGCACAAGGCTCAAATTTATTTAATAGGATGGTAATCAGCTAAAGGCGTGATTCCATAGAGTATTTACAAAAGTTGGAAATGGTAATTATGCGGAAAAGGCTACATTAAAAGCAATAACCACTATTCCCTCTAACAACTTTGAGTTCCAACTGTGCTTGTTGCTTCAGATTGGCGATGATTTGATTGAAGATCCTTTGATGAGGTACAGACTCTTCAGGTGACGAAGTACGGACTGATGCAGTTACTTTGTCGTAAATCCCTAATTTTTGCCTAGATTGCCCTTTCAGGTTTTCAATCTACCAGGATGAATTTTTTTCTGTTTATTGTCTCTAATTTTTGCCTGGACCGCCCTTTCGGGTTTTCAGTCCACCGAGACGCTCATTTTTGCCTAAGTCGCCCTTTGCGGGTTTTCAACTTACCGAGCTGTTCTTTTGTATTTTTTAGACAAAGTATTTCTTGACTGCATCAGCATTCACAGGATGTGGGAGTTCATCACTATCCATGGTTGCAAGAGTCATGGCGCCTCCAGAAAATGTTCTTTTGACAACATACGGGCCTTCGTAATTAGGAGACCATTTGCCCCTAGAATCTGGTTGAAAAGACAAGATCTTTTTAAGCACGAGATCGCCTTCTTGAAATTCACGAGGTCGAACCTTTTTGTTGAAAGCTTGTTTCATCCTTGCTTGGTATAACTGTCCATGGCATAGAGCAGTCATACGTTTTTCTTCGATTAAGTTCAACTGATCGTATCTGCTTTGACACCATTCAGCCTCTGATAACTTAGTCTCCATGAGGACTCTCATTGATGGGATTTCAACTTCTACGGGGAGCACAACTTCCATGCCGTATACTAGAGAAAAGGGAGTTGCCCCTGTTGAAGTACGCACTGAAGTACGGTACCCATGTAAAGCAAATGGCAGCATTTCATGCCAGTCTTTGTAAGTGACGACCATTTTCTGGACGATCTTCTTAATGTTCTTGTTGGCGGCTTCAACGGCGCCATTCATTTTTGGTCTGTAAGGAGTAGAGTTATGATGCTCAATCTTGAATTCCTCACACAGTTCTTTCATCATTTTGTTGTTCAAGTTCGAACCATTGTCAGTAATGATCTTGCTGGGAATACCATATCGGCAAATGATGTTGTTCTTGATAAACCTCACAACCACTTGTCTTGTAACATTGGCGTAAGACGCTGCTTCGACCCATTTAGTGAAGTAATCAATTGCTACCAAGATGAAACGATGACCGTTTGAAGCTTTTGGTTCGATCATTCCAATCATGTCAATACCCCACATGGAAAAAGGCCATGGAGATGAGAGAACGTTGAGTAGAGTCGGTGGCACATGGATCTTATCTGCGTAGATCTGGCACTTGTGACATCTCTTCACGTGTTTGTAACAGTCAGATTCCATTGTCAACCAATAGTATCCTGATCTTAAGATCTTTTTGGACATTGCATGCCCATTTGAATGAGTTCCAAAGGACCCTTCATGCACTTCATGCATTAACATGTCTGCTTCGTGTCTGTCCACGCATCTGAGCAAAACCATGTCGAAGTTTCTTTTGTATAGCACATCTCCATTCAGGAAGAAACTGCCAGAAAGCCTCCTTAGAGTTTTCTTGTCTTTGTTTGATGCCCCAAGTGGGTACTCTTGAGTTTGAAGGAAGCGTTTGATGTCGTGAAACCACGGTTTATCATCGATGACTGCTTCAGTTGCAAACACATAGGCGGGCCTTTCAAGGCGCGTAATTCTGACTGTAGGCATATCATTCCAGTGACTGACTTTGAACATGGAAGATAGAGTAGCCAAGGCGTCTGCCATTCGATTCTGATCTCGAGGTATATGATGCAATTCAACCTTGTTGAAGAAAGTCAACAGACGTCTTGCATAATCTCTGTAAGGAATCAAGCCAGGGTGGTAAGTTTCCCACTTGTCTTTGATTTGGTTGATCACGAGGGCTGAATCTCCATATATGTCGAGGATCTTGATCCTTAAGTCAATGGCTTCTTCGAGACCCATGATACAAGCTTCATATTCTGCGATGTTGTTGGTACAATCAAATAGCAGTCTGGCGGAGAACGGGATATGAGTACCCTTGGGAGTGATGATGATTGCCCCAATTCCATTGCCAAAAGCGTTTACTGCTCCATAAAAAATTAGGCCCCATCTTGATCCAGGTTCAGGACCTTCTTCTGGTAACGGTTCATCACAATCTTTCATCTTCAAGTACAAGACATCTTCATCAGGAAAGTCAAGCTTGAGAGATTGATATTCATTAATTGGTTGATGCGCCAAGTGATCGGCGAGAATGCTTCCTTTGACCGCTTTTTGAGCACGGTACTCAATGTCATACTCAGATAACAGCATTTGCCATCGGGCAATCCTTCCTGTTAAGGCAGGCTTTTCAAAGACGTACTTGATCGGATCCATTCTAGAGATTAACCAAGTAATATTGTTGATCATGTATTGGCGGAGACGTTTTGAAGCCCAAACCAAAGCACAACATGTTTTTTCGAGCATGGAGTAACGAGACTCACAGTCTGTGAATTTCTTACTCAAGTAATAGATGGCATGCTCCTTCTTACCGGTTTCATCTTGCTGTCCAAGCATACAGCCCATGGATTCTTCCAACACGGTAAGGTACATGATTAGTGGTCTTCCTTCAACCGGAGGAATCAATATTGGTGGTTCTAACAGGTACTCTTTGATACTGTCGAACGCTTTCTGGCAATCTTCAGTCCATACAACCCCTTGATCTTTGCGGAGAAGCTTGAAAATCGGCCCACAAGTAGCAGTCATTTGAGAGATAAATCTGGAGATATAGTTCAATCGTCCGAGAAATCCTCTTACTTGCTTTTCAGTTTTTGGTGCAGGCATCTCTTGAATAGCTTTGACTTTGTCGGGATCTACTTTGATACCTCTTTGGCTGACAATGAAACCTAAGAGTTTTCCAGATCTAACCCCAAAAGTACATTTGTTAGGATTCAAGCGAAGCTGATATTTCCTTAGTCGTTGAAACAACTTCAAAAGGTATTCAATGTGTTCTTCTTCTGTGCTGGACTTGGCTATCATGTCGTCCACATAAACTTCGATTTCTTTATGCATCATGTCATGAAAGAGAGTAGTCATTGCTCTTTGGTAAGTTGCGCCTGCATTCTTTAATCCAAACGGCATCACTTTGTAGCAAAAGGTACCCCATGGGGTGATGAAAGATGTCTTCTCCATGTCTTCAGGAGCCATCTTGATCTGATTATAACCGGAGAACCCGTCCATGAAGGAAAAGACGCTGAACTTAGCGGTGTTATCAACCAACATGTCAATATGTGGTAATGGAAAGTCATCTTTTGGACTGGCCTTGTTCAAGTCACGGTAGTCAACACACATTCTGACTTTGCCATCTTTCTTTGGAACTGGCACTATGTTGGCTAACCATTGAGGATACTCGGAGGTGACAAGAAAACCTGCGTCGCGTTGCTTTTGAACTTCCACTTTGATCTTGTTAGCCATATCAGGGTGAGTCCTTCGCAATTTCTGCTTAACTGGCGAACATTCTGGCTTCAATGGCAAGTAATGCTGAACAATATTGGTATCCAACCCAGGCATGTCTTGGTAGGACCAGGCAAACACGTCAACATATTCTTTGAGAAGGTCTGTCAACTTACTCTTGACATCAGCATCAAGCAGCGATCCAATGGTCACTTCTTTTTTGTCTTCTTCAGAACCCAAGTTGATCTTTTCTAAAGGCTCTTTGTGAGGCAGAATGGCTCTTTCCTCGTGCTTAAGTAATCGAGAGATCTCGTCTGGGATCTCCCCTTCTTCCTCTTCTTCGGCTTCGAACACAGGAAACTCAAAGTTGGGAGAGGGCATAGGGTTATTGCATTCAATGGGTTTATCAATAGTTAATCTGCACATGTGATTTATATTTATTTCAGAAAATTTATGAATGCAGGAGTGTATGCAGATTTTTTTGAAAAAGTTTTTTTTTTTATTTTGGTTTTTTAGGATTACCATTTCCAGAAAAAAGCAAAAATAAAAACATATAATGTAGGGAATTTAAAATGACACTTTATTTATGATTCATTTTTGAAACAAAGCCCTAAACACAAACTCATTTGTCTTGGGCAGGACAAAGAGGGAAACTTTTAAAACAAAGCCCTATACACAAAGTTATTTGGGCGGAACATTTAAAAGCGAAGCCCTATAAAACATCTCTCTGCTTTGGGCAAGGCAGGAGGTCAAAATAACAGCGAGGTGATTACTTTGAGCGGCGAACAACATTCGGAACGTCGACAACTTTCCAGTAGCAACGAACTCCTCTGTGTATTATGTATTCAGGAAAATTCTCCCCAGAATTATCTTCAGTATTGACATTGTCTGCTGGTCGAGCAGGATTTGAAGGTCCTGGTTTGTCACCCTCGTTCTTTGTAGAGTTGAAACGGTCTTCTTCTACTTCTTGAAGAGCATAAGATGAGTCACAATCTCCAGAATTTTCAGGATGTATTTCCCAATCTTCAGGATGAAGAGACTCGTTGTCAGAGACACTTTCTAAGTCAACTGCGGGATCATCTTCCCCTTCATCTTCAAAAATGGCATTTATGTGATAATAACCATCATCAGGATTATCAATCTTGGCAGATGCGTTGAAGCCGAAATCTTCAGTAATTTCAGGCTGCTGAGAAAATTGACATGGCTGATAAGCCTCTTCTGGTTGACTATTATAGTCAAAGGAATCTCCCCATCCAGTTGGTTGGATATCCTCAATCGCAATCTTGTAACTTTCAGGCGCAGTATATTTCACCATATAATCATATTTTCCACTTGGTTGTCCCAAGGTGTCCCAGATCTCTGCAGGAACAGGCTCAGTTTCTTTGCCTTTGGATTTCTCTGAAGGAGGATGTGGTTCTTCCTGAGATATGTATCCCGAGTCATTGAGATAACATTTCCATTCTTCTTCAGGATCAGGTAGACCTTCTTCGATACATTCTTCGATAAGGACGTTAACCTCTTGAGGAATTGGATTAAGGAATCCTCCACTAATGAATGTTTCTTTGATCGGACGAAAGGTTTCATCCTTCTTAGTGCATCTTGAGAATGCTGGTGAACATCCGAGACCTGCTCTAGTTTCATTCTTGGTCGGGATCACAACTTGCCCCCAGCCAGTGGTAGTTCCATCCTTTACTACTTTCATCGCCTCTTTGTAAGAAGAGATCGACGCTTTCTTTTTGGAAGATTCGTCTTCTAAAGAGAGACCTTGGAACTGCGTTCCTTCCACATCATCGGCACTGATAAAAGAGAAATTGGATAAATGACTCACCATCAAGGCTTGTTCTCCACTTATCGTTACCAATTTTCCATTTGTTACAAATTTTAACTTTTGATGGAGCGTAGAAGTTACTGCCCCTGCTTCATGGATCCATGGTCGTCCTAACAGACAGCTATAAGCAGCTTGAATGTCCATGAACTGGAAGATGATTTGGAATGTATGTGGACCAATTGTCATGGGAAGGTTGACTTCGCCGATAACAGATTTTCGCGATCCATCAAATGCTTTGACAACTACACCACTGAACTTCATAGGCATTCCTTGGTAAGACAAACGAGCAAGAGTCGTCTTTGGCATCACATTCAAGGAAGATCCGGTGTCTACCAGTACATTGGACAAAGAGTCTGACTGACAGTTCATAGAAATGTGCAAAGCAAGATTGTGATTTTTACCCTCCTCGGGGAGTTCTTCATCACAGAAGCTTAAATTGTTGCAAGCTGTTATGTTGGCTATTATCCCATCAAAGTGATCAACAGTCACATCATGATCGACGAAAGCTTGATCCAAAACTCTCATCAGGGCTTCCCTGTGTGCTTCAGAGTTTAAAAGCAATGAAAGTATTGAAATTTTTGAAGGAGTCTGCATAAGCTGATCCACAATCTTGTATTCACTTCTTTTGATAAGCTTCAAAATTTCATCAAAATCAGGATTCACATTGGTTCCACTGGACTGACCAACATCAGTGTTTGTATTACTGACAGGAGTTTCCACAGGATTCCCTACTGGTGTACTGATAGAATTTTGCCCGGTAGCAGGAGCAACAGGTTGCTTTGAAGGTAGTGGAGTATACACGCGTCCACTTCTTGTTACTCGACTCACATCAGCGATGTTCACGACAGATGAAAGAGTAGGTAAAGGAACTTCTTGTCCATTCTTTATCATTGTAGCATTGTAGTTGTATGGAACTGCCTTGTCAGAGTCATAAGGAACAGGTCCAGGTAGACAAATGATCAAAGGAGCAACAGGAACCTTCGGCTTGTTGTAAGTAACTTCTATGCGCTCAGGCATGTTGAAATGAGGAACGATGATGTTAACTGTAGGCATTTCCGAGTTGATATCTGAGACTAAAAGCTCATGCGGATAGCATCCTATCATGTTAACTTCATTTTCATTCCTATTTCTATAGATCTGAATAGTACCATTATCCAACAGTACTTAGAGATCTCTTCTCACAATCGAACATCCGTGAGGATCTACACAACATATGCTACAGGAACCATAGTGATGCTGGCGAAAATTCTGCCCTCGACAGAGAGTGGCGTGCATTTGTACCAAATCGGCTCTTGAGAAGTTGATATTATAGACTCGATATGGACCAGGACATCCATACACCATGTTCACAACATGCCCTCCATGATTGGGCAGCGGATTTGCTTGCACATTAGGATTCAAATTTCTGAAAGAGAGGAGATTAGATCTTACCAACCTCTGAACTTCATGTTTCAAAGCTATGCAATGCTCGAGATCATGGCCAGGTGCTCCTTGATGATAAGGGCATGAGACCTCAGCTTTGTACCACCATGGTAGTTTCTCAGGTACTGGTGGTGGTGCTTTAGTTTGAACAAGACCTCTTTCAATCAAAGCAGGGTACAATTCTGTGTAGGTCATTGGAATCGGATCAAACTGTGGAGCTCTTTGTACACGATTCTGATTATTGTTAAACTGCTGAGCCTGTTGTCGAGGCTGTTGCTGAAACTGCGGAGTAAACCCCGGATTCGGTGTTGTATTAACGGCTGGTGCGATAGCAGCTACCTGTCGTTGACGATTGACATTTCCTCTTGGCTTTCCTTGGGACACCATGTCAACACTTTGTTCTTTCTTCTTTGGGAAACCACTTCCAAACTTTTTGGTTCCGCTTGAAGATCCACCTTCTTTAGTCAGACGTCCGGTTCGGACTCCTTCTTCTAGACGCATCCCCATGTTTACCATTTCGGTGAAATCACTTGGAGCACTAGCAATCATGCGTTCATAGTAAAACGGACTGAGAGTATTCAGGAAGATCTTTGTCATCTCTTTCTCTTTTAACGGTGGATTAATCTGAGCAGCAGTTTCTCTCCATCGTTGGGCATATTCTTTGAAAGCTTCATGGTCTTTCTGAGCCATGGATCGAAGCTGATCTCTGTCTGGAGCCATATCCGAGTTATACTTGTATTGTCGGACAAAGGCCTCGCCTAAGTCATTAAATGTTCGAATATTAGTGCTATCCAAGCCTGTGTACCACTTCAGTGCGGCACCAGTCAAACTGTCTTGAAAGTAATGGATAAGCAACTGATGATTATCTGCATAAGTAGACATCTTCCGGGCATACATCACAAGATGGCTTTGTGGACAAGAACTTCCTTTGTATTTCTCAAAGTCTGGGACCTTGAACTTGGCTGGTATTTGTACACTGGGAACCAAACATAGCTCCTGGGCATTCTTTCCAAACAAATCTTTGCCACGAATAGCTTTGACTTCCAGCTGAATCTTGTTGAACTGCTCTTGGAGATCTCCCACAAGATTACGCTGATTTGTGCTATCACCCTGATCATGATAAATCTCATTGCCATCATAAGGAACAGTGTGAACCGTAGGAGTCGGAACTGTCATAGTGGGCTGAGAAAGTGCCATAGTGACTTGAGAAAAAGTTACCCCCTGATTTGGAGTAAATGCTGAACCTTGCGCAGCAGGCGCTTCAGTTGTAGCTGTTTGAACTCCAGAGAAATTATGGCGGAAACCTGTACCAAAGCTGAAAGGCGTGCCCCAACCTTCTGGCATGGAGAAAGATGGAATACCGAATGGAACTGTAGAAACTGGAGTAGTGACTTCAGATGTTACTGTTGCTTGACTGTTGGGTGGCGGCGGCTGATTTTGTGCGGCCATTAAGGAGTCAACCAGAGTAGTGAGACTTTCCAACTTTTCCTGAAGGGTGGTCACTGTACCACGAAGCTCAATATTCTCTTGTTCAGAGTGTTCCATTACCCTTCTTCTGCTTGAACGAGTATTGTATCTGTGATCTGATTGCGAGCGCGGTCGAGAAACTTTGAGACGCGACAGCTTGACGTTCTATTGGAGAAAGATCCAAAAGATGAGACTCTATACAACAGACTCGATATGCAGAATGATGTATGCAAAAGGAGGTTTATGATTTTTCCAAACATTTTAAAGATTATTTCCTTGCAAACATTTGAACACAAACTATTCTTTTATTCATTCATTTTTTCTTACAATAATGGGAAATGTTACAACATTGGAGCGTAGCTCCTTACAGAATCAAATGATACATGAAAATTTAAATAAATCCTAAGCATCTTCATCAGACGAAGAACCAAATGCATTGTGCAACTTGAGCTTCATGATTTCTTTCCCATAGCGAGCTTTCAATTCGGCCTTTTCAGCTCTCAGCTTGTCAACCACATTCTTCCAATTGTCAGGTATCGGAGCGTTGCTTGTTGAGCCTTCAAGCTTTTTCTTGCTTTCTTTGATGTATCTTCTGATTGCGGCATCTTTCCGACGGATCTTCTCATCTTTGTTCATGAGCCATCCATCCTGATAATAGAGAGTTTCTTCATGTTCTTTCACTTGTTTCTTCAACTTTCTATTTTCCACATCAGTTCTTCGAAACTTTTCTTTCCAAGCGTCTTTTTCTATCCTCATCTTGGTCAAAGTGTCTTGGTATTCCTCCATAGCGGGAATGTTGGGTTGTTGAGATACTGTAGGAAACATGGGTTTTTCATAATCATAAGGCATTTGAAACTCCCTTGCTCTTTTCTTTACCCAACAGATGTAGGCGTTCGTAGCGACACAGTTCTTTGTCTCACCTTTTTCTTTCCATCGGATGTCGTACCAGGCTTTCACCATTTTTGTTTTCAACCCCTGAGGATCATTTCCTTCCTGATAAAAGTAACTTTCCACTGTAGGGCCAATGGGTTTAGTTGAATTTGCATACCCGAGTTGTCGTCGGGCTAGGACCGGATTGTAGTTAATTCCTCCTTGTGTACCAATGAGGGGTACGTTGGCGAATTCTCCACAACTTTCAATGGTTTCTGTACCGCAGCGAGCCAAGGTATACCACTGAATATCATTGTTAGTAAGAGACATAAGTCTTTGAGACCAACGTAAACCTTCCCGGTTTTCCGTGAAAATGGGAGACTTAGGTAAGTGTGAAACAATCCATTTAAACAACAGAGGTGCACAACATACAATAATTCCACCACCTTGGTGATTCCTATGATGGACAGAGAAATACATGTCACCAAGCAGAGTCGGAACGGGATTTCCATTCAAAAAGACCTTTATGGCATTGATATCAACAAAGTCGTCGATATTGGGAAACAGAACCAACCCATAGATGAGCAAGGCTAGTACAGCTTCAAAAGCTATCATGCTACCAGCTTCGATGAAATCAAAGGCTTTCTTTATTAGAAACTGTGAAGGCAAACCTGGAAGGTTTCCTTTGGTAGTCCAATTACTCTCTATTTCAGATTTCTTCAGGTGAGTCCCTGTTGCAATGACTGGTGACTTAGGAATGGCTTCCAAACCATTGAAAGGTATTTTGTCAGACACAGGAATACCCAAAAGATTGGCAAATATGGTCAGAGAACCAAATATGGGATAGTTCTAGTTAATCACCTGCAAAACATGTTCTACTGATACGTCAGAGTCTACATTTTTCTTTCGGATATTACCGGCTTTCCACAATTAAACTCATGAACCAGCAATATTCTCAAGAAAAACTCGTCTGAGTGTGGTTCTCCGCATGACAACTAATCCAAGTCTTCACCTGAATAGTTTCTGCACCACAACCTAATAAGGCCAGGATGGGTTGGGGTTCTACAGCCAACTCAGCTTCTACAGTTCAATGAAAGCAATAATGTCTTCGCAATTAACTCGCTAAACATATATTACAAACAAGGAACCTCCACTGAGCGGAAGGATTCTCACGTGCGCCTGCACATGACTATACCCTCCACCTAATTCTTATGTGTACTTAATCCGGGTTAGGATTTGTCCATAATGTATCACTTGTAACAGAGCCACACAAGTAACAGAACCAAAGAACCAAACTAGAACATAATAAAAATAAAACAAATAGAAATAACCCTTTCTTTGGAAACAATAAAAAGATGTTCCCCAGTGAAGTCGCCATTTTTCTGTCGCGGGGAAAAATCGTTGTCTTTTTTTCGGGATGAGACACCTGATGCCTTCTTTGGGCTCGAGTGCTCAAAAAATGATTTTTCTTTTGTACGGACCAAACTTTTTATTGTTTCCAAAAGAGGAAAAGGAAAAAAGTTGCAATAACCTTAAAAGTGGGGGAGAGATCTTGGGTAAGAGGGTTGGTTATACGAAGGGAAGGTATTAGCACCCAACGTATCTATAGTACTCTATAGGTTTCTTTGTTTTATTTATTCCATTCTTGTTATTGAGAGGTTCTTGTGAAATAGGTGGGACCTAAGGTGTTTGTTTGATTATGCTCGCAAAGATCATCGCGATCCTCTGCATACATATCCCTTAGAGGGAATCAGAGCATCTGTAGCTCGGGGTCTACGGGTGCTAAGGTTTGAATGGTTTTTTTATTTTATTTTGCTCGCCAAGGATCGACCTTGTGCCTACGTATTCTCAAAGGGATGTTGAGAAAGTCAGAGCAATCGTAGTTCCCACTTATGCTAGTGGAAGCAAAGGATAAGAGACAAATGTCATCTAAATGTTCGATGTATCTAATCTATATCATCACATACATCTGTTTGATTTTTTGTTTTAAAATCTTTTCATTATAAGCCCGGGGCCATGCCACTTAGGGTGCTTAGAATGATAAAGATGTTTTTGTTGTTTAACCAGCCTTGTGGCAAAAACTTTCAATGAAGTCAGCCTTGTGACAAAAAGTTTTGATTAATCAGCCAGCCTTGTGGCAAAAGTTTCAATGAAGTCAGCCTTGTGACAAAAACTTTGATTAATCAGCCAGTATGGTGGCAAAACGGTTTGATTGATTAGCCAGCCTTGTGGCAAAAAGTTTGATTGATTAGCCAGCCTTGTGGCAAAAAAGTTTGATTTGATTGATTGTTTGTGATGATATAGAAGAGATACTCCTATCATAGAGATGATAAATGTCTAATCTCCTAGGGTATTTGATTTGGATATTGGGGATGCTTATAAGAAGCCCGTGGGTCCTTGTACGAAGCCCAAGAGGAGGCTATCCGAGGGTCCTTGCATTGTAAGCCCAAGAGGAGGCTATGGGAGGGACAATCCAGGGTCCTTGCATTGTAAGCCCAAGAGGAGGCTATGGGAGGGTCACTCGTTTGTACAAAGCCCAAGGGGAGGCATGGTATAGTTGGTCTGAGCTCTTAGAGCGGTTTCACCGGGAAACCATACTCTATGTCCTAACCTAAACTAGTGGAGATTCTTTGCACGAAGCCCAATAGGAGGCTATGGGGAACCTAGTGTTGTACTAAGTTGAACAAGCACACATATCACACATATGAACAAACATGAACAAGTATGAATAAACATGAACAAACATGAACAATTATATATATGACAAAGTGTGTGTATATAATGGAGTTTATGAAGGAAATATACCTGTAAGCATGATCCATTTGTATACACAGGGGCTCGGGACTTACACTCGGGGAGAGGTCCACTTGAGTTTATTCAAAGCTATGTAAACAGGTATTTACAAAAGGGCTTGGGACTTATACCTACATGGAGGCCCATGGTATTTTTGGGAAGATTTAAAGAAACCTTCATTTTTGGTTTGTTATTCAAAGTTAAAAATCAAATTGATCGAGATATGTACAAAACGGTGTGTGTACAATGAAATACCTAATTTCATGTACAGGAATGGGTATGTACAAAAGGGCTTGGGACTTATACCTACGTGGAGGCCCGTGTTTTATTTACAAAACATGGTTGATTGTTTATTTACAGACGCGAGGTTTCGCTTTTGTTTGAAGATTTGTTTTGAAAGAAGTTTATTCTGTTTAAAGAAAAACTGTACAAAAAGAAAAGAAATGGGACTTACACTCTCTAATATTCGAGAGGCCCCACTTCATTTTGAAAATCAATTGATCAATTAAAAGGATTTAATCAATTGTTTCAAAAAGAAATGGTTTATCGTTTTGAAAAGAATCGCGATCGCTCGTTTTAAAACGATTTGAATTTGAAAGAAATCAACTTAATTAAGTTTAAAACAAGTTTTAATGCTTAATTAAGACCTAAGTGATTAGGGTTTGATCACAAAAGTATTTACAAGTGATTAGGTTTGAAAATTAAATGAAAAAAACAATATTTAAAGTATTTAAAAACACTTAAAAATGTATCATTTTAAACCTAATTAAAAACACATTAAATAAATATTTTTTTGTGATTTTTTTTGATATTGTCAAAATATGTATATTAAATAAGAGGTGTGTAAAAAATGAAGTGAAAATAATGAATTTTGATTGGTTAAATTAATTGGTGAAGTTGTTAAAGAAAATGAAAGAAAATAGTGTCAAAAAAAATGTTTTGGTCCTGCCAGGGTTTGAACCCACGCCCTCTCTCTCACAACTCAAAACACTTGCCAACTGAGCTGCGCGCGCAGCTTGTTATTCATACGCTTCCATTTAATTATATTTGAAAACAAACATTTGAATTTTTCAAACCAAAAAAACGCGCCAAGAACACACCTTCAACTGATTTTTTGAAAATCTCTGAAACTGAACCAAATTGATCAAGTGAAGGGTCTATCTTACTCGTTTTTTCACAAGGAACATGATGGTACCATTTAATTTCATTTATTTTAACTCTAAGGCCACTGATTCTCTGATGAACACGAAGAACCCTAATATGACAAATCATTGTGAAATCGTGTATGATCATGATATGATGCAATTGATTGAGGGTTAATGATCCTCATAGGTGCAGAAACAAGATGGTATATCAATATTTCATTTATGATGCATGTATGATAGAGTTTGAAGTTCATGAGGCTTACCTTCAAAAACGGCCAAACTGGAAATTGAAATCGTGCCTGGAGGTGTTACAGATGTTGTTTCTTGATCTGGACAGCATCAATGGACCTTATGGAACATGTTTGAATGCTTGGAACCGTTTGAATTCACTTGAGCAAGGCCATGGAACCTGAACTGCAGTTGCTTGGAGTGAGAATCGAATCTGATGATGGAGGTGTTTCAGATCATGGATGATGGTTGGGATAGCTCATATGAAGTATATGGATGGTGTTTGAAGTGTTAGTTTGGACAGAATTGGCCTGTATTTGATTTTGGCATGATAAGGCTCATTATGTGTTCATATGGAGGTTGAAGAGTGATTCTGAGATTTAGGGTGATTTGGGGTGTGTGAGTGGATCAAACACATCATATTTGATGTTTATGAGATGTTAGAACCATCAATTTGGCCATAACTCAAAGGGTTTGGAGGTTGAGTTTTCTACCTCTTTGAAAACTATGAAACTTGCAATTCAAGAAAGAAGAGAGAAAACCTATAATTGTGAGGTTTTGGTGTGATTTGAAGAGTGTTTTGAACCTCTATTTATAGGCCAAGAGTTCTGAACTCAGACCTTTGCAAGTTGATCAAGAATTGGTGATTTGGCTTAAGAGATAAAATGGAATCTTTCACATTAAATGCAAATGGTTAAAAGTGACTAAACCATGGTTAAAACTCAAGCTTCTTATCCTCTTCTATTCTGATCTCAAATCAGAAAAATATCTCCAATTATTGCCTTTATGCATCATTACTTAGTCCATTTGGCAAATTGGCTCATAACTTAGTGAAAATGGCTTGAAATTTCAAGTGAAAAGTTCACTAATGGCAAAATTCAAAACCATAGCTACACTTCAAATTTTTTCATGCTCTTGGACATTTTGGAAAGCTCATGTTACACACTTCAAAACCCTAGTTGAAAGTTTCTTCAAGACCTTTAAGGAAATGGGTGAAAAAGATCCATGAACTTTGAAGAAAATGAGATTTCAAGTGAAGTTTTCAAAAAGTATCAACTTTGAAGCACCATATCTCTTAAATGGTTGATCTTATGGAAAAAATTTATATGTGTCAAAGTTGTTTATTGGATCAAAATCTACAAATTTCATGTTGGAAGTTTTTTCAGTTTGTAGGTGAAATTTTGAGAAATTCCCTTCCAAAGTTTGGAAAAAACCATTGAAAAACACTTAGAAAATTTTCTAAGTATGAAAAGTCAAACTTTTGACTTTTGATTCTTGATTGATTTTCTTGATTTTCCTTGATCAAATGACTTCTCATATCATATATTGATGATTCAAAACTTCAAAAGTCATGGTTGACCAAAATTCCCCAAAAGTCAATGGTGATCTTGTACAGTTGACTTTTTCAGACGAATCGCGTTTCTGGAGATTTCAAATGAAACAGGCTATCCTCATCAAATGAATGGTATGAATGAATCATATTGAGGCATTTGAGGATATTGAATCATGATTTGAGTTATGGCACCATGTCCTGATTAAAAAGTCAGTTGTTCAGTGAATTAGGTCAAAAACCCTAATTGTCGACCTGATGAAATTGATGACTGTGGATCTTGAATTGAGATACAATTTCCATTGTATATTGTCATAGGGATTATTTGAAGATGATTGAAACCTTTGATTGACTCCCTGGGGATTTTTAGGGTTTCCCAAATGTGATCCCTGATTTCAGTCCCTGATAGCTCAAAAACCCTGATCTGAGGATTTGTCTGATCAATCTTTGTATAGGAGATGTTCTGAGCCAATGGATTAGGTCAAAATGATTCACTTGGGGCCTTGAGGTCATGTCCCAAGTCATTAGGTCAAATTCTGAGCAAAAGTCAGGAGTATGTTATCTTCAGTCAAAACCCTAATTCAGTCGATTCAAAGCTGTTGAGTTTGTTGAAGTGAATCTCTGGGGACCAAATGTTGATTGTTGATGAAGATAGTCCTTTTGAGATGAAGGGAGAACAAAACCCTAATTGATTGTTACTTGTACTGATGAGTGATTTCCTGATTAAATCCTGCTGAGTCACAAGTAACAAACACAAGCTATGCAATTTGTTAGAGATGCAAATGATGCATATGCAAATGATATGAGGTGGTATCTTAGGTCAAAAATTGGGGTATGACACATACCAAGCCAGGGATGAAGTCCACTATTAGCAGTATCAATTCAGAGCTAAACTCCCAGTTTACAACTCCTCACTTAATAACTACCCAATGACACCTCTACCTAGGTTCTCCCTAGATATGGAATATCTCCATTCCACTCCCAATCATAGCAATGATGTCTAGCAGTCAACAACTCAGCCACTGCGTCGACAACCTAATTACCAACATTCAAAGCACACAAATAAACATATCTTAGAGTTGCTTCAAAGCTTCCTCCAAGCACACAACTCCACTCATTGCTTTACAACTTCTGAGTGAGTAAAACAAGCCTCTTACCTACAGGCTTCGAGGCACAAATCAGTTACCATCCCACAACTCGGGTGGTTCACTTACACGGCTAACCCTAAGAACTACATATTGTCAATACTCGGCTAGCTTGATAAACTAGGTTACAAAGTTTCCTATTTATAACCTATTCCTAACTAGACTTGGGCTTACAATCACAACATTATTTGCTGTTACAAATCACAGAAAACTTTCAGCTAAAAACAAGGTCTTCAATCATAAGTTTCCTAATTTGTCTCCATAATTAGAAACTGCATAATCTTCAATATTCTGACTTGATTCTCTTGACCTTTAAACTTGCGCCACTTAGGATTGCATAATATTCCATAGAATACTCTGCATCTGTTGAGTACTTACTGAATCTTTATATTCCAGCTCAGCAGGCATGTGACAGTTAAATATAACAGCAACTGCTGTCAAATACTGATGTCATGACATCCAGCATGACATCCATAAGATACACAATGTTTTACCATAAAATGCAGCCAACTTAAAAACATATACATTAATCACTCGCGGTTAGCTTGTGCATTGTAATAATATTGATATTATTGGATTAAGAACTTTTTGATAAGGTGAAATCACCTCGGCGGGTGGACTAGATTAGCTTGATATTTTTCAAGTGAACTAGTATAAACATACCTTGTTCTTTCCTTCTTGCATATTTATCTTTATTATCAACAAACTCCTTCTTTTAAAAGGGAAAAGTTTTTGGTGTTAAAACCCTATTCAAACCCCTCATTTCTAGTGTTTTTCACACCTTTAGTATATGCTTTTGAAGACCCACCAATAGTTTGTTATAGATTGTTGAGTACCTTTTTCAATTTCAGTATTGATGTTTGAGAAATAGAGCAAATTTAAAAAAAAGAAGAATAATATTTCTTTTTGAAGCTTTAATGATTGATAAACCTATTCTATTAAGAGTACTTTGGTTCAACATGTTTCTCTTCTTCTTGTCTCAACTCAAACTAGCATCAATGGACATTATCCTTGTCAGAATTTGTTTGGCATGGCTGATTGATACAATGCTCCATTTTTTGGTTTAATTATATCTCTATTTTTATTTAATAGAAAATGATAATTGGTACAAAAGTATTACCAAAGAGTGTCACAAAATAGTTTAAAGACTAACCAAAAATGGTGTTATGGTGAAAAACTCCATTGTTGATCTAGTTACTATTCGTCTTCTTCGTTAGCATGAATCGCAGTGAAACTCCCCCTATTTCCCAAAATATTCATCAACACTCCTATTTTTATTACCATAACTTCAGAAAAAACCTAAGATAGTTAAATATTTTATAGAAGTCGTCAACAATGTGTTCAACATTCCATTAAGTCAACTTCCAAAATCGTGTGTCAAGGGTGATAAGCTTTCTATCTCGATCCTTGAAGATGAATACCTTCTAAACCGGAGTGCAAGAATAATCTTCATGGCAAGGTATTCTGGCCTAAGGGTTTTACCGCTCTTACCATAACTAACTTACATCTCAAGATTTTTACTCTTTGGAACTCTATTGGAAAATGGGCTTTAACTTTGCTTGGAAAAGGTTACTTCAATTTTTACTCCTTGCCCCTTAAAAATGTCAAGCGTGGAAGGTCCGTTCAATCTTGGAATATGAGTTTTGGACTACATAATATTTTCCCATGGTCAAGGGACTTTGTAACTTCTTCTATTCATCAAACTTCTGCCCAAGTTTGGGTTCGAATTCATGGTCTCTCGCAGGAATACTGGAGACCTAAAATTTTATTTTCTATTTCTTGTAGCACAAGAACACTCATTTGCATAAATTTTGCCTATGACAAGCCATCCTTTGAAAAGATTTTGGTCATTTTGTGAGGGTTATGGTTATTTTAGACCTTACTTTGGAACTCGGGTACACAATTTTGGTTGAAAGAATTGGTTATGTTTTCTTTATTGAGCTATAGTATGAAAAGGTACCTAAATTTAGCAATTTTTGTTACTGCATTAGTAGTCATTCGAATCTTGAAATAGAAGGAATTTGTAACACGGTGGGAGAACTGACATTTTGTTTTGTATTTAGCAAAACAATGTTGCGGTATGCTAGAGTCGCCACCGACTTTTATTTTATCCAATTTAGAAAAGGTATAAAAGAACAGGAAATACCTTTTAAAAAGATTTTGAGTTCGGGGGGTAAGTTATGAAAAGGGAAGGTGTTAGCACCCTTTTCATCCGTAGTTATCTACGGGCTCTTAATTTGCTTAACTCATTTTTGTTTTGTTTGAAAAGGCTTAAAAGCGTAGTGTGTGTGTGTTTGAAAAAGGTGCCAATAGTAAAGCAAAACTTTGTAATGATTCTTGTATCAGTCCTCAAGAATGTATGCAAAGTGTTTTTGAATTCTTTGTTTGAAAAGAAGTGTAGTGTAAAAAACATTTTGTCTTTTAAGTTGTGAGCAAGCATTAAGAGCTACTTACCCTAATCATTTGGTCTTTCCTATACTTTCTTACTTTCCTTAGGGGATAGTACTAACCATACCATTTTTGGGTAGGTAGTCCTATCCATTGGATGTTTAGGGATAAGCGAAGGGTCATCTATGATCATTGAAAGCAAAATGGTAGAGATACTTTAGCAATTTAAAGGGACAATCATCATTTTTCCGAACGGACTCTGAGGGACAAGATCATTTATTCGTAGGCAACATCGAAGGGACATCGAGGGACCGTGATCTTTATTATGAAGGGACTATGATGATGTATTTTAGGGTCATCTTTTGCTAAAGTACCTCTACGTTCGAGGGACATGACCATTGAATTGAAAGACAACCAAGAGAGAGTACCCTAAAGGTGAGTGTGTGAACAAGAGTGTGTCAATTTAAATATTTATCTTGAAGTTAGTTAGCTATGTTCAATTTTAGTCTTTCCATGCAATCCTATTAGCATACATCTAGTAGTTTATAGAGTGCGGAAAGTAAAGAGTGGAAATTAGAATCCTACGCTATTACAAGGCTTCGGAATGGGGGATTACAATTTGCCAAATGGGGATGATACTAAAGAATTATTACAAACCCAACTGAAAATGAAAGCGACAATAATATGTACAAAAATGAACAACTTGTGAATTCCATGAAATAGTTCAAGTGTCTCAAGATAATGATAACTCGCAACAACAAACAAAAGTTAGTACGGATATAAGAAAAAAGAAATATTTAATAAATATTAGTCAAAATTAACTAAAGAATAAGCACATTAAATTCTGAAAGAAAATTAAAATAATGACATACTTTTGATATTTTTTTATATGTTTGTGATAAGCAAATAAAAAAAAAAGGTTTTTGGATTTTTATATTGTTTTTTACTAATGGTCCTAATTAAATTAAAAAAAAACGATAGAATTTACATTAACAATCTAAAATTAAAATATTACAGCTAATATTTTTTGTGTATGTATTTTTTTATGTAAACAAAATTGACCTAGTAATAAACTAGTAAAAAAGTTTAAACAAAAAATTTATCCTAATTAGTTTTGAATGACAAAAGAAATGTCAAAGAGAATTGAGAATTATTGATACTAATAAGGCCCACATATGAAAAGTCATAATATTCTAATTACAATAAAATAAATTAAAAATAAATAAATAAAAGAAAATAAAAAACTACCACACTTGAGGCGGTGCATCTTGCTGTTGTTTATCAAAAAATATTAACATCAATTAGTAGTTAGACTCTTCAAAGCTTTAAAATCCAACGAAAAATTCAATTAAATAATAATTTTTTTATTTTTTTTGTGATTTTTTAGAATAAAATATAAAATACTAGTTCTAACTAAAGTTAAAAATAAATGAAAGTGAAAAGGGTAGGATTCGAACCCGTGACTTTGTACCTACAAATCTTACCTCCTTACCAATTGTGTTATATTATTTGTTCAAAATAAAAAGCCAATTGAAGCATGACTTAGTTGTGGATATCTCACGAAAGGACAACAATGGCCTTAGTGCAGCTAAAGGAAAACAAATCTTGAGCAACAACCATAATCCAGTAAGAGGCAATCTGCAGGCACAAACAATGATTTTAGTCTAAATGCAATCATTAATGGATGAGACGACTCAGGTCCTAGAGTCATTGGTTTTAAGCTTGTTAATGTGGAATATAATAACTCAGATATATAAGAGTTTATGTATGCCATACAAACAATTGAGTAGAAGTATAATATTGAAATTCAATCTCAAATGAAAAACATAATCTTTCTTCAAAACTCTTGGAACAATTTTACTGACAAGAATGACACAAAGGTCTTATATGAGAATGAGATGGATATTGAGGTAAAGTTTATAAAATTCCAACTTGCTTTGTCTAAATCCTAAAAGAAAAAGCTTAGGCACAAAACTAAATAAAGAATTGAATATTATTCAACCACATCAAAATCTGGTATTAAAAAAACTTCCTTGTGAAGAGGTTTTTTTTGGAATGATGGGTTTTTTAACAATGCTCCCACTAGATTGGTTCTTAGAAATATCTTAAAAGCTCACAAACTAGATTTCTATTTTCTGGATGAACCTTGGATGATTGTTGATAATTTTCCATCCAATTTTTTTGAATCCTTAGGCTTAAGGATGTTTTCCATGAACTCCGTACCTATCATGTTACTAACTTATAGTGCATTTACAATAAGCAGTGTTCCCTTAAAGTGATTTCATCATTTGATCAAAATGTTTCTTTCCTTTTGGGCAAAACTCCATTTCCTTTGGAGTTGTTGTTATGTATGCCTCAACGTGTCACCACAGTAGAAGAAACCTTTGGTCAGATCTTGCTATTCTCCAAACTAGTCATGACGTGCCTTAGGGCTTCTTTGGAGACTTTAACTCCATCCTTGGAGCTCCTCATCTTAAAGGAATTCTCACTCCAAGAAGGACTCCAATGAGGGAGTTTTCTCTTTGATATGATCAAAACAACCTCGTGGACTTGCAAACCAGATATGCTTTCTTCACCATGTCCATTGACAGACTTAGTAACGATTTGTTTGAAAAAAGATTAGATAGAGATTTTTGAACTCAAAACTAGCTTAATGTTTTCTCATTTGTCATTTTTTCTTCCCTTCTCAGATTAAAATCAGACCATTTTCCTATTCTATTTTAATATATCCATATTTCCCACAAATTCAAGTCTCAATTTAAGTTCCTTAGCATGTATAATTTGCATGACTAATGCAAAAATTTCATTGCCAACTCTTGGTCCCAACATGTGATAGGGTGTCCAATGTATATCTTATCCAAATATATATAAATGCTCAACATCATTCTTAGGTCTTGGAACAAGGGCGTGTTTGGTGACATCCATAGATTGGTTATAACCACAACAAAACTCTTAACATGATTCTAAACCAAATTCAAACTGAGGGAAGCAATGTGAAGCTGAGAGGCCAGGCGAAGTTAGATCATGATGAGTTAGTAGTGAGAGTATAACTCATATTGTTAAGATGATTATGGATTGTTGAGATAACTATAGGTTGATGAGAGAATAACTCATATTGTTCAGATAATTATGGATAGAGATAATTGTTTCTTGAGAGAAATTAGGTATTAGGTTTTTAGATAAATTAAAACCTTGTATTATATATATGAATTATAACACTATAATCTATATACAATTTCACAAAACATAAATAAAACGGATTATAGCTACTTTATAGTCGCAGATGTAGGTAATTTGGCCAAACTGTGTGAACAAAGCTTTTACGTGTTTCTCTCTACTTTGATATGTATTCGCATTCTTGTTCTAACAATGGGTATCATATGATGCTTAATCCAGGAGGTGCGAAATTCGAAGTGACTCATAAATTTCGTTTATGGTAAAGGAGGGTTAAAGATTTGTTGGATCATCAAGGTTTATAGAAGACTTTTCGCATGAGAAACCGAAGGACATCACATCCATGAATTTTTCAAGTATTATGTTCTTAGGAATTAGTGTAGAGTTTGTTTCAAGACTAGGCAACACAAAACCAAGGGAATCTTAGACTATGTCCATTCTGATGTATGGGGGCCTACAAAAGATTCCGCTGTTAGAGGTTCCAGGTACTTTGTGACTTTCACTGATGATTTTTCTCGTAAGGTCTGAGTTTATTTTATGAAATATAAATCTGAGGTCTTTGCAAAATTTAAATTATGGAAGGACAAAGGTTAAGAACTAGACATGGAGAAAAATAAAGTATTTGCAGTCTGATAATGGAATATAATACACTAACAAGAAGTTCATACATTTCTGTGAGGAGAATGGAATCTAGAGGCACTTTTCTGTGAGGAGAATGAAATTTAGAGGCACTTTTCTGTGAGGAAGACACCACAACAGAATGATGTTGCAGAGAGGATGAACAAGACTCAAACCGAGAAGGCAAGATGCATCCAAAGGAAATATTACAGGATTTAAAAACAGTCGTTGCTAATGTTATAGTATAACATGTCACAACATTTGTCAGGACATCCACATGTTAGAACATCTTCCATAACATCTTTGCAGTAAACCATATTTTAGTAAAATTGTGCCAATCCTAACATAAAATTTTAGATATACACAATATTATTACTATCCTTAGTGATATCTCTACTAAACTAGAAAGTACACCTCTTCCAACTAATGCCTCTAGATCTCAAGCCGTCGCATCACCCTTACATATATAACCTCCTTTATCAACCATATTTGATACAACCAGAATAAATATCCACACACCTACAACAAACACTAACCCTTTACCAAATTGTTTATATAATACATCTCACACCATACCTACTAACTCTACATTATATGTCAGCATGCCTACCAACCATGAACCAACACAATCTTTACATACTAGACATTTAATAAGAAACTCAAGACCTCCTTCTTACCTATAAGATTATCAATGCCTCTCAAAACCCAATACCTCACCACATCCTTCTAAACCTATAAAATATTCCTTATCTTCTATCTTGACCTATGATACATTTTCACTCACACACAAAAACTCAAAATGTCTCATCTCATCTCACACTAAACAAAAAACCTTTTCCCAAACCAACAAACTTGACTGTCAGAGAAATGCCATGGCTATTGTACTACAATCTCTAGTTGAAAACCAAACTTGGACAATTATTGAATTGCCACCTAGAAAGGTTCTAATTGGACTTAAGTGGGTATATAAAATTAAATATAGTTCTAATGATTGTATTGATAGGTATAAGGCTTGGTTGGTTGCTATGGGGTTTACCAACTAGAAGGCATTGCCTAGTTGAAAACTTCCCCCTTATGAAAAAATTAAGCATCATTAGAGTCCTCTTATCCATAACAGTAGTTAAAGGTTGACATTTGACATAGTTGGATGCCAACAATACCTTCTTATATAGTGAAATCTAAGAAGAAGTCTACATGACAATACCTCTTGTATTTCCTGCATCATCCCTATCTCAAGTATGCAAGCTCCATAAACCCATATATATCTTGAAGCAAGCTAGCATACAATGGTACTCAATACTCCCCTCTTTCTCAATTTCTATTAGTTATTCCCTTTCCCAAGCTAACCATTCTCTTTACGCTAAGTCAAATGCAACAATCTTCCCAATTTTACTAGTTTGTGTGGATGGCATTGTTGGATGTGAACTCAACATTTTTAACTGTTTCTGTCAAACAATTATTAAATTATCTGTTCAAAACCAAAGATTTGGATAAGTTAAGATACTTTTTGGTTTTCCAAATTTCAAGAATTGCTCCAGGAATCTTTCTTAATCAAAGACAATATACTCTTGTGCTCATACAAAACATGAAATTCTGGCACTAGTAATACATGTCACTGCTGATGTCCTAACATCAGAACCTGATGTCAAGACAGATGTTACAACATCTGTTGACAGACAGAACAAAATAAATTGCACCAGACTGTAGGTATGCAAATTTAAACTACATAATAATGAATATTATAAAGGTCTTGACATCATCTGCAAATTCATACAGATGTCTCAACACAAATTACAATGTCAAGACAGATGTCTTGACATCATATGTTGATAGAACACAATTTAAACAATAAAAAAAATCATGCAGGATTAACATGCATAATGGTAAATAACACAATAGACTGTTAACCATGTTCGGTGCAACATCACCTATTATGGGGGCTACCAAGCCAAGAAGAAAATCCACTATAATAGTATTAGTTCAAAGTCTAAACAGCCCCAGTTTAAAACTTATCTCCTAATAACTACCTTGTGCAACTTCTACCAAGAAATCACCATCTAGATATGAGAAATCACATCTCACTTCCAATCACCTCAATGATAAACAAACAGTCCAATCCCTATTATAGTTTCAAAACAAGTCGCAATCCCAGTGATAAAACAAACAAAAGATTACACTTCCAATAAACAATACTTAGTCATAAACCTTAACTAAAAACAATACTTGATCTTGCTTAAAAGCTTCAACCAAGAGTAATACTCAACTCTATGCTTAAAAGCTTTAAGAGTAAGAACAATAAATTGACAACCAGTCAAGTAACAATCTGTCTACCACATGGTATCAAACGATACATGGGTGACTTAAAACACATGAGAATCTCAAAACCTAAGACTTTCAATCTTCCCCTAATTTTACATTTATGAAAGACTTAGTTACATTAGGTTTAGGGTTCTCTTTAATTACTCTTCAGCAGCCCGTAGGCTTCGAAATATGCAGCAAATATTACTTGATCCACAAGCCGAGAGCTGCGACAAATCTGCAGAGAGATCTCTTTGTAACTTAGAACATATATTCAAGTTTTCTAAATTATCTCAATATCCAATTTTAGAAACTTTAATTATGTTGGAGATTATATTAATTTGTTCTAGATTAAATCTTCTTGACCTACACAAATATCTATAATATATCCAAAAGAAATATCATTGAATCAAATCAAATCTGTCAAGATTTAAACAACATGTCTTGATGTTATGGTTAAACATGTCACAACATCTGTCTTCAATACAACCTTCTCATATTGCTATATTAGTTTGATCACGATATTATGACATCTTACTCAGCATCTGTCATGAACTATATTTTAGTAAAATTGTTATCAATCCTAAAAACATGGTACTAACAATCCCCCATTTGGAAAATTTTGGCTAAAACAACCAAAGCAAAATTAAGTCATGGAGATAGGAATAAAATCACAAAAAAAAAACACAAGCTTCATAAAAACATGTAAATTCTGTAATCATATAATCATATATGAGATTACATCATCATTAACACAACTTAATAGCTTTTACAATCAAATATAAACATATACCAAAGATAGCTGTTACCTTGAGGGAAGCGTCCTCTGCCACGCCCTCTACCCCAGAAGCCACGACCTCTGCCCCTAGCCTGGCTAAAACTTCCATTAGAACCACCACTGTGTGCAATATTTGCAGACACTTGTGCCATAGCTAGTTCTTGGCGAAATTTGTCGAGTTGTGCTTCTTGCACATACAGTAAGGCTTCTACATCACATAGTGAGAGAGCTTCAGTAATGCCATCGCTGGAATTTGGGGATTCACCACGAATTTGTGCATTTTCCGAGTCAGTATCACACCTTTAACCCGTTGATTCCAAAGCAAATAGTTGTTATCCTTGAGCTGAATCGAGAGTTTCGGTCCATAGGAGTTGTTGGAGTTTGGATTGAAGAAGCTTGGCTGAGATTTGCGTGAAGAATCTTGATCATCGATGTTGGAATCAGAGGTAGCCATGGTTGAGGCTACGAGCGCTTAGGGTTACGTTCGGCGCGAAAGAGATGATGAAGGTAAGCGTGGTTTAGATCAGAACCACTTCTGATACCATATTAGAGTTTGACCTAACTCATCCTTACAAAACCGGTTGGTAAGGTGAGGAGTGTCCCTCTATATAAACTCTTTCAATGCTCTATCCCCAACCAATGTGGGACTTTAAGATCTTCCTAATACACCCCTCACGCCCAACATTTTTTTTTGAGCTTGGTGTGTGGATATTCACGGTGGGCAGCCCATGGTTAGGGGTGGGAATAGGCCAGACCGGCCTACAGGGGCCTACGGCCCAGCCTACATAGGCCTAGGCCAGGCCAGGCCTATTTAATAAATAGGTCAGGCTTAGGCTTTTTTAAAAGCCTATTTTATTAAATAGGCCAGGCTTAGGCTATTAAAAAAGCCTATGAAGCCTTATAGGCCGGCCTATATTTTCATATATATTAGAAATATGTTAAATAAGTTGGTTCATGTATGCATATATATTAGAAAAAAAAGCTAAATAGGCTACCATATATATATATATATATATATGACAAATGCTAAATAGGTTCACTTATATATGTATATATAGGCCGACCTACAAGACTTCTTAAGTTATATAGATTAATTGAATACTTTAATGAGATACAGGCTTTTTAAATAGGCTTTTAGGCCAGACCAGGCTTTTAAAAAGGTCAGGCCAGGCCAAAAAACTGAGCCTATGATAGGCCTTAGGCCAGGCTTAGGCCTTTTACGTTTATCGTAGGTCAGGCTCAGGCCTTCTAAAGCCTAGCCTAGCCTAGCCTATTTCCACCCCTACCCATGGTCCGATCGATAGGCTCTGATACCATATTAGAAATTCAGGAGTGAAGAGAGAAGAAGGAATATGCTTTGCATTGTAATATATTCCAATCTTAGAATTACTGTTAGATTGAGGCAGCTATATATATATATATATATATATATATATATATATATATATATATATATATATATATATATATATATATATATATATATATATATATATATATATATATATATATAGGAGGGATCAAATTACACCCGAAGAGTTACACCACAAGTTACACTCGTTCAATAACTACATTTCGAATTAATATTTTTTAAATTCAACCATTGGATTGAAACATAATATCATATAGATCATACCTATAAAGTTTGAGCTTAATCTATAATGATTTACTATGTCATTGAATTGCATCAAAATTAACGTTATATGAAAGCTCATTTTTACGTTAATCTTTGGATATCTTGATCGTATAGTAAATCATTATAGATTAAGCTCAAACTTTATAGGTATGATCTATATGATATTATGTTTCAATCCAACGGTTGAATTTAAAAAATATTAATTCGAAATGTAGTTATTGAACGAGTGTAACTCGTGGTGTAACTCTTAGGGTGTAATTTGATCCCTCCTCATATATATATATATATATATATGAGGAGGGGTCAAATTACACCAATGAGTTACACTAGTTATTACATTCATTTATAACCTTTGATTTGTTTTAAATTCAATGGCTATTAAAAGGTAGCTTGATAGAATATTGACTTTTCTCACATAACTAAATAATTCCATATATAGATATTCTATGCACTCTATAATTAATAAAATGTTCTTTCATAAATTTATTTCATATACATATATTTATATGTACGGCCTAATTATAATAATATCTATATATTAATAAATTAATTATTTTCTCAAGTGAATAATAAATTTCATATAATTAAAAAGAAATGTTTAATAATATATATATTTTTAATAAAATGTGATTCTAAATATTTTTAAAAAAAATTATGATTCTTAATAAAAATTAATTTCTTCTTATTTTTAAATAAATTTATTTTTTTATTTAAATTAAATTATATTCTATTTACTTAAAATAAATTAAAATGTATATCTATATATTAAAAAATTATTTCTATTCACAATTAAATTAAAATGAATACATTTTCATTTTTTCTATTCACAATTAAATTATTTTATACTCATTTTTATTATAATTTTCTTTTAATCATAATTATATTATTTTGTACACATTATTTTGATTATATTTTATTATTATTTCATACAGTAGTTACATTTTGATATTATTTTGTACTCATTGTTGTAAGTTTCCATTTGATTTGATAAAATTGTTACATTTTAAATAGATTACGGAGTAATAATAAAATAATATCAAAATAACGAATGCAAATAATTTAATTGTGATTAGAATAAAATTATAACACATAATGAATTTAAAATAATTTAATTGTGAATAGAATAAATTAAAATGTATATCTATATATTGAAAAATTATTTATTTCTCTCAAGTCACTAATCAATTTCATTTACTTAAAAAATTGTTTAAAAAATAATAGTTTTAAATAAAACTTGATTCTAAATATTTTTTAAGAAAAACATGATTCATAATAATTACATTTTTTCTTGTTAGTTTTTATAAATTTCATTTTGCATTTAAATAAAAAATTATTTTTACTTAAATTAAATTATGAGTTCCTAATCCTCGTAATTAGACTCTATCATTTATTTTAAATAAATAGAATATAATTTAATTTAAATGAAAAAAGAAATTTATTTAAAAATAAGAAGAAATTATTTTTTATTAAGAATCATGACTATCTTATAAAATATTTAGAATCATATTTTATTAAAAATATAAATATTTTTAAGCATTTCTTTTTAACTATAAGAAATTTATTAATCACTTGAAAAAATTATTTTTTTATTAATATATAGATATTATTTTAATTATACCATACATATAAGTATATATATGAAATATATTTTTGAAATAATATTTTATTAAGAATTCACCTTTTATTAATTATAAAGAGCATAGAATATCTATATATGGAATTATTTAATTATGTGAGGAAAGTCAATATTTTATCAAGCTACCTTTTAATAGCCATTGGATTTAAAACAAATCAAAGGTTATAAATGAGTGTAATAACTAGTGTAACTCATTGGTGTGTATATATATATATATATATATATATATATATATATATATATATATATATATATATATATATATATATATATATATATGACCAGGATGAGGATTACTTCCCGGTGAAGCCTCTCCTATACTACACAATCATAGTAATGCATCCCTGAAAGAGGAATCATTCTCGGTGAAACCTCTTAAACCCATAGATAAATCAATAGGGCACAACCACTTAAAGAGGATTATTCTCAGTGAAACCTCTTACCCTTTTTGCTTAGAGCCAAATTAAGGAATCCCACATAGCTTTCTCTTGTGCTAAAAAAAGGACCCTCGATGACCCTCGATTAGCCTCCTCTTGGGCTCAAAATGCAAGGACCCACATTCTTCTTAGAAGTTCTCCTGCCTCCTCTTGGGCTTAGTACAAGGACCATCAAGCTTCCTAAAAGCATAGGATAGGTCTTAGTCACCTTTAGCCAATCCCTGTGAGAAATCTAAATCCTTAAATCATACAATCACAATCATTCAAGTATTCATGACTCTCTCCTAATCTCGAGTACACTGAGTTATTCCCCTGAAATAAGAGAGATGGAAAATCTCAACACTCATACGAAATCCATCCTCAACTAATCAGCCTCAATCTCAGGCTTTGTATGAGACAGAAATATAATCCCCTCTAGAGTCAGCCTCAATTTTGGGCTTAGTACAAAACAGATAAAACTCCCCAGTCAAAGAAACCTCAGTGGAGTAATCCTCAATAGAGTCAGTTTTCAACTCTCTTTTAGCCTCAATCTTGGGCTTTGTGCAAGACACTTGAATTCAAACTCTTCCCCAGAGATGAGACATGAGTCATCTCTATGGAAGAGATATTTCTTATATTACACCACATTAAAAAATACAAACATTATCAAACATTTCTCATTTAGGTGATGTAAGTGGTGTAACACCCGTAATTTAGCTAGTTATTTAATTAAGTTATTTCGAGTATCTGTCGTGAATCGTTGTGTTTGAGTTGCCGAATCGGGTATTTTAATTGAGTAACCAGTCACTTGGTAACAGTATTATTTAGTATTTTTATTATTAGGAATATTAATAATGTAATTAGTAGTATATTATGAGATAAGTTGGTAATTAAATAAATTAGTTGAATTAAGTATAGACATAATATTCGGAGGGTGTGTATTCTATTTTTATGTGAGCTAAGGATAATTGGTGAGGTGAGCTGTACGGAAGGAAATTATAAGCCCATTTCAAAATTGTAACACAATTAGTGGCAACATAGCACACAAGTTAGGTTTTAGTGGAAGCAAAAAATAGAAGCAGAGCAAGGGTGTTTGGAGAGGAGCACGTAGAAATCACGTAGAGGCAAATTGGGGGATTTCAATCGGAGAAAGAATTTAGAGAAATCTTCAATCCAAGGTAAGGGGTAGGGTTCTAGCTCTATAATCAAGAATATGATCGGTAATATGTGGGGTTTGGGTTGATAAAATTATCACTGTATTTTGGTGTTTTCTGTCGTGTGCTTGAAATCGATAAGAGAATCGTTCTGTTAATGAGGTGTGTTGATTCATGTTTCTGTTTTTTGTAAATGTTGTTGCTTTGATTTAATTTGAGTGATAATCGTGTGATTGTTGATTATTGAGTTGTTGAAATTTTGATGAAATTGCGAAATCGTTTCTGGGAATGTTCTGTGTGAATTGGTAGCACTAAGGAGAAAAAGAAAAATTAAAGGAGGAAGAGAATTGTGGCGGGGGCCACAGGAACTAAGGGGCGGGCGTCCCAATGGCCTAGGGTGGGCGTCCTAAGCATTAAGAGTGGGGGAGGGCGCTTTGTCCAAGGGACGGGGGACACCAGTTTGTTTTTATTTCTAGTTCTTACTTTTTAATATGCCCAATAAATTATAGTTGCATGTACATTATAGTTAGTATAATTTCATTAATTTCATCCTAATTAAATCCAGTAACAACAAGTAATTAGCAGGAGCAAGTCGTATGAAACTGATACAGTAATAGAAGCTGAATTAGCAGAGTTTAATTATAGCAGAGTCGGGGTATAATTTTTAACAACAGGTTAAAATATTAATTTGAAATATCTGCATAAGTGTTATAGACAGACAAAAATATTGATAGCAGAGCTGGTATATAATTAACAATATAGGTGCTAAATTTAATAAGGACAGACAGTGAATATGATAGTAGGTAGCAGAGAACACAGGCAGAAGTTTTAGTGGCAGAAAAAATATGGTTATGCAGTGTGATTTAGCAGGGACTATTTTGGGAATATTTTGATGCTGCTATTTTTCTTTTGATGTATGTATGTCCTTGATGTTGTGTTGTTAAGATTTTGTTAATAATGTGAAGTGCAGGAATTATGGTGACGAGGAATTACCACCTAATTGTTGGTAATAATGGCGATAAAGGCATATGACTCGCGACGAGCTTGTTATTGATTGTGTATGTGATACTGCATTCATCGATTCACATACATTTTCATTGTTGTGACGGCCTGGATTGACAAACAGTGACGAAGGCTTATGCCTGATTTGATGCCTCTATTAATTGGCAATGGGCGATGGAGGCTGAAGCCCTGGATACCACATGCATGTGCATTTGTTAGAGTCTAATCTATATTTCCTGAGTATGGCTTTATGTGAAGTATTGTGACTTGTATCGTGAATTGTATCTGATACATAAATGCTATAATTACTGGGTAGAAATAGGGTGTTAGAAGTGGCACGCTCTGTCGACTCAAAATCCAGGCTGTTGTCCCTCCCTTATGATTGAACAACACTTCTTTCATTTAAGATATGTAACTACCATACTTGTACACTCAATAAGGTCCCTCTCTTATTATGCAAAGAACACTCTTTTATTCTCAAAAATGTTTGTGATGAAATACGTGAGATATCTCTCCATTAAGATCACAACTTGTCTCTTTCTCTTACCAGAAATACTCTTTAGCTTCAATCTTGAGATTTGAAAAAAGACACAAATAATTCGAACTACAGATGCTCTGATTTTCCTAAGGGACATGTCTAATAAAAATTTGGTATTGACAAAAATTTAATAAAAATGTCTAATTCGAACTATCATAAATTTGGTATTGACAATTTCAAAAAACTAATAAAAATGTCTAATTAGTGTTGAGGTTGGACTTGGTTGGTCAAAATAAAATATTATGAGCCATGTGGTAGTCCATACGTACATACCAATTTTTATTTTATTTTTTTATACGGCAATGCTATGTTAACACCATTTGTTATACCCATTTGTTATATAGTATACATTGTTCACCGTATTATACGGTAAATAGTGTTTTTTTTAATAAAATAATAATATTTGAAAAAATAATCTTTTTTTAAAAAAAAAATTAATTTTAAAATTAATTTTATAACACAAATATATGGTTGTATCATCAACCAACTTCACAATTGAATTAACCACAAAAATGTATGTTATTTACCTAAATATTACAAACCATTATATATATTTTTTATTCTTTTGAGAAATCAACAAACATTAATTATATATATATATATATATATATATATATATATATATATATATATATATATATATAATATATATATAATATATATATATATATATATATATATATATATATATATATATATATATATATATATATTTTATCATATTTCTTGTATGATATTTATATTAATTACATATCAATAAAAAAACAAAATAGTTTTTAACTATAAATACTGTTAATTTTATTTGAAATGAAATCATTATATATTTATTATTTTTCAATTTTGATTTGTTAACATTGATAAGGATAGATTAAAAAAAAGTTTTTGCATCTCTTTATATATGAAATATAATAGTATTTTAAATTTGTTTAATAATGCAATTTCGTGTATATTGCTCATTAGACATAAAAAAAATTGTTAGACGCAATTCATATTTATGCATCAAACTAGTGGGAAACTCGTGCGGACCGCGGGTACGTCACCAGTTTGTCATGCACATTCAAACAAATTAAAAAATAATTAGAAAAAAGAAGAAAAAAAAATAGACTGCAAGATAATTGTCTAAGTTTTAAAAATCTTCTATTGTTAAGAAAAACTATTAAACACACAATTTGTAAAAAAGCAATTGTGGAAAATAGGAAAAATGTTTTTTTTAAGATTAATAGAGTTTTAATAATAAAGGAATTTATAAAGTTTAATAAATGAGACAATAAATATTCAAAATTAAAATTAGTTGATAATCTGTAGAAACATAATTTAACTTAAAAGTCCAAAAAGAGATGATATAAAAGAATTAAGTTTAATGTTAATGGTTTAAAATTTCTATAAAAAAAAACTCAGTACAAAAAATGTTAGACAAAATACCCTTTTTAATCCCGCAACTTTAGGTCGTAGTTCATTTTGGTCCCTCAATTTTAAAAAAAAAGACCATTTTAGTCATTTAAATTTTCAAAACGTCTCACGTTAGTCATTTCCGTCCAAATTTCATTAACAACATGATTATTTGTTGAGGCTTAACCTTAGCGACGAAAAAAAATGGACGCTATATGTTTTTTCTGGATTTCAATTTAATTTTTCATCTACTTCCCGAAAACTATTTAAACTTAAAACCTAATTTTTGAATCATATGGTTTAAAAATGAGATGTTAAAAGATTCGGCCAATCCTTCTTATCTTCTTATTTTCGTCGATCTCACCCTTCATTCACGAAATCAGAAAATTGAAAAACCAAAATCAATTGAACCTAGAACTAAAAAATCCCAAAGTTTGATTGGAATCCTAAAAGTTGAAGTCAAGTATGGATATGTTTTGATTGATACTACAATCCCAATTCATCAATTTTGAAAGTTAGCTTTAATTCTGCATTTTCTTTTTAAATTGTTCGCAGGTATGGATTGTTAGCTTTAATTCTACATTTTCTTTTTAAAATTATGATTAGAAAGTACCATTGTCGTGTTAACATTTATTTTCTTTCTATACAAATTGTTAAAGAGTTATTCCTTTCCATAATTTTTTTGAAGAAATTAATTTAAAGCTTTAATGAAAGCACCAAAGACTAGGGGTGGACATCGGTTCGGGCCGGTTCGGGTTCGGGCCCAAAACCCCAATCCGGCCCAACCCTCGGGTGAGAACTCTGGGCCCAATTCCGACCAAACTAATTTATGGTTTTTTTCGGTTCGGGTTCAAACGGGTTCGGGTAACTGAACCGGTTTATTTCGGTTTTCTTTTTAATTGGTTCAATGATTTTTTCCTTTTTTTAAGACTTTTTAAAATTTTTATCTTATTTGGCCACTCAAATTTCCAGCCCAATTACATTCCAATATAAATTTTATTATAATTTTAAGACTGACAAAATTAATTGATTTTATATAAAAAATATTGATTATTTAAAAAAAATACTAATTATTTCAAACCTAACATACATTTCGAATTTCTCAATATTACAATTTCTTCACTAACCTATTAATGGCAAATAAAATTGAAAAATCAAACACAACTTTTAGAACAATACAGGTGGCAAATAAAATTGAAAAATCAAACACAACTTTTAGAACATTACAGGTTATTGCACCAAATCCTCATAATTAAATTTAAAATAAATATTAATAAATTGCTTTAAATAAATATAAAAGCTAAACCAATAAATTCAGTCCATTTCAAGTCCAGTCCATTTCAAGTCCTTCAAAAAAAATTAAAAAAATCAAATAAACACAAATACTAAGAATCTTAAAATTAAATGGTCTTGTTCATTGCTAAGAGCAACTCCTTCACTGCTTCTACCTGCTCATCTCCATAATTCTCATTTAACTCCAATATATTCTAGAGACAAACACCAAAACCTGCATTCTTATAGTCAGACCTTCAGCAAGAGCTAGCAATATATCAGGAAAACCAATCATAGCATAAACTATTAATCCATAAACCACAACTTGTACAAAAACATATGGAATTGCCCAATTACAACCTGTAATGCAAGAAACAAAGGTGAAGTAAAAGTAATGTTAAATGTATAAATTGATTTAGGAGGATATTATAGAAGTCAAACAAAAGAAAAGTTTTAAATATAAGGGATGCTTGCTTGAGCAAAAGCATATGGAAAAGCTTAATACATTCCGGCAGCTCTTTCTCTATAAAACACCGTTCTTTAAACGGCAACCACTAGCTGCATTGAAGTAGCATTCTTAAGGCCAATGAGGAGAACAGCAGCATACATGGACCCCATGGCATTAAAAAGAGTTTGAACCTTTTCTCTGCAATATTTTGATATGGAATTTTAATGTTAGATCCAAAAAAAACAGTTATACAAACTCAAGAAATTGAAGCTGTAACATATTTCCAAATTAAGCTTACGTTTTGGAGCCAAGGTTCCAAAACATGGTTCCAACCAAAACAGCTACCACGGTAGAGTAGATAAATCTTATAGCAGTGTATATAGGATTGCGCCAATAAGACCAACGTTGTTTCCATAAGCAAGCCAGGCATCATGTAAAAAAAGATTGGGAGTACTGTGAACGAAAATAAAGATCTGTCGAACCAGGAGCTGCAGTACTCAATTCTTGGATGAGTGTTTTGTTTCTCCTGAAACAGTTTGTTGTTTTTCGGTTTAATAAAATAATGCCACAGAGGAAATTATCGGCTGAGTCGCGGATCGGTACGCTTTCTTTAAGACGTTTCGCGGTACTGCCAGATTTATGCAAAGCAGCTCGTAAATACCCACGACGCCTCCAGGATAAAACAGCTCGTTTCAATACGATTCACACTTGCACGTGTGATGAATCGTTCTAAATGATACACCTTTCTGATGGTTAAAAAACCAGTCTCAGTATCTGGATTAATTCCAGTCGAAAAAAGAAAAGAACAATTTGAGATGAAGCAGAGTAAGAGAGAGAGGAGAGAATTCGGAATTGAACTCTGGAGTGCAGAATAAGTGACTGAGGGAAAAGTATTTATAGGCAAAAGGATCCACCCGAATGGACCAAATCGTGGGCGAAAATAGTGGGAGAGTTGAACCGGCCCAGTCAAAGTAACCGTTATTCACTTGGTCAGACTTGGAGGACAAGTAAACCTAGTCAAAATCTAGGTTAAGACTTGGTCTAAGGACACGTCACCAATTCGTATTAATTAATATTAAATATTAATTAATTTCTTATTTAATAGTATTTAATTTTTACCGAATTAATTAATTATTCAATGATAATTAATTTCCATTAATTCGGGTTCCAAAAAATTAATTCATGTAGACCGAACCGAACCGAACCGAGCCGAGCCGAGCCGAGCCGAGCCGGCCGGCCGGACGGACGGACGGCGGCGGCGGCGCGCGCGCGCGTGTCTTCTTGGCATATTGGTGTGTCCTCACTCCTTTATAAAATTGTAGGTGCCCTTGGGCCCAACAACAATTGTTCAAGTTGGAATATATATACACTACTAATATTTGTGTTCCCTCCAATGTGGGACTTAAATGAACCTTTTCAAATTCATCTCCATATTAGCTCTTACTTGTGTTCATTTATTGCTCATTTAATGTCAATAAATCTTTCCAACTCTTCCTCCAAGTTATCATCATTCCAAGTTCCAACAATCCCCCACTTGAATTTAAAAGGTGATTTTAGAAGTACGTTAAACGTTTCTAAGATTATGCATAAACAAAGGTGTCTACGACTTGAACCTTTGCGTAGCAAGTAAGATTCCGATTCAACAAGAGTGACACTATTGTCTTGAACTCTATCTCAGACATCAGACCTGCACATAACCTTTTCTTAAGGTGTATTCTTAATAGCCCGTGCTTTTAATGGCCCTGCACGTGTATCCCGGTTTAGTGAAGGCTCTAGGAATCCTGCCTCGAAATTCCATAGGAACCGGCCTCAGTTCCACAATCACATAGGTGAATCTATCAAGAGTACTCCTGTAGCCTAGGTACCCCCTCATATAGAGTATAGATTTCATTAAGAGTTTCTATTATCTCATCCTCTTATCACTTCAGGATTCATGCTTCTTTTATTTAGTTTAGCATGATCGTCTCATATCACTCACAACTTGTTATTACCCATTGAACCTATTTCTTGGGATCTCCAGTCAATTAGGTCGGGTTACCATCATGAGCGACTCACATTCCTATAGGCATTAGTCCCATCTTATATGATGTATTATAGACTTTCTCTCTAGCTAATCCTTTCGTCAAAGGATCTGCTAAATTTTCATCAGTGCGTACATGATCCACTCTCACAGCTCCTTTAGAGATACAGTCTCTAATAGTGCTGTGCTTTCTTCTAATTTGACGTCTTTTACCATTATAATAACGGTTCTCTATTTTTGCAATAGCCGCGGTACTATCGCAGTGGATCAACACAGCTGGCATAGGTTTTTCCCACAAAGGAATCTCAGCTAGCAAGCATCTTAACCAACTTGCTTCTTCACTAGCATTTGCTAATGCTATCATTTCAGACTCCATCGTGGACTGAGCCAGGATAGTCTGTTTCTTTGATTTCCAAGATACAGCTCCTCCGGCTATGTTGAATACATAGCCACTAGTAGCTTTGGAATCATCTGATAAAGTATTCCAATCTGCATCACTGTATCCTTCAAGTACTGCAGGAAATCTCTGATAATGTAGACCGAGGTTCATTGTCTTTTTAAGGTACCGCATGACTCGCTCAATAGCTCGCCAATGCTCATTACTCGGTCTACTTGTAAACCTACACAACAATCCTACAACATATGCAATGTCTGGTCTAGTACAATCAGTGGCATACCTAAGACTGCCAATGATGCTTGCATATTCTGCCTGTCTGACACTTTCACCAGTGTTCTTAAACAGTTTCATACTTGGATCATATGGTGTACTTGATGGTTTACATTCAAAATAGTTATATTTCTTTAAGATCTTTTCCACGTAGTGTGATTGATCCAAAGAAATTCCTCGTTCAGATTTTGTGATCTTGATGCCAAGAATCACACTCGCTTCTCCGAGGTCTTTCATATCAAAGTTGTTGCACAACAATGATTTCATAGCGTTAACGGCATGAATGTTTGATCCAAATATGAGTAGGTCGTCTACGTATAGACAGATGATAGTGCAAATGCGATTCTCAGATTTGTAATAAACGCATTTGTCACTTTCATTCACTTTGTACCCATTCGATATCATTAGGTTATCAAACTTTTCATGCCATTGCTTAGGAGCTTGTTTTAATCCATACAAGGATTTATCTAACTTACAGACCTTGTTCTCTTGTCCATGGATCACAAAACCTTCAGGTTGTTCCATATAGATTTCTTCTTCTAAGTCACCGTTTAGAAAAGCTGTTTTTACATCCATTTGGTGTACTATCAAATTATAGATAGCAGCGATTGATATAAGTACCCTAATGGATGTAATTCTAGTGACTGGAGAGTAAGTATCAAAGAAATCTACATTTTCTCTTTGTCTAAAACCCTTGGCTACAAGACGAGCCTTGTATTTATCAATAGTTCCATCAGGTTTTAGTTTCTTTTTCAAAACCCATTTACAACCAATTGGTTTGCATCCAGGAGGCAAGTCTACTAAGTGCCAGGTCTTGTTAGACTCAAGAGAATCTATCTCATCATTAATGGCTTCCTGCCATAAGTCTGCATCTAGCGATGACAAAGCTTCTTGAAAATTTATTGGATCTTCTTCTACATTATAAGCCGCATAGTCAGGCCCATAATCTTTAGAGACTCTTACTCGTTTACTTCGTCGAAGTTCTGTTTCTACCTTGTTGTTGCTTTCTGTGCTTCTTATCACAGGAATGTGACTCGATTGAGTGCCCCCACTATTTCTTGATTTGAAGGGAAATTTGTCTTCATAGAAATCAACATCATTCGATTCTATGATCACTTTTGCATTTAGGTCATAAAACCTATATGCCTTACTGTTTGCTGCATAACCAATGAATACACATTCGTATGCTCTACTAGCGAGTTTAACTCGTTTCGGATCCGGAATTCTGACATAGGCCAGACAGCCCCAAGTTCTCAAATAAGACAAGTTTGGTTGTCTTTTCTTTAATATCTCATAAGGTGAGATCTTACTTTTTGACTTGGGTATTCTATTCAGGACATAGCAAACAGTCAATAAAATTTCCCCCCACCAGTGAGGTGCAGCACCAGAATTCATCATAATTGCAACAACAAGTTCAGTAAAAGTTCTATTCTTTCTCTCTGCTTTACCATTCATTTCAGGAGAGTATGGAGCAGTCGTTTCATGTACAATTCCATGCTTAATATAAAATTCATTAAATAACCCAGAATCGTATTCAGTTCCCCTATCACTACGAAGTCTCTTAATCTTCTTACTAAATTGATTCTCAATTTCAGTCACATACATCTTAAACATGTCAAGCGCTTCACTTTTATTTTTCATTAAGTATACATAAGTATAATCAGAACAATCGTCAATAAAAGTGATAAAATAACGTTTACTATTTCTAGTTAAGGTTCCATCTAATTCACATATATCAGAATGTATAAGATCTAGGGGATTAGATCCTTTAATTATTGATTTATGTGAGGTCTTAGTTATTTTAGCTTGACTACAATATTCACATTTATTAGTATCATTCACATTTAATTTAGGAATTAAACCTAAGTCGCTTGCATTAGAAATAATTCGCTTATTAACGTGACAAAGTCTAGCATGCCAAATATTAACATCACACAAAGAGTAAACGGAAGGAGAAACTTTATTAAAATCAACATTCAACTTAAACATGCCATCAGCGGCGTACCCTTTCCCAACAAAAATACCATTCTTAGTGATGGTGTACAAATCTGCCCCTATAGTTTGACTAAACCCTGCCTTATTTAAAAGAAAACCAGAAACAAGATTCTTCCTAATTTCAGGAACGTGCATGACGTCCTTCAAGATCAAAGTCTTTCCTGAGGTGAATTTCAGCTCAACATCTCCAATTCCAGCAACATTAGTGGTGTGAGCATCTCCCAACAGCACTTTCTTATCTTCAGCAATAGTGTATGTCTTGAACATAGCACGGTCATAGCAGACATGGCGAGAGGCACCAGTGTCTATCCACCAGCCATCACTTCCACCAACCATGTTGATTTCAGTGATCATAGCAACAAATGGCTCATCAGTCATATTAATTTGAGCATTTGATCCAGCAACAGGTTTAGGCCTGCTCTTACATTTCCTTGCCATATGACCCGGTTTTCCACAATTGTAGCAAGTGAAAACCGGAGCGTCATTTCTCTGTTGTGGTGGTTGCTGCCTAGCAAATGGAGCAGATGGGGCCCTAGAGGGATTCCCATTCTTAATTCGGTTCACAGCATTGCGGTTCTGATTCTTTAATGGTTTGCCAGTAGGCTTCAGAACCGCACCGAATTTCTTTTTGTTGTTCGAAACAACTAAGACTTCATCTTTCTGATCTTGTCTCCGAGCTTCCTCTTCAATTCGGAGGCGAGTAATCAGACTCTCGATTGAAAATTCTTTTGTTTTGTGTCGAAGGACATTTTTGAAATCTTTCCAACCGGGGGGCAGTTTGTCAATTATTACAGCAATTTGAAATTGTTCATCGAGGGGCATACCTTCAGTAATGATTTCATGAGCAATTTTCTGAAGCTCGTGGCTTTGAGCTTCCACAGACTTTTCATCCACCATCTTGTAATTCAAGTAGCGGCTCACAGCATATTTCTTTGCACCAGCTTCTTCGGTGTCATACTTCTTTTGGAGAGCTTCCCAAACCTGTTTAGCAGTCTTGTGATTACTATAGTAATCATATAGGTCATCAGCAAGACTGTTCAGAATGTGATGTTTGCATAGGTAATCATTTTCTTGCCATAGGGCAATTTCTTTTCGGAGCTGTAAGTCATCTGCTGCGGCTTTTTCTTTTGCAGCAGAGTCTCCATCAGACGTTTTGGAAGCTCCGTCCTTTTTGGAGGTTCCGTCAGATTCAGCAGTTGACTTACCATTAGTTATCTCGATTGATCCAGAAGGAACAATTGGGATGTCCTCAGTCAGAACGTGAGCAACCTTTTTCAGAGTTAGGAAAAACTTCATCTTAGATTGCCAACGTTTGAAATTGGATCCCTCAAACTTGAATGGTTTGTCATTCGCAGAAGCGGCCGCAGTATTACCGATAGTTTCCTCAGTCGACATGGCAGTTACAGAATCGTCTTAAAATTGTTGTTTTTCGGTTTAATAAAATAATGCCACAGAGGAAATTATCGGCTGAGTCGCGGATCGGTACGCTTTCTTTAAGACGTTTCGCGGTACTGCCAGATTTATGCAAAGCAGCTCGTAAATACCCACGACGCCTCCAGGATAAAACAGCTCGTTTCAATACGATTCACACTTGCACGTGTGATGAATCGTTCTAAATGATACACCTTTCTGATGGTTAAAAAACCAGTCTCAGTATCTGGATTAATTCCAGTCGAAAAAAGAAAAGAACAATTTGAGATGAAGCAGAGTAAGAGAGAGAGGAGAGAATTCGGAATTGAACTCTGGAGTGCAGAATAAGTGACTGAGGGAAAAGTATTTATAGGCAAAAGGATCCACCCGAATGGACCAAATCGTGGGCGAAAATAGTGGGAGAGTTGAACCGGCCCAGTCAAAGTAACCGTTATTCACTTGGTCAGACTTGGAGGACAAGTAAACCTAGTCAAAATCTAGGTTAAGACTTGGTCTAAGGACACGTCACCAATTCGTATTAATTAATATTAAATATTAATTAATTTCTTATTTAATAGTATTTAATTTTTACCGAATTAATTAATTATTCAATGATAATTAATTTCCATTAATTCGGGTTCCAAAAAATTAATTCATGTAGACCGAACCGAACCGAACCGAACCGAACCGAGCCGAGCCGAGCCGAGCCGGCCGGCCGGACGGACGGACGGCGGCGGCGGCGCGCGCGCGCGTGTGTGTCTTCTTGGCATATTGGTGTGTCCTCACTCCTTTATAAAATTGTAGGTGCCCTTGGGCCCAACAACAATTGTTCAAGTTGGAATATATATACACTACTAATATTTGTGTTCCCTCCAATGTGGGACTTAAATGAACCTTTTCAAATTCATCTCCATATTAGCTCTTACTTGTGTTCATTTATTGCTCATTTAATGTCAATAAATCTTTCCAACTCTTCCTCCAAGTTATCATCATTCCAAGTTCCAACACAGTTAAAGTAGATTATTATCCAGTGACTAGTTCAATAGTTTGATTTCGTTCCATATAAGTGAAAATACCTGTATAATTCTGAATTTCTGTACACATCTGCAAAATCAATCCCCAATTTCACTTCTTTATATGAAGATGTCACTTCCAACATCCATGTTGCCGGATTATAACCGTCTTTAATCTTGTTAACGCCTTGGTTTCCCTTCAATACAAAAGTGTAAGCATAATGAACTTGAAAATGTTAACAAGATAACGATTTGAAGCATAAAAATGAACTCAGTATTCTCTATTTTTCATTGGATATATATTTTCTACCTTCAGATTAAACAAACACTAAAACTCTAATTTAACACAAATCACTTAGTTCAACATACTCAAACCCTAAATAATTTTAAGTTTAACACAAACTTTAAGCAAATCTTAAATCTAGATCATTTTAACAGATACACAAACCTTAAAACAAACCCTAACTCTAAATCATAAAACTGTAGAAGGAAACGGCACAAACCTTAAAACAAACCGTAGCTCTAAATCTTGTCAATGGATGGAAGCACACTTGAAGATGGAGAGATCACGTATTCACAAAGCTCTGAGAAGAAAACTGTTGCACCCCAATTTTTGACCTCTGAGATCCCATCATTTTCTAAGTGTTATGATCATTATTGTTATACCCCAAAATTTGCCTGCGTTTTTAAAAAAAAAAAAGAGAAGTCAACAGACTTCTGTCTAAAAATTTGGAGTTTTATACAATCTTGGATTTTTATTTCATAAATATCCTGATTTTATGAATACTCAATTTTTAGAATTTTTTATACAGTATTTTGGTTCGCTGTTAAATTTATTCCTACATAAACGCCAAATACTGTTTATCACTTCATACACTGTTTATTTTAGATTTATTTTCAGATAAATAATGCTGACGCAGTTGGTACAGAATTAAAATTTACAGGCGCGGAGTCCGGGTTTCAGATTGTACTGGTAACAATTAAATTATTATTGATTTTATTTCCCACTAATTTTTATTTTTATACTATATTATTCTTTCAAAATCTCTTTCTTTCTTTTCAAATATCTTCCTTTCTTTTCAAATCTCTTTCTTTCAAATCAAATCCTAGCTTTATTCTACACCCCTTTTCTTTTCAAAACCTACCATACTTTTTTTCAAATCCTACTACTATTCAAAACGGTAACACTCCACTCCCAACGACTCTATCTCTCTCTTTTCACTCTATAAATACTCCTCATTTTTTCCATAAATTCTCACATCAAATTTCACTCATCTCCCAAATTTCTCAAACTTCTATCTCATAATTATTTTCTCTTCTTCCTCGGCAAAAATGGCAAAGTGGATGGATACACTTTTTCTTATAGTCATCACTATTTTTACGGTGATCATGTCCTTCTTCTGTCTGCATAGTCCTGAAAAATGCGGACCTGCGATGGTTACACTTCCGATCATCTATTTTCTGTTGTTCATAGCATGGATTATTAATCGTCATTTTTAAAGTTTGTTGTATCTGTCGCTTTCAAATAGTGTACCGTTTATTTTATTTGTCGTACTGTTCATTATATTATGTAATATTTGTACTGTTAGTATTAAATGTTGTACTATCTGTCGTACGGTAGTTTAATTATCAAGATAATATTATGTGTGTTAAATATTTATTTTTCTGTGCATTAAATATTTTTTTTCAAGGTTATTATCGGTATTTTCGTTCGCGTACAGTATATTTTATTTATTTATTATGTTTGTGTTTTTCTAACAGCTCAGGTAAATAAATTTTTCACCATTAACACAACAAAAACAAAAAAAGAAAAAAATTAACTTTAAACTGTTGAATTTTCACTTTAACTGTTACGTTAATACCCGGACAGCTAGTTACCAGTCAAACCCGCTATCAGCGCAATTCTCCGTGTTTGTACCATCAGTCAAATCAATTTTTTTGCACTTCAAATTTCCAAGATTTTGTTCTAGAAGTCTTCTGATAATCACGTGGTCAACAGAGACTCAACACTGCACAAAAATCAGGTACGCCTAACTGTCTCCTACACAAACAGTCCCTAACTAGGGTTTTTGTTTTTTTTCAGAAGAACGAGTTTTTGAGACCTCAAATGGATTTCATGGATCTCCATATGTCTCAAAATACCACCAGACAAATTTTCAAACTTCGATTCGCTCAGACGCACAGTCAACAGCTCAAACAGTCAACAGACGACCAGTTTGACCAAAAAGTCAACAGACAGTCAAAAATGCAATTTTTTGTCAACATCCATATTTTTTCAAAAGATTCATCATGTGATCAATGGTTGATCATAATTCATCAAGAAAAGTTCAGAAATCGACAAAACTCAAAATTGCAAAATTAGAGTTTTTTAGCTAAAAGTCAACTGAACTTTGACCGACCATAACTCTCTCATAATTTATCAGAAAAATTCCAACCAAAGCTCATTCTCAAGGAAATTCAATTCTCTACAACTTTGATGTTGGGACCAAGGTCAAGAAATGCTTCCGCCTAAGAGATATAAGCCAAAACATTACGGGTCATTTTGAAAGTCAACAAAAAGCAGTTTTTTGTCAAAGCCCATATCATCAAAATAACTTCTCCAAATGCAAAAACGCTTCCAAAGTGGCTTGTAGAGGACATCTTGGGCTTTCCAAAAAGTTAAAGAACACTTTCATAGGATCAAAATTGAGGGAGATATGCCTTGATGAAGTTGACCTTTTTTGGAAAAATGCATGAAACAAGTAATGACCAAAATTTGATTTTTTTTTTCAAAAAGGCCAATTCTTTTGTGATTCAATCTTGATTCTCATATGTTTAAAGGGCATCCACGACCCATCCATGATTCATGACATTTTTATTTCATTTTAATTAAATTTTATTCATTTAAAGTTTAATTAAAGTGAGATAATTCAAAGATATTATCAAAGATGCTTATGGTTGCCAATCAAGACCAATTCAAGATGCTTAAATATATTATTGCAAGGTTGAAGAGAATAATACTTGAGTGTTTTAACCATGGTTAAGAAATACACTCATTGAAAATATTCCATTATCATATTTTTTCCACAAAATCAATCATGACAATTTCCACTTGCAAGGCTTCCAAGATCAAACTCTTTTCCTATAAATAGAACTTCATTTTCTTCATTCAAGAAGGAGGAAAAGGAGGGAGAAACAAGAGGAGAGCACAACAACAAACACCAAAGCCATAGCATAAGTTTTATATTTTCCAAAAGTTTCAATAAACTTGTAAAAATCAAGGCTCATTCAAAGAGCCACTTTCAATCAATTTCAATCACTCTTTTCCACTCTTGGAACATCATAGAGTAAGTACAATGTAATTTTTAATATGTAGTAGTGTTAGGAGTTCATGAATTAAAAACTCCATATTTATGCATATTTTCAATTTCTCAAAAAAAAATGTTTTAATTTTAGTTTTAAGTTGATAAAATGTTTATTTAATTTTTAACATAAAAATATTTTATTTCTTTTCATAATTAATTTATATTGCTTAATTAATTAGTAATTATGTAAATATTGCTTTTTAATTATTTTTAACCAATCAAAAAAACTCCAAAAATATTTTCCTTTTAGATTTAGGTTTATATTTTTTTATAATCTAATTTTTGACATATAAAATAATATTTTTCTTGTTAAGTTTAATTATTTGTATAATTATTTGTTTAATTAGCTTGTTAATTAACTTAAAATGAATTCCAAAAAAAATCACAAAAAGAATGAATTAAGTTTAATTTGTTTTATATTTATTTTTATATATTATTTGATATTGTTTCTTATCTTTTTCCTTTGTCCCGAATCAGAATAAAAGATCAAATATGGCAGAGATTGTATGCAGCTGTTTTAAGACTTTTGGAAATTTATCGTGTAGTCGCTATGATTCTATCAAGCTTCTGATAAATTTTCATTAATTTTAAATCCGAGATCATCATTCACTCACCATCGATCTTCACTAACATCGTGAATATACTTGACTAGCTTCAAGATGATTCACGTGCTAACATACTAACAATTGACTTTAAATTCCGCATTTTATTATATTGTTCTTTATATTTCTTGCTTTATGCTTTATTTTATTATTTATTATTTATATTTCTGTTATTTTTTCTTTGTCCACTTGGACATATTATTTATATTTTTGTTATTTTTTTTCTTTGTCTATTTGGACATATTATTTATGTTTCTGTCATTTTTTTCTTTGTCCATTTAGACATATTATTTATGTTTTTGTCATTTTTTCTTTGTCCATTTGGACATATTATTTATGTTTATGTTATTTTTTCTTTGTCCACTCGGACATATTATTTATATTTCTGTTATTTTTTCTTTGTCCACTCGGACATATTATTTATATTTCTGTCATTTTTTCTTTGTCCATTTGGACATATTATTTATATTTCTGCTATTTTTTCTTTGTCCATTTGGACATATTATTTATATTTCTGCTATTTTTTCTTTGTCCACTTGGACGTATTATTTATATTTCTGCTATTTTTCTTTGTCCACTTGGACATATTATTTATGTTTCCGCTATTTTCTCTTTGTCCATTTGGACGTTTATATTCCGCTATTTTCTCTTTGTCCATTTGGACGCTATGTTTATGTTTCCGCTATTTTCTTTTTGTCCACTTGGACCATACTTTACTTTTATGCTAAAACACTAATAAACAACAAAAATCTAAAAAAAAACGCTTAAGGTTCTCTCTTGGACTACTGGTTACTATCCCTAGCATTTTGGAGATTCGGACTTATGGACTTAGTGCCTCTGGACCCTTATTCTGTTATTACTCTGTGGTTGTTCTGTCTGGCATTGGATTGTTGTCTGTTTGCGTATACAGGTATTTCCTTGAAAGTCCTTGATGGTTAATTCCAAGGCATTGAGATAAGGATTTTACCCGAAAACAGCCGTTACTCTGCCCGATTTTCATCAAAATTTTAATGTGCTTAATGCAAAGTGGTGCTAAAGATAATAAGTTCATCTGGATCCCCAAGTGGTAATGCGTCGGTCAACTGTTGGTTTCTTATTTTGGTCAGATCATTCTCTCCTTAAACTTTTATTTTATGCACTAGGTTAGCCTCTTCATCTCCTCCACTTCTTATATTTTCAAAATCTTCTTCCTTTTTTTCCAAAATCTTCTTATGTTTGTAAAACCTTTTTTTTAAAACCTTTCTTAAAAATGTCTTTTGCCCTTAGTGGCTTTTCTGCAAAAGTTTAGACACGATTAATTATTGTAGTGAGTTGCGATACCCCACGATTTTGAAATTGATTGATATAATGAGATCTTTTCTGCGTGAGAGAGCTAGTGGCATACTCGTTGATTTTATCCGAGTTGGAGCCCTTCTTTCATTAGCGATGCAAAGAACTCATTTGTTCTCATGCTCAAGATCAATGGCCGAGTATTTCTCTCCGACGATGATAAAGTGTTTATTCGTTTTTTTTTAAAACCATTTTTCCTTTTAAGCGGAACTACATTAGCTCTGACTTCTCCATTGCACCGAGGAGGTATGTAGGCACAAGGCTTAATGTCTTGCCGAGCTTATTTTAAAAATCAAACAAGAGCAAAAGTGATCTAAGCAAAACTAAGAGCCCATGGATAACCATGGATACAAAGGGTGCTTAAAACCTTCCCTTTGTATAACCAACCCCCCGAACCCAAAATCTGTCAAAAGGTCTTTCCTGTTCTTTTATGCCTTTCCTTTTTGGATAAAATAAAAGTCGGTGGCGACTCTTGCAAAAAATAAAAAAATATAAAAAATCAAAGTAAACAAAAAAGAGCAAGGAGTCAGTTCGTTGCCAAAAAAACCGAGTTTACAGAACTGGCGACTCTGCTGGGGATTTGAAAATTTCTTTTTAAAAGAGGGGTTACCTTAGAGTTTTTGATCACTTTAATATTTGCTTATACTTGGTTATTTTGTACACACTTGTTATTTCATGCTATATGTGTGGTTCCGTCACTTGAGGTACATTATGGACAAATCCTAACCCGGATTAAGTACACATAAGAATTAGGTGGAGGGTATAGTCATGTACAGGCGTACGTGAGAATCCTTCCGCTCAGTGGAGGTTCCTTGTTGGTAATATATGTTTAGCATGTTTCGTAGCGAAGACATTATTGCTTTCATTGAACTGTAGAAGCTGAGTTGGCCGTAGAACCCCAACCCATCCTGGCCTTATTAGGTTGTGGCGCAAAAACTATTCAGGTGAAGACTTGGATTAGTTGTCATGCGGAGAGCCACACTCAGACGAGTTTTTCTTGAGAATATTATTGGCTCACAAGTTCAGTTGTGCAAGCCGGTAATATCCGAAAGAAGAATGTGGACTCTGACGTATCAGTAGAACATGTTGTGCAGGTGATTAAACCCTAGTACTATCCCATGTTTGGTTCTTTGACCTCATGCTCGTGACGTTGAACTTTGGAACCTACCTTATGTGCACCATGTTTGTGTTACCATTTCTGTATATGTGGCATTCATGCATTCGTACATTCATAAAAATCTTTTCCTTTGATTTCCAATGAACTCAAAGGTCTTTTTTTGTAAACATCGTAAGTTTCATCAAACTCAATGGATCTTGGGTGTTGATAGGGTGAAAACTCTAATCCATCAAAATGGATGATTGATTTTGATGATAACCTAATCAATGCTTTAATGCAATGCTTGAATGTTTGCAAATTAATATCTTAAGTTCTTTGAAACTCAAATAATATAAACAACAAATGCATCATTTGCATACATACATCCAGCTTATCCATGAAACTTATCCTTGTATGTCTCCATCTTCGAAGTTGTCTGTCTACCATCGAGCTGATTCTTCCACCTCGGAATCCACTTCCAGAAGGTTTTAGGTCTGATTTTCATTGTCCTTTCCATCAAGGGGCAGCAGACCATGATTTAGAAAGATGTTTCTCTACTGTTTGCATTTCCTTAATTGTGCTGTTTACTTTTAGACTTTGTTTGTTTATGAATGGTGATTTTAATGAAATGAGCATCGTATGTTTGAATTCATTTTCATCTACTATGTCTATGTTTATGCTTCTTTTACAAAAAAAAAATAAAAAATAAAAAAAATAAAAAATAAAAAATTCTATTTTGCTTTCTCTATCAAACTTGTGTTTTATGCAAAGATTGGAGGGAGGATGATGACAACGAAATACCCAGGTTGTTGAAATGTATGCTTTCAAATAAAACTTTGCTGACGATGTACAGGCATTGTTTCAATTCCCAAACACTGGAGAAATAAGGAAGTTAATCCCTCGTCAACCCCTTTGAGCCTAGAAGTTGGTGTTTCTTTCTGTACGAAATAACCCACATTTTAACCCGGGGCAGGGTAGTTCCCAGTTAATTTGGTTGTGCATTCTATTTTAAGAGAATCATTCAATACACCTTTTAACAAGTGTTTTAATCACAAGCTTTCCTCCACTTACATCAAAGAAATGTTGGAGACGCCGAGCAAAAGCCAATGATGGGTCATTATAATCATTAAGCAGGTAGTCACTATCTTTCAGGAAAAAAGTATCAAAAAAAGAAAATCAAAGAAAAGCCTGCTAAGTCAAAATCAAAAAATGACTTAGGCAAAAATTAAGGCATCCCGTTGACTGTGAGTTCAAAATAAACAGCTCAAGCAAAAGTTAGAGATATCAAAAAGAAAAAAAGAGATAAGTCAATAAATTCTTAAACCACAAAATGTTGTGACTATCAAAAGGAAGAAGTGACTGCCATCACTAAGTTTTCTTGGCTTGTGAACTATCATCATCACAACAGATAAAATTGCAGAAGTCTCTTAGAACCTGAATGCATATTTTGAATTAACTGGGTTTAGGAATGAAGATCATCACGAAGATGGGGTGGGTTACAAAAATTTTGAGCCTTATACCTTTTGCTTTTTTAAACCGTGAACCTGACCACGTTACAACCTTCAAAAGCCCTAATTGAAGCAAGGTTTATTTTGAAAGCATACTACAACAAGGTTGCGTAAGCTGACTCCCAAGAGATTTACCAATCATTTATGTTGATACCATATCTTTGCTTTATCTTTCACGTTGATTGTCTTAACCTTTATGTTTTAACCAGTGATTCCATTTTCTTTACAAAGTGATTTTGATTTCAAAAATATGTTTTGAGCATTGCATTAAAATTACCATTCTTGAATGAACACTTTATTTGAAAGTAAGTACTTATCTTTTGGGAAGTTCAAACAGTCGAGAAACTTGATCAGTGATCCTATCAGGGGCACGTTCCTTCAAGATCCTGTTGTTCAGATGTTTAATCAAGATTTGTTGATCAGAATATCCTCTTCAAGATGTATACTATGGCAAGTCTTCCCAACATTCATTTCAAGAGTTGAATCCGTGATCAGTTCATCCCCAACATAGTTCAACTGAAGCCATGATCAGTTAACTTGCAACAATTATTCAATCAGGGGCAATCTTCTTCAGCAATACTCAAGCCTAGTTTATCAGTTATTCTCAAAGGATCATTTGTTTGATACAGTTATCAGTGTGACAAGAAGTTTGTTCATGCATCTTCTTTCCAAGCGGATTTTTTTTAGAGTTCCTGTGTTGAGGAATCAAAGCTCCAATCTTGCCTCACAAAAGAGTCAATCCTAGTCGTCATGAATAACTACATTGCATTGAGCATTCATCATGCATAGAAAACTTTAACATCATGCATAAAAACAAAATCATGCTCATTTACATTCTTCTAAGGTCCTGTTGTTGTCAGCATCTTACCTTGAGATCAAAGTCCAACTTACTTGGCACCTACCCAAACAAATTTATCCTTTTGATTCGTTTTGTTTGTATCTATCTGATATTCTTCATGATATGTCTTGTTTGTTCTGACAAATTTTTCAAAACTTTGTCACGTTTTATTCAAAGCTTCTATGGATGTCCCAATTCCCAATAAAGTGTTATTACCTCATTCAATGTCACTCTTGAATGTCTCTGAGTTCAATCATGTTTTATCTTGATTGTCGTTTGATGCTGCTGCATTCATGGTTTATCTTAAAACGCTTTTGATATTTTCTTCTTAAAGTTCAAATCATGTTTTACCATGATTGACCTTGGTGTTCTCTAATCATGTTTTACCTTGATTGTCACTTGGTATTCTCTAATCATGTTTTACCTTGATTGTCATTTGGTATTTTTCAATCATGTTTTACCTTGATTGTCATTTGATGATTATCCAATCATGTTTTACCTTGATTATCCTTAATGACATCCAATCATGTTTTACCTTGATGGACCTGTGATCATGTTTTACCTTGATTGTCCGTTGATGATTACCCAATCATGTTTTACCTTGATTGTCATTCGATGTTGCCCAATCATGTTTTACCTTGATTGTCATTTGATGTTGTCCAATCATGTTTTACCTTGATATTCATTTTATGTAGCCACATTCATGTATGCCTCAGATATTCTCTTCTCAAAGTTCAATCATGTTTTATCTTGAAAGCTTTTGTCAATTGTTTCTTTCTTGTGTGAAGTCTGATTCTATTCCTAGATGACGTATACCTTTTCCCCAATGGAGTCTGTTTACTTCTCCCCAGTGGTGTCCTGTTTCCATCTCGTGGAAATCATATGCATTCATAATCATAAGCATTACATTGCATCTCAGGTTCAAAAATTGTGTTTTTATATATATTTAAGTCTCTTCAATCACGTCGAAACGAAGATTTACAATCTTCACATCTCCGGATAGAAGAAACTTAAATAGGGGCATCTGTTGCACCCCAATTTTTGACCTCTGAGATCCCATCATTTTCTAAGTGTTATGATCATTATTGTTATACCCCAAAATTTGCCTGCGTTTTTAAAAAAAAAAAAGAGAAGTCAACAGACTTCTGTCTAAAAATTTGGAGTTTTATACAATCTTGGATTTTTATTTCATAAATATCCTGATTTTATGAATACTCAATTTTTAGAATTTTTTATACAGTATTTTGGTTCGCTGTTAAATTTATTCCTACATAAACGCCAAATACTGTTTATCACTTCATACACTGTTTATTTTAGATTTATATTCAGATAAATAATGCTGACGCAGTTGGTACAGAATTAAAATTTGCAGGCGCGGAGTCCGGGTTTCAGATTGTACTGGTAACAATTAAATTATTATTGATTTTATTTCCCACTAATTTTTATTTTTATACTATATTATTCTTTCAAAATCTCTTTCTTTCTTTTCAAATATCTTCCTTTCTTTTCAAATCTCTTTCTTTCAAATCAAATCCTAGCTTTATTCTACACCCCTTTTCTTTTCAAAACCTACCATACTTTTTTTCAAATCCTACTACTATTCAAAACGGTAACACTCCACTCCCAACGACTCTATCTCTCTCTTTTCACTCTATAAATACTCCTCATTTTTTCCATAAATTCTCACATCAAATTTCACTCATCTCCCAAATTTCTCAAACTTCTATCTCATAATTATTTTCTCTTCTTCCTCGGCAAAAATGGCAAAGTGGATGGATACACTTTTTCTTATAGTCATCACTATTTTTACGGTGATCATGTCCTTCTTCTGTCTGCATAGTCCTGAAAAATGCGGACCTGCGATGGTTACACTTCCGATCATCTATTTTCTGTTGTTCATAGCATGGATTATTAATCGTCATTTTTAAAGTTTGTTGTATCTGTCGCTTTCAAATAGTGTACCGTTTATTTTATTTGTCGTACTGTTCATTATATTATGTAATATTTGTACTGTTAGTATTAAATGTTGTACTATCTGTCGTACGGTAGTTTAATTATCAAGATAATATTATGTGTGTTAAATATTTATTTTTCTGTGCATTAAATATTTTTTTTCAAGGTTATTATCGGTATTTTCGTTCGCGTACAGTATATTTTATTTATTTATTATGTTTGTGTTTTTCTAACAGCTCAGGTAAATAAATTTTTCACCATTAACACAACAAAAACAAAAAAAGAAAAAAATTAACTTTAAACTGTTGAATTTTCACTTTAACTGTTACGTTAATACCCGGACAGCTAGTTACCAGTCAAACCCGCTATCAGCGCAATTCTCCGTGTTTGTACCATCAGTCAAATCAATTTTTTTGCACTTCAAATTTCCAAGATTTTGTTCTAGAAGTCTTCTGATAATCACGTGGTCAACAGAGACTCAACACTGCACAAAAATCAGGTACGCCTAACTGTCTCCTACACAAACAGTCCCTAACTAGGGTTTTTGTTTTTTTTCAGAAGAACGAGTTTTTGAGACCTCAAATGGATTTCATGGATCTCCATATGTCTCAAAATACCACCAGAAAAATTTTCAAACTTCGATTCGCTCAGACGCACAGTCAACAGCTCAAACAGTCAACAGACGACCAGTTTGACCAAAAAGTCAACAGACAGTCAAAAATGCAATTTTTTGTCAACATCCATATTTTTTCAAAAGATTCATCATGTGATCAATGGTTGATCATAATTCATCAAGAAAAGTTCAGAAATCGACAAAACTCAAAATTGCAAAATTAGAGTTTTTTAGCTAAAAGTCAACTGAACTTTGACCGACCATAACTCTCTCATAATTTATCAGAAAAATTTCAACCAAAGCTCATTCTCAAGGAAATTCAATTCTCTACAACTTTGATGTTGGGACCAAGGTCAAGAAATGCTTCCGCCTAAGAGATATAAGCCAAAACATTACGGGTCATTTTGAAAGTCAACAAAAAGCAGTTTTTTGTCAAAGCCCATATCATCAAAATAACTTCTCCAAATTCAAAAACGCTTCCAAAGTGGCTTGTAGAGGACATCTTGGGCTTTCCAAAAAGTTAAAGAACACTTTCATAGGATCAAAATTGAGGGAGATATGCCTTGATGAAGTTGACCTTTTTTGGAAAAATGCATGAAACAAGTAATGACCAAAATTTGATTTTTTTTCAAAAAGGCAAATTCTTTTGTGATTCAATCTTGATTCTCATATGTTTAAAGGGCATCCACGACCCATCCATGATTCATGACATTTTTATTTCATTTTAATTAAATTTTATTCATTTAAAGTTTAATTAAAGTGAGATAATTCAAAGATATTATCAAAGATGCTTATGGTTGCCAATCAAGACCAATTCAAGATGCTTAAATATATTATTGCAAGGTTGAAGAGAATAATACTTGAGTGTTTTAACTATGGTTAAGAAATACACTCATTGAAAATATTCCATTATCATATTTTTTCCACAAAATCAATCATGACAATTTCCACTTGCAAGGCTTCCAAGATCAAACTCTTTGCCTATAAATAGAACTTCATTTTCTTCATTCAAGAAGGAGGAAAAGGAGGGAGAAACAAGAGGAGAGCACAACAACAAACACCAAAGCCATAGCATAAGTTTTATATTTTCCAAAAGTTTCAATAAACTTGTAAAAATCAAGGCTCATTCAAATAGCCACTTTCAATCAATTTCAATCACTCTTTTCCACTCTTGGAACATCATAGAGTAAGTACAATGTAATTTTTAATATGTAGTAGTGTTAGGAGTTCATGAATTAAAAACTCCATATTTATGCATATTTTCAATTTCTCAAAAAAAAATGTTTTAATTTTAGTTTTAAGTTGATAAAATGTTTATTTAATTTTTAACATAAAAATATTTTATTTCTTTTCATAATTAATATATATTGCTTAATTAATTAGTAATTATGTAAATATTGCTTTTTAATTATTTTTAACCAATCAAAAAAACTCCAAAAATATTTTCCTTTTAGATTTAGGTTTATATTTTTTTATAATCTAATTTTTGACATATAAAATAATATTTTTCTTGTTAAGTTTAATTATTTGTATAATTATTTGTTTAATTAGCTTGTTAATTAACTTAAAATGAATTCCAAAAAAAATCACAAAAAGAATGAATTAAGTTTAATTTGTTTTATATTTATTTTTATATATTATTTGATATTGTTTCTTATCTTTTTCCTTTGTCCCGAATCAGAATAAAAGATCAAATATGGCAGAGATTGTATGCAGTTGTTTTAAGACTTTTGGAAATTTATCGTGTAGTCGCTATGATTCTATCAAGCTTCTGATAAATTTTCATTAATTTTAAATCCGAGATCATCATTCACTCACCATCGATCTTCACTAACATCGTGAATATACTTGACTAGCTTCAAGATGATTCACGTGCTAACATACTAACAATTGACTTTAAATTCCGCATTTTATTATATTGTTCTTTATATTTCTTGCTTTATGCTTTATTTTATTATTTATTATTTATATTTCTGTTATTTTTTCTTTGTCCACTTGGACATATTATTTATATTTTTGTTATTTTTTTTTCTTTGTCTATTTGGACATATTATTTATGTTTCTGTCATTTTTTTCTTTGTCCATTTAGACATATTATTTATGTTTTTGTCATTTTTTCTTTGTCCATTTGGACATATTATTTATGTTTATGTTATTTTTTCTTTGTCCACTCGGACATATTATTTATATTTCTGTTATTTTTTCTTTGTCCACTCGGACATATTATTTATATTTCTGTCATTTTTTCTTTGTCCATTTGGACATATTATTTATATTTCTGCTATTTTTTCTTTGTCCATTTGGACATATTATTTATATTTCTGCTATTTTTTCTTTGTCCACTTGGACGTATTATTTATATTTCTGCTATTTTTCTTTGTCCACTTGGACATATTATTTATGTTTCCGCTATTTTCTCTTTGTCCATTTGGACGTTTATATTCCGCTATTTTCTCTTTGTCCATTTGGACGCTATGTTTATGTTTCCGCTATTTTCTTTTTGTCCACTTGGACCATACTTTACTTTTATGCTAAAACACTAATAAACAACAAAAATCTAAAAAAAAACGCTTAAGGTTCTCTCTTGGACTACTGGTTACTATCCCTAGCATTTTGGAGATTCGGACTTATGGACTTAGTGCCTCTGGACCCTTATTCTGTTATTACTCTGTGGTTGTTCTGTCTGGCATTGGATTGTTGTCTGTTTGCGTATACAGGTATTTCCTTGAAAGTCCTTGATGGTTAATTCCAAGGCATTGAGATAAGGATTTTACCCGAAAACAGCCGTTACTCTGCCCGATTTTCATCAAAATTTTAATGTGCTTAATGCAAAGTGGTGCTAAAGATAATAAGTTCATCTGGATCCCCAAGTGGTAATGCGTCGGTCAACTGTTGGTTTCTTATTTTGGTCAGATCATTCTCTCCTTAAACTTTTATTTTATGCACTAGGTTAGCCTCTTCATCTCCTCCACTTCTTATATTTTCAAAAATCTTCTTCCTTTTTTTCCAAAATCTTCTTATGTTTGTAAAACCTTTTTTTTAAAACCTTTCTTAAAAATGTCTTTTGCCCTTAGTGGCTTTTCTGCAAAAGTTTAGACACGATTAATTATTTTAGTGAGTTGCGATACCCCACGATTTTGAAATTGATTGATATAATGAGATCTTTTCTGCGTGAGAGAGCTAGTGGCATACTCGTTGATTTTATCCGAGTTGGAGCCCTTCTTTCATTAGCGATGCAAAGAACTCATTTGTTCTCATGCTCAAGATCAATGGCCGAGTATTTCTCTCCGACGATGATAAAGTGTTTATTCGTTTTTTTTTAAAACCATTTTTCCTTTTAAGCGGAACTACATTAGCTCTGACTTCTCCATTGCACCGAGGAGGTATGTAGGCACAAGGCTTAATGTCTTGCCGAGCTTATTTTAAAAATCAAACAAGAGCAAAAGTGATCTAAGCAAAACTAAGAGCCCATGGATAACCATGGATACAAAGGGTGCTTAAAACCTTCCCTTTGTATAACCAACCCCCCGAACCCAAAATCTGTCAAAAGGTCTTTCCTGTTCTTTTATGCCTTTCCTTTTTGGATAAAATAAAAGTCGGTGGAGACTCTTGCAAAAAATAAAAAAATATAAAAAATCAAAGTAAACAAAAAAGAGCAAGGAGTCAGTTCGCCTCAAAAAACCGAGTTTACAAAAACGGCACAACGCTCTGAGAAGAAACGGCACAAAGCTCTGAGAAGGAGGCGCTACAAGTTTGATACAAAGGCTAGGGTTAAAACATTAGAGACACTAAAATATATACTACTCTCAATCAAAATTGGGCTGGATTATAGTCGTAACAAGGAAATAAATGGGTTGGGTTAGGATTATATTGGGCCTAGATCCTTAGATTCGGTCGGATTCGGTTTCCGACGGGCCCAAAACCAATCTCCGAATCCGACCGCACAAGCCCGCAAGAACCCATTTCTACTTTCCGATGCAATCCGTCAACCGCCTCAACCCGAACCGTGTCTCAAAGATTGGATCGGAACGGTCGGTTTCCGGCGGGTGGTCACCGTTTGTCCACCCCTACCAAAGACATCCATTCCTATTTTATTTTAACATGCCAACGACGACGATTTTGTTCTGCCTCACCATTCTGAGCTCATCTCTGAATCCTATGCAGCACTATTTCAAAAATTTGACAAATTATTTATTAGGAAATAAAAAACCACCATGTGAAATCCATATTCAAAAAATTGATGTTAGGTTTAAATAGTTTTGGGGAAGAAGACGAAGAATTAAATTGAAATTCAGGAAAAACATATAACGTCTGTTTTTTTTGTTGCTAAGGTTACATGTCAGCAAATAATTGACGTCATTAATGAAATTTGGACGGAAAGGATTAACGTGACACGTTTTAAAATGTTAAAGGACTAAAATAATCTTTTTTTAAATTGAGAAACCAAAATGAACCCCGACCTAAAGTTACAGGACTAAAAATTTTTCCAAAATGTTAAAACCCGTACGTTTGAACGGATACTGGTATGATTATCCGTGAATTCACACGGTACGGGTGTGTTACACGTGCGTTCATACGGTACTGGTGTGTTAACCGTGTGTTCACACGGTACTGGTGTGTTTCACTTGCTTTCATACAGTACTAGTGTGTTGCCCGTGCATTCACACGGGTACTAACGTGATACGCACACTTTTTTCAAATAACTTTATTTTATCAAAAGAGTTGATTATTTTTAAAAGAAAAAAATATTTATAAAAAATAAAATTGTTTTATCAAAATTATTTTTCAAATATTCTGTTAAAAATATTGTATAATAAATTAAAAATGATTTCAAAATAATTTAAAAACTACTCATTTTTCTCGCATTTGGATTCATACATTATTTTTATTTTCTTTAATTGTACAAAAAATGTAATACTCCGTGAGTTCGCACAGTACTGAATTGTTACTCGTGCGTTCGCATAAGTATTAGTGTACTCGTGTGTCCGCTCAGATACAAATATGGTACGCACGTTTATTTTGCCTCATGCTTTAATCATCAGTGGTGTGAATCTTTGTTCTTTAATTTATATATTAAACAAAAAACTACACAACACATTCACAAAATCTATTCAAAAACAAAGAATCATCAATTGTGTGAATCTTTGTTCTTTAATAGAATGTATTGAATGATAGTTATACAATAGAAATTACTTATTATTATATTAATTAAATAAATAAGTGTAGTATTACATAGTGTGGTATGCTTTAATGTCACCATTGTTAATTGAATGCATAATTAATGTGAAAATATTTTGATCAGTAACTTCATGTGTCCTTTAATATTCAATATCTTGATCAGTAATTTCATGTTTATATGAATATTTAATATTTTGATTAGTGATTTCATATTCCCCCGTTAATATTCAATATTTTGATCAGTAACTTCATGTTCCCGTTAATATGCAACATTTTATCAGTAACTTTATGTTTTCGTGAATATTCAATATTCTGATCAGTAATTCATGTTCCCGTTAATATTCAATATTTTGATCAGTAACTTCATGTTCTCGTTAATATTTAATATTTTGATCAGTAACTTCATTTTCTCGTTAATATTCAATATTTTCATCAGCAATTTCATGTTTATGTTATTATTCAATATTTTAATCATTAATTTCATATTTTCATTATTTTTTAATATTTTGATCAATAATTTCATGTTATCGTTATTATTCAATATTTTGATCAATAATTTCATGTTATCGTTATTATTCAATATTTATCTAACAATTTTACTCAATTGTTTAAAATTTATGATTTTTTAAACTAACAAATTATTATTATTATTTTATAAAGATATTTTATTTTTATTAAAAAATATCTTCAAATGAAAATCATATTTATTATAATATTACTATTATAATATTACTATCATAAAATTTTAAGCTTTATAATATAATTCATATTAATTCAAAGATTGTGTAGCACTTGCATCCCTTTTTGTGTTGTATAACAATATAATAGAAATTGTGTTTTTGCTTTTAATCCTGAAGGACAATGAAACATGTAGCAGTTTAAAGGTGAGTTGAGCAAGTAATGGAAAGTAGCAACAAGATGTGTTAAAATGGGTTACATCATAGATAAAATATAATAAAATAGCATCATATGATGTAGAGTCATAATACTCTACACTGTACTTGGTTTTATTATATTGTGTTGTAATAATAAATTGACAACTGTGTTACTATGCCATAAAAGACCTACGACAGCGCTTATTTTGGTCTTTTAGAGCGCTTAAAAGCGCTGTCAAAGCTAGCGCTGCCGTAGGTAACGACAGCGCTTTTGAAACTCCAAAAGCGCTCTCGTAGCCCCCCCTATAGCAGCGCTTTTTCTAGAAAAGCGCTCTCGTAGTGTCCCCTATAGCAGCGCTTTTTCCAGAAAAGCGCTCTCGTTGTCTCCCCTATAGCAGCGCTTTTTCCAAAAAAACGCTCTCGTAGCCACCCCTATAGCAGTTCTTTTATCCAAAAAAGCGCTCTCGTAGCCCCCCTATAGCAGCGCTTTTTCCAGAAGCGCTTTCGTAGGTTGCACTTTTTTTTTATGTTTTATGCTTTCTTTTTTATTTTTTATCTTTTACGTTTTTTCCTTATCTTTTTCCAGAACCTAACCTAAGCTACACCAAAGTGTTTTCGTGTCATCACAGAATTTTAAAATAATACACTGATACTCCTATTGAGAGAAAGGATAGAATAATAAAAGTAAAATAAAAAATAAAAAAAAATTATGAATATATGATAACATCATGAATCATAACACAGCCATTAACACAAAATTGTGTAATTCATTTCCATGTAACACAACACAGCCATTAATCTATTACTGTGCCATGAATGATGATACAAAAAAGCTACATGATTCTCTTTTCAAGGATAAGAAACCAAGCTTGAAGTATCATCTGTGTAATGCTGCAACACGCATACAATTCATGACCACACGCAATCAGTATCGCCGAAGCCTTGTAATTACGAACCTGCACGCGGACAAACCATCTCTTTCCTAGGAAAAACCACCTGCACAAAAAAAAACTGATTTAACCAACTCATTCCAACTTGTAACAACTCCTCAAACTGAGCTATTCACAAAAACATCCTCAACTCTGCACACATACGTTCATACACAAGTCAGTCCCGAAGCCAACAAAGCATGACAGTTCGGATCACTCATGGAGGCATACAGAGTAAAATATATACCACTCAAGGAGCAGATTCAAATCAACCTAAGCAAGTTAGCTACTACATTCAAAGTACTCATCTCTAAAAAATGTCATTACGACACCAGCCCCGAACATGCCGTGTTCGTGTTCATTTCTGATGGTTGTATATATACTTTTCACCAAACATCTAAAAGTTGGCCAACTACCAACATAAAATAAAATTATAAATTAGTGACAAAAAAGAATCAATAACTTTACACTAAAAGTCTACAAAGAAAACCTGGTCCATTAACTACCGATGAAGATTGTGATAATTATAGAAGCTTGGCAGAAACAAGTACCTTAGATTTTTTAGATACATTATACCTCATGAAGTGATTTGGAATTTTCTGTAAACATAAGATTCACGGATATAGGAATATATGGGGGAGACAATAATAGAAAATGTATATTGTATTGAAGTATAGGAAGAGAAAACCAACCAAGAATGTATTACAAGAGGGACCATAACAAAAGTGAACATTCTAATAAATACAAAGAAAAATAATGGCGTATAAACCAAAATTTGCTAAACCTCAAAAACCAAAAGTGCTTTTAAAAGCCTCCAATCGTATCCTTGACACCTCACATCCTTATTACTTTTAATCAACACAAAATTGACACGTGGCAACATTATTATGCTTTCAGAATCCATTTCTCAACAATCATATAAGCTTTTTTTTTTAGTATAAATAAGAGATGATTCTTCATAGACCAATGTGCTATGAGTCTTATGTATGTTAACATTTTACCTTAGCCACTTTCTTCAAATTCATTCTCCTCCAATTCTCCTCCAATACAAACATCATTTTCACAACCATACTAATATAGTACAATTCACATAAAATTCAGCTAATAGTCTCGTCTCTTTAATAACGAGTCTTGGCATAGTTGAATTCATATAAATTTCAACCAATAATACAATTAAGTGTTTAGAAAGTGTGTTAGTGTATATATATATATATATATATATATATATATATATATATATATATATATATATATATATATATATATATATATATATATATATATATATATATATATCAAATTTTGAGGTTAGTTGGCTTAAAATTAGAACTCACCTCAAACATAAAGAGACAGTGATAACAACTCAACACATGCGTTAGAGTAAAATAATAATAACTCACAAATGAACAAATAAGACAAACTTTTTATCACTAGATTAAAATTCATTGAGATTTAGTTTAGTAGTGAGTTATCATACCTTAAGTTGTTCCAAAACTATGCTATCAGAGTCAACATTCTTGAAAGTTGGGCATGATGATATTCTTTCAAATATTGGAGACAAAAATGAGGGAAGCTCACTTAAGCATCGCCTTGTATTAACATTTTGAATCTGCACAAAGTAGAAAGAAGAGTCAGGATTAATCAAAATGTTCACTTTTTTTTTGCAACTTATTTGTCATCTATAATATAAATTTCCAATTAGTTCAATTTAGAGTAAGATCATAAATTATGTTAAAAGAATTATTATTTTGTTGGCTGGAACAAGCGTGGATTCTACACTGATTTAGGCATACAGGGACCAAGAAATAGCAGGGGAAATCAAAATAATACTTATAAATCTCATCATAGAAAAAATCATTTGTTTGCTGGATGCTTCTTTTATTCAACAAGTCAATATAGTAACAAGTCCATTCAAGACAATGAATGTATAATTATTTGCATATTTAGAGTCTAAATTATACCTTATTAAACATTAGTGGTTAATAAAAAACAATATACCACAATCATGCATGCTTCTCAGAGAAAATGGCAGTGCAACATACATTTTTCAAATAAAAATTCAAGTTCAGAAGCAGTTCTAGTGCCATATGAATTTGAGCATGCTTTTTTGCCACATGGTTGTCCTCGTAATTAATGCCAATCTTGTTAAACTGAATAAGATACACAAACACAACAAACAAAATCATACATACAGGTAACTCAACAAACAAAAATCATACACAAATGGCAAGACAATCAAGGCATACCCCTATAGCAACAGCAGTCACACAAATGTTGTCATTAAGGCTGCAGCAGTCAAAAGCAACAGTTATACAGGAAAGTAGTAGTACTTTGAAAATATCAAATTCAAGGTCACAATATACAGATGGAGTCTTTTACGGAGTTTAAAAAGAAGTAGCTAAATCAGCCAACCAAATAAAATGAAACTAATTGCAGAACAATTAACTAATCACACCCTTCTCTGTTTCTCTTATTTGAGACAATCGTTTAATATTTTACTTGAACCAAATTACTCACATGAGTTCATCAAGGTAGCGCATAATCTCTTAAAGTCACTTATTTCCCCACTAGCACTAAGAAGGAAGTGCTTTCCAATAGGCTTCAAACGCTCAACAATCTTGTAACGCAAAGTAGATCCATAAGAACCTACACCATTAGGTCATTCCATCCATCAAACACCATTGATAGCACATACAGAGTAACACAAATACTTAAACCTTTCAACAAACTTCGCAAAGATGCTGTTTTAAACAAATCAGAAGAAAACCCCTAAAAGTAAAACCCTAAAAAAGAAATTTTCAGGTGAAGTTAAGAGAGATTTAGCATCAAACAAACCTCCCATATCAGCAGCCATAAGAATCCCATCTTTGAATTTGATAGCAACGACACAAGATTCAGTTACATACGGGTACCTAAAGATGCGAAATCAAAATTTAGGGCACAGAAAAAAGTTAATAAAAAATCAAATTGCTCGTAGTAGAAACCCTAAAATCGAATAGAAAGAGGGTTGATAACGAATGAAGAGAAAGAGAGAGGATACATACAGAGTTCTCTGGCTTTCGATACGGAATCCATCGCAAGGAGGAAGGAGGGTGAATCAGAGGCGTGGTTGAATTACAGTGAAAATGAAGAAGGGATCCCAAAACCTCATCAGCACGGGACTTCATCTTCGCCGCAACAGTGGTAACCTCCTTTTGAGACTTTTTCTTTTATCTATCTCCAAAGAGGATTCAAGCTCAATAATCCTGGTAGCTGTAGAGTTTTGGAGACACGGTGGTCTCTTGGTGCACGGAGAAGGTCAGGTTTCGCAAAGAAGGTATTGAGAAATCCTAACCCTAAAATTGGATAAAAGAATCTAAGTGTGGTTTGTTGAAGAGAAGGATAAACTCATAAACATGAGGATTTGAGTTTTGATAGAGGTGAGAGAAGTCAGAATTGAATGAGAGGTGAATATCGTGAGGATTGAGTTTCAATATGAAACAAAAAAATAGGGAGTAATTTTTTGTTATATTTTAAAATAATAAAATAATAGTAATAACCTTTAGATTTGTAGTTACACTAAAATCATAAAAATGTCGACACAGTGGATCGAACAGTTGTTACTATTGTTTTAAAAAATTTAATTTTAAATAAGCTACCACAGCGCTTTTAAAAGCGCTTTCATATCTTACCCTATAGCAGCGCTTTTAATCTTTATAACAGCGCTTTTTTCCCTTGTTTTTTAGTTTTGTTTTTCGCGAAACCTATAGCAGCGCTTTTTCCTAAAAGCGCTTTCGTAGATGTGCTGCTAAAAGCCAAATTTGGCGTAGATATATAAAAGCAGAGTGGATGAAGGTTAGTCTCAATTCGGCTTCGATGAAAGTGCTGCCGCAGGGCATTGGTAGTCACAGTTGGTTTTGTAGCACCAAGTAGGATCATGATTTCATAAAGCATTCGTCTTATTTAAAAGCAATAAATCCACCAGTTCGTGGTTATAAAATGGAATAGGAATTAAGATATGAGTGAGTTAAAAACGATTATGCTTCCTTTTTGATTGAACAGTGATAAATCAAAACTATCGAATTATAATATTTACCTATCAACTTATAATAACCTCTCTGTCATTGAGTAATGAAATATTTAGAGATACAAAAAATTTCTAAATCGTTTCAAATAACTATAACATCTATACCTATATATAAAGAGGATAGGAGAAAATGGGCTGACCTATTTTTCTTCCAAAATTACCCTTTAATTATCTATACTTATCTATAAAGAGGATAGGAGAAAATGGGCAGACCTATTTTTCTTCCAAAATTACCCTTTAATTATATCTATATATAAAGAGGAGAAATGATGTGAACCGTTTTCATTTTGGAATAGATATCTTACTGGGGCAACCATTTTCGTACTACATTGTGAATTTAAAGGAGAAACCGTTTTCATTTTGGAACAATTATCTTGCAGGCGAACCGCTTTCTTACTACATTGACAAGTTAAAGGAAAAACGAGTGGATGTTTTCATAGTGGCAGTTTTATTCAACAATGTACATATGAACGAAATCTTCTTCTTTGTTGGTTCTATAATTGCTCTCTCAAACATTCTTTCCCACTTTTCTTATTTGTTGTTGTTGATAGAGACATATTAAAAGAAATTTGAGAGGGAGAGAGATCGCACAAGAGAAATAGACATTCTTGATCATCAACACTTGATTCACTTATCTTTATTTTTTCTTTTTTTTTGTGTTATTTACTGTACTAATTTTTTTATATGATCTCTTAATCTATAACAAACAATATATATATATATATATATATATATATATATATATATATATATATATATATATATATATATATATATATATATATATATATATATATATATATATATATATATATATATATATATAGGGCCGGCCCAGTCAACACAGAGGCCCCGTTCTAATTTTAAAAATGGGCCCAAATTTAAAATATAAATACAATTATAATAATTAAAAAAGACACATGAAAATTACATTTATGTATTAATCAATAATATATTTAATTATAATTATTTTGAGTTTTGATTTATCTTAATTTTTGTATGTACTGAGTTTTAATTATAGCATTTTTTGATTTATTGAATTTTTATTATAACATTTTATTTATTATAATTAATATTAATTAAAAAAATTGGACCTTAAAAAAATTTGGGGCCTCCTAAAATTTGGGGCCCTGTGCTGTAGCACTTCCTGCACATGCACAGGGCCGGCCCTATATATATATATATATATATATATATATATATATATATATATATATATATATATATATATATATATATATATATATATATATATATATATATATATATATATATATATATATATATATATATATATATATATATATATATATATATATATATATATGGAAAATGCTTTATGGTACGAAAAATAATGCTAGACGAAACCCAGGAAGTGTAACTGTAATGCCACAATCCCCATGATGTCAACAGTGACTTGTTGACCCACCAATAAAAATCTAACACATCATTATTCTTGCCATTCGTTAAATAAATACTTCGTACCATATAGCATTGTTCTCTATATATATATATATATATATATATATATATATATATATATATATATATGATAGTTAGTGATATTAGGCTGATTCTGTTATTTTTCAAATTAATTGCAGTTTTTAGAAATTGTGTATTAATTTTGTTACAAAAGTACTATTAATTGTTACTCCATTGTCATTTTTTGTTTTTTTTATAGTATCTCTATTTCATAATGATATTTATTTGTATTTGGTCAATATAAACACACTACAAAATGTGAAAGAGGGAGAGAGAGGGGGAGGGGGAGGGAGGGAGAGAGGGAGTACATGGTGGTAATTGGTTGAAGAATTTAATTTAATTGGAATATATTGACAGTGTAAAGAAATTTTACAGCATCGGTGAATCACAACCGTTAATTTGTTGAAAGTGTTTGACTTTTATTTTAATTTTAAAAAAAATATATAATTGAGTGGTTGTGATGCATTGTTAGTGTAAAAATTTGTACCCTGGCAAAGCATAACAATTAAACTCTTGGTTGAACATATAAAATTGTTTTACATCGCCTGTGCGTATGATTTTTTCTTTTAATTATATTAACTTTGTTTCACATTTACTAGATACTAAATCCAAATACATATCACAAATTTTATTACATAAATGATTGAAAATTAAACAAAAAATATACTATATATCTATCTCACATGTGCACACTAAAAAGCGGACAAACAAGAGAGATGTTAACTCAATATAATACTATTTCATGCGTTAACAATAAAATTTAAACCATATATTTCATATAATTGTGTGTTATAGCTCTATTTTTAATAATTATATGTACAATAAAATTCTCATAAAAATATACGCGTAATTATCTTTCTCTGCTGTCGCATTAAAAAAAGCGGATAAACGGGCACGAGAGTGCCCGTTTAGACGCTAGTAATATATAATGAATATAACATTAATGGAATATTCATCATCTTCCTAAGCTTTCTTCTTATGCAACAGGTATATCAACAGCACGATAAAATCAAATGAGTAAGTCATAAATTCATTACATACTTCTGCAGAAGCTAAAACAATAGAAAAATAAAGTCAAAACAACGCAACCTCAATATTTTGAAGTGTATTAAATGAACTAAAATGAAAGAATAATATAATATATATAAAAAACATTTTCAATTTAAGACCTTCACATCAATTTCAAAATAAAGAAAGTACTTCTAAGCAACTTAGAGCAACTCCAACGATATAATTTTTTGTTTGGTTTGCCAACTGGAGTGTGTAGCATTTAAAAGTTGAACAGTTGGATTTCTCTAGGTTGGGCATCAGTGGAATGCAATGCTACCATTGCATTGATTAAAAAATTTATAAAAGCACTAGTCGTTCAACAACAACTCTTTTCTTTTCTTTTTGTTTACATATTTGCCTATAAATATGTCAAGTTAAAAATGGTATATTCAAGCATACCATATATACTTGCATCATATTGCACAATATGATTGTTGAAGACGAAAGACACATATGGAGGTGATTTTGATTACTCTTATGATAATGTAGATAACAACAACTCAACAATTGAAACATTTAACGGTCCTCATCTGAATCTTGCAACAAGACTACAAAGAAGAGCAAGTCATCATGAAAAACAAGTTCATCGCCAACTTCAAGGAGATCTATTTAAGCATATTTGAAAACATTTTGGACACGAAGATGATGAAATTTAAATTTGATTAATTATATGATGTTATTTATTTTTATTCTTTTTAATTATATATCATATATTTTAGATTTATTTTAGTTATTATTTTAAATTTTATTTGAGTTTTATTTAGGGTTAATAGGTATTTACACCCCTGTAATGTTAACGGATTTTGCTTTTCCCCCCTTCGTTGCCAAAAGTAGGTTTTGGCAACGATTTTTTTGAAAAAAACCGTTGCCAAAACATGACTTTGGCAACGGAGGGAGAAAAAACAAAATTCGCTAACATTACATGGGTGTAAATGCCTATTAACTCTTTTATTTATTTTATATTAATTTTAGTTTATATAATTTAAATTATTATTTTAAATTAAATTTTATTTAATATGAATAAAATATTAGTATATAAATTAAACTGGTGGGACCCGATATGAATTCTTTAGGCTATGTTTGGGAGTTTGGAGGGAACGGGAGGGGAGAGCCTTGGAAAATAGGAAGAATTAGGTGAAAAGAATAAAAATATTTTAGAAAGGAGGTTTTAGAGGGTTTAATTTTATTCATAACACCAAAAACCCCATAAAATATGGGAACTCAAAAATTATATTGAAGGAGGGTTTTGGAGGGCTTACATAAATTTTCCAAATATCTTTTAGGTTGTTATACTATTTTGAAAACTAAAAATTTTGTAATGATAATGGCTCTTTCATCATTCTAAACAAAATCATTTTTTTAAAAAATGTCAAATATTTTTCTATGAGAATCCTACAAAGATGGGTAGCACCATTGTATATTGCAACAGTAGCAATCTTCGAAAATGTTCCACGTGAAAAGAAGAATGTTTTTATACCTTTAAATCAAAATTTCTACATATATCCCAAAATAAAATTAAGAAACAAAGTATTTCTTTATTATTAACATAACTAAAAAAACTCAAATTAACATAAGGAAAGTACATAAAAAGAAGTTATATTGGAATAGCTCCTGATATAGCTTATTTTCTTCCAGGTTTCTTCGACATACTTGAATTTGGGCACACTATTCTCATAATGCACAAGTTATATTGGAATGGCTTCTGATAGCTTATTTTCTTCCAAGTTTCTTCAATATATAAATAACTAAAATTATCACTTATACACAAATTCTTATCATGATATTTCAAACAACTAAAACATTAAAGCTAACTGAAAAATCAAATTCAACTGAAAACCGTTTTTGTTAACCAAAGTGATTATACAACCGGCCGGTCCTAATCCAATGAACTCTTTCTTGTTGTTGAAAACCATCACTTTGTCTAGCATGATTATGTCTGCATAAACAATACAAATACGTACATAACATAATATAGAGTTCATGAACAAATTCTTAAGGAATCTACCACAATCAGAGTTTCAGTTTCTTTAGACTTTTCTATAAAAAAAAATTAGAACCCTTTGTCAGTCTTTAAGCCTCGCAAATGTTCGACAAACTTTAACAAATTCAAAGTTTAACCAAAGAAACATTCATGAATAACCAAACATAAGATCACAAAAGCATCAAACATGAAAAATAGAGAGAAATGGAGTAAATAAACATTTCAATGTTACACAAAAAACTTAAAGTTAAACGCATACCCGATGAGATCCGAACATTCAGAAAAATAGTGTTAATGCCTTGATTTATGTGATTGGAATTTATGTTTGGCTAAAATATAGTAGCAGCAATATGTAATAGGATGTATAGAACTTGCAAATATAAAAATGAACAAAACTGGTGCAACAACAAGATATTCTATGGAATGTCACGACATGTGTTGTGACATCATGTCCTGTGGGATGTCATATACAGAAACAAGTGACATTGCGCCTGCTGAGCTAGAATGGGAAGACTCAAGATGTAATTAACTAATGTAGAATATTCTATGAAACACTATACAATCATATGTGGTGCAGTTTTAAAGGTCAAGAGAATCAAGTCAGAATATTGAAGATTGTGTAGTTTCTAATTATGGAGACAATTTAGGAAACTTATGATTCAAAGACCTTTCTTTTAACAGAATTTTTCTGCTGATTCGTAACAGCAAATAAAGTTGTGATTGAAGGCCCAAGTCCAATTGGGAATAGGTTATAAATAAAAAGCTTTGTAACCTAGTTTAGTAAGCAAGCCGAGTATTGAAAAGATGTAAACATTAGGGTTTGTTAAGGCAGATCACCCGACTTGTGGGATGGATGCCATGTTCTTCTCTAAACCTTTGGGGAAGAGAAGTATGAAGGATAGAAAAACACTTAGAAAGGGGGGGTTTGAATAAGTGTAGTTTCAAAAACTCGTAAGATAAAAATAATTTGCACAAGTATTTTTATCCTGGTTCGTTGTTAACTAAACTACTCCAGTCCACCCTATACAAGGTGATTTACCTCAACTGAGGATTTAATCCACTAATCACACGAGATTACAATGGTTTTCCACTTAGACAACTTCTAAGTCTTCTAGAGTCTTCTGATCACAACTTGATCACTCTAGGAACAACTGCTTAGAGACCTTCTAAGACTTCTATGGAGTATACTGATCACAACCCGATCACTCTAGTCCTTTACAATTTAATGTAAACAAATTCTAAGAGTATTACAATTGCTTCTTAAAAGCGATAATCACAAACTGTGATATTTCTCTTACAGATTTAAGCTTAGAATCACTAAAGTATTACAACAGTAATGTAGTGAGGTTGAAGATGAAGTTTGATAGCTTTTGAAGTGAACAGCAAGATAGTATCAGAGATAGTTCAGAATTCGTTCAAAGTGCGTCCAAAATTTGTAACCTTGCTTCTCATCAGAACTTCATATTTATAGGCGTTTTGAGAAGATGACCGTTGGGAGCATTTAATGTTTTGCGTATTCCGTACAGCATTGCATTTAATGTTTCACTCTTTTGTCAACTACCTCGAGCCTTGCGTTTGTTGTGACTACTGACGTTGCAGTTAATAGCTTCTAACGTTCCTTTTGTCAGTCAGCGTAGCTTGCTATCTAGTACTTGATTCTGATTTGTTCTTTGTAAATACTACGTTGAATATCATCAGAGTACAAACAGCTTAGTGCAGAGCATCTTCTGATCTTCTGATCTTGATATGCTTCTGAGCGTGATTCCATGACTTCAGTGCTTCTGCTTCTGAACTCAAGTTCTTCTGATGCTTCTAATAGACCATGTTCTGATTCTGCTTGACCATCTTCTGATGTCTTGCCAGACCATGTGCTGAAGTTGCATACTGAACCTTCTGAGTCAAAGCTTCTTAGCGCTGATTTGTGCATACTCTTTATATATTTCCTGAAAAGGAAATTGCATAGGATTAGAGTACCACATTATCTTGAGCAAAATTCATATACATTGTTATCATCAAAACTAAGATTATTGATCAGAACAATTCTTGTTCTAACAAAGTATTGTTCTCACTCTAAACCTGTAGGTAAGAGTTGAGTGATATGTGTCTCTTGATTGAAGCTGGTAAGCAAGATCAAGGTGTGTTTAAAGTGTGACTTCACTCTTGTTTGTTATCACTGGTTGTGATTGAAGAGATTGAGGGGGGGCTCATATCTAGGTGAGTATTAGATAGAAATCTAACTTGGGTAGTGATTAAGTGAGAAGTTGTAAACTGGGGAGTTTAGCTTTGAATTGATACTATCATAGTGGATTTATCCCTGGCTTGGTAGCCCCCAGAGTAGGTTGGTTGAACCGAACTGGGTTAACAATTCTTTGTGTTATCTATTTTCTGCACTGATTTATTGATCTGGTATAAGATGTTGTAACATCGGTTATAACTTCAAGGAATTCTTTCAAAGCATGTGCTTTCAACCAATCAACCCAGATCAAAACCTGATTGTAATCTCTGTGCTATCATTATGTTTAGATGGTCCCAGTATCCTTATGGTCTTCCATCATGAGAGTATTAAAATTGAAGATCATAATATCCTACTTCTGCAGTTTTATAACAGACCAGATGTCACGACATCTTAGATGACATCTGAATTCTGTCATACCAAAATTTCAAATAGAAACTTTAAGATGGATATGAACTCGTCGTGTCTGTACTACAAAATGTTTTTAACGTCAAGAGATGAAGTAGACGCTACAATTTTAGGTTATTTATTTAAATGTCATCTAAACCAAAACCATGCCCATCACCCATTCGTCCACCATTGCCTCTTCCATAACCTCTACCAGGGGCAAAGTATGAACTTTGATAGCATGAAAAAACGATAGAATCAACAAAAAAAACATAAAAAATCCAAGAATGTGAGTGCTTTCACCAAAAGATATACCATTGTGAAATCGTACACTGCCGTAAAACCACCGGAAACGCCATAGTCGTTGTTGTCAAAATGAGAGATTTGTAAATAAATTTAAATACATCAATAATGGTTATTATTAAAATAAATGACTCTCTTTATAGAACACCAGCTGTCAAAAATCTAAAAGCTTTGCATTGAAGTCCCCATCCTTATCCAGCAAGATCAAAACTTCATAAAAACATACAAATTTCAAAGCTATAAAATCATTGATGTAAAATGCAAGAAAAAACCTATTTCTATCAAAGTTGGATGATGAAAACCTTACTTGTAGTCATGAAACAGAAACTTGCAAAAAAACTAAAAAAAGTCACACATCAACCATTTTGAAGAAGAAAGAGAGAGATGAAGAAGTAAAAGGGAAGAGTGTGAAGAAATGAAAGAAAAATAGTAGGGAGAAGGCTTGGATTGTAGAACCAAGCTCTATGGTTTGATTAGACACATCGTAAATCATTGAAAAAGAAGCAAGGCACAAAGAAAAACAGGTGATGGAACGTCAAGTTGGAAAGACAGAACAATGTTATGGCATTGTGTGAGAAGGGGAGAGTTGGAATTGGATTAGTGGTTCAATAGTTACGATACGAATATGCGATGACCACATTTTTCTCATAAGTGATAGCGTAGAAAAGAAAGGCAAAGGGGCAGCAGGGTCATTTCTAGAGATATAACTTTTCTTATATGGTAAATTATAAATTTATTTCGATAATAAGTTTATTTTAAGATAATGTATGAATGATTAAACACAAAATTATGTTGTCTTATATATGTATATGTATGACTCAATAAAAATTTAATAAAAACCGAATCAATCTAACCCGTATTAGTTTGGTTTGCTTCGATTTTATTTCTATAAGTCAACCAAACTAAATTGAACCGCATATTTTTTCTCTTATTGTTCGAATAATTTTTAACGCAAAAACCGCTCAAACCGCACTGCGAACACCTCTGTTACCACCTTATATCCCATATTTCGTTGCTAATACCTTATACCACAACTCATTCCGACCAACATGCAACTTCCATTATCATTTAAAGCTAAATTGAACTTTCTTATCCTCCGAACCCTTAAACCACCTACTTTACTATCCAAACACACTTTACCTCACTTAATCTCATGAAGAATTTTACAGACGCCCTTGCTTCCCCTAAAAGAAAACTTAAATAATACTCAATAGGCTTAAATGCAGTTTTGGTCCCCCTATTTTAATATTTTTTAAGTTTTAGTCCTTCCATTTTAAAATTCAACTTTTTGGTCCCTCAACTTTAATTTTTTGGGAATTTTGATGGTACCTCTCCAGTTTTGCACATGTGGCTTCCTAATTAATGACGTGGCAGTGTTACATTAGGTCCATGTCATATTCTATTTTATTTTTAATTCATATTAATTACATTTTATTTTGTAGATTTAAAATAATAAATAAAGAAAATAATTTTTTTAATTCATAATTAAATTGTAGTCATCTTCATCTTCTACAATTTAATCGTTTAGCCAAACCCATATTTGTTTTCCAGATTTTCAATGAAATAAAATTATGTTTAGTCAGATTTTAAATTTTATTTAAGTCTCGTTCAAGTCTTTTGCATCCATGTGCAACCAAATTCTTTTTCACAATATTTCCACCTCCATCAGTATCCATTATTCTGAATCCAATTCTTCAGCAGTCATGAACAACCCAATTCTTTTGTATCTTGTTAAAGGCTTTGATTTGTTTATCCTCATCAATTTGAAGATACTTCACAATGAACCTAGTTACGAATGTACAACCCTTTCTTCTAAACCTATCAGTTATGGTCTCAAATTTACTCATTGCATTTTCAGATCTAGAAGAAAAAAACTCAAAATCAGAAAGAATAAAAACCATAATACTCAGATCCACAAAAAATTAGGAGACTTTGGAGAAAAAAACCATGATACAAAAACCTAGATCCCAAAGTTTTTTTTTTTCCGATTCCATCAATTTCGATTTTGGAGGTTTTTCCCTGAGTTCTGGTTATAGTCTTATATCCTGAATTTTGTTTCATGATTTCATCTATTTGAATGTATATTCATTTTCACATTGAATGAAAATTAATTTAAAAGTTAATTTTTCATATTGAGTATAAATTGAAATTGTGCATACTAATAACATTTAATTTCTACCAAATATATGTAGTGAACAATGAGAGATACAATACAATAAAGAATAAGAAAAAATGGGAAGAAAGAAAAGAGAAGAAAGAAAAGAGAATAAAAAGTGTGAAGGGAAATTTTTTTTGTTGTTTTTCTGAGTTTTTGTTACTTTTTAACTTGTGCTTTGTGTGATTAATGTGGATGATGAATTTATTTATGGATTAGAGAGGATGATGATTCGTTTGATTTTATTTTTTCAGTTATTAATATTTAATAATATTAAATATATTTTAAATAATTGAGTATGACTTTAAATGATGGATTAGGGAAATGTTCTTATTTTCAATATTTAAGGTATCATAATATCACATTAAAATGCAATATAAAAAGTTATTATTAATTTAAAAAAATAAAAAGTAATTAATTTTATTTAAAAATAAATAAAATATGACATGGACATAATGTAGCACGGCCACGTCATTAATGAGGAGGCCACATGTGCAAAATTGGAGAGGGACCATCAAAATCCCAAAAATTAAAAAATATTAAAATAGGGGGACCAAAACTGCATTTAAGCCTACTCAATAAAAAAAATCATACATATGGTGAAAGCCATGTAGAGAAAAAAAAGAGAAATAAACACTAAAAATGTTAAGACAAATGAATTAAGGCTAAATATTTTCCATTAAATTAACACTTCAAATATTTCGTTAATATTTCTTATGCTATTAAACGTTAAATACTAAAATAAAGTATAAAATATTATTTATTAATAAACTTAATACTATTATCAAATTTCTTAATTCTTGTGATTTTTTAGAAACAAAAATAGTATAAAATTAAATTTATAATAAGTTTTTCTTTGACAGAATTTATAATAAGTATTAATTACTCTTATTTTGTTATATAATTTAAGTGCCTAAATAGATTACACGTGAAACATTTTATAAATTATTAATATTAATATTAAAATTAAATAAACATTTAATCTTCAACTTAGAACTTAAAAAATAATAATAATAATTCCCGCCAACAATATATTTAAATAAAGTAACAAAAAAAAAAGGAGAAGTAGCGTTCACCTATTCAAATGAAGTAAGAGTATTTCAAAGTTAGTTTACTAGGTCAAACACTTCCATTATAAATATCCTAATTACATCTTTAAACTAATACTTCATTAATTAATCAGCAAAATAAACCCTAATCACTATCACTATCACTATTCACTGCAAAAAAAACCTAATCAGTGGAAAAAACCCTAATCAGTGCAAAATTTGAATGTCTCCTTTCCCTCCAAGAACAATCAGAGGCTGAATTTCAGGTCATTACTCAGTTCACTTCTTTGAGCTTCTAAATTTTCTTCCTTTTTCATTTTCCCCTTGTTTTCTTCATGTAATGCTGATTATTCCTGATTTTCTTTGTTGAGCTTTATGAAGGATCCATGATTATTGTTTCTTTCTATTGAATTTTATTCCTTGTTCAGAAATTTTGCTTCATTGTTTCAAGATTAGTAATGCTAGGGTTTAATTCAAGACTTTTGTAGTTAATTGTTGTTTTCACTTGCTTAATTATGTCCTAAACTATTTAAACTTTGTCAAACTTTTAGATATATTGAATCATGATGAGTAGCGCTTTGACGCGAAAACGTAAAAGGCCAAAGCATAGCCTGTCGGTATTACCAGTGGAAGAAGCTGATCAAAGAGGTAACGCGGAAGGAGGAGGAGGAGGAGGAGTTGCTCTAAAGAAAGGTCCATGGACAAAGGAAGAGGATGAAATTTTGGTAGATCATATTAAGAAGTACGGAGAGGGAAACTGGAAGGCAGTCCAGAAGAATTCAGGACTTGCTCGCGATGGGAAAAGCTGTCGTCTACGATGGTTGAATAACTTGAGGTCAGGACTGAAAAAGGGTCCATTTACTGCTGAAGAAGAGCGCATAATGCTCGAGTTCCGCTATCTGAAGGGAAGCAAATGGGCTCAAATGGCTTCATTGGTATCTAATAACTTAACTTTGTTTGTTTATATATTACGTTATAATGTTAATGTTAATGTTTAGATGAATCATACAAGAATCTTATCCATTTAGTTGTTTGCATCTGATATAATACCAATTTTCTCATTATGAATGCATCTTAAAATAATGATTGGGACAAACCTTGCTTATTACTCTTTGTTTTCTTTTCAGTTGCCTGGACGTACAGATAACGAGATAAAGAACTTTTGGCACACAAGAAGTAGGAAACGGGAACAAGCTGGCTTACCAATCTACCCTGACGAGATATCATCCAAATGTTCGTTAATTGGAAGTCAAGAAATTGATGACATGTTGGCAAATGAATTCAGCCGGCCTGATGAAACAGAAAACTTCAACTTGGATATAACTGACTTGGACCTTAAAGATTTCAAATTCCGCCCAGATATGTTGCCGTCATATTTTGATTCAAAAGATTGCAAACTAATAAGTGACTTGGTTGGATGGCGCTCAGATTTGTCTCATAATACCATATCCACGCGTCCCTCAAAGTGTCCTCGTGTATCCGTAGTGCCGCACCGATATTTGATCGGCAGCAGTAATGATGCTGTCCCGGTAGTAATTGATCAGTATCGCCAATATCCTATGAAGTCTACTCCATGTGATCCAATTCTTAATACCAACCTTCATCATGGATATGATAACCCTTCAACTGGATTTCATGTCACACCAAATATCTCTTCTCCTCAGCCCATATATGGATCCATGAGGTTAGAGCCCCCTTCATTCCAAAATTTACAGACTCAACCGTGTAGCCGGAGCGGCATGTATGTGCCCCAAAATCCCACATTTGAGTCTGTTGACACACCGGTTCAGGCTCCTCTGATTGAGCCTGTTGACACGCTGGTTCAGGCTCCTCTGATTGAGCCTGTTGACACGCCGGTTCAGGCTCCTCTGACACAATGGAATGGACTAGATGACGATCATGGCGCTAGTTTAATTACTAGCCGCCAATTAAACTTCTTAAGATGGGTCCGCTCCCATTGAAACTTAAGATGGTCCCACTCAGAAATTGAAACCACTCAGAGTTAGCAACTAAGCATCACATTTTTCAATACTGTTACCATTTCAGTTGTAATTATGAACTATCATGACCTTTTATTTAAGAATTTTTTTTCACTAAATTGTGTTTGAAAGATTATGATATTTACGGTGGTGCACTTAATCAGCTACCGGCTTATTCTTCTTTTGACAAAGAAGATAGTTTGAATCAGATAGATTTGGCGCTACCAGATGTCGTGCTTGACTCTGGCTGGCATTGAGTATAAACGATGATCAATGTGTTGTTGTAAGTTGTAACTTGTGTATTTTCTCGATCAAAATTTCCCCGTTTTGATTAACATTCATCATCTTATGATTAGAGTTTTTCGGTTTTCATTTGTCTTAAGTCTCTGAGATTTCAATTTGTTGAATGTTATGAACATGGTGTGTCCACTATATGAATTTGAAGGATGACTAGACGTACACCCGTGCGATGCACGGATATGTTTTATTTAAATATTAATGATACTATTATAATTACAATTTAAAAAATTAAACGTACACAAATTTGTTTAATTTAAAGAATAATAATAATAATTATTATTATTATTATTTAAAAAATAATTTTAAAATTAAATTTACAATCATAAGATAGGTTCTATTTAAATATCAATGACAATTTTTATAAATTTGAGAGAGGTGTTGCTATGAGTTATGAGTGTAGAAACTTTAGATTTTTTAATTCAATTCGTAACATCATTTAGAACTTAGTAGAAAAAAAATAGTTAATCTACATTACAAATACAAACAATTATGTACAAAATATGAAAAACATTATTGAATCAAATATGAATTACAATATAATTAATTATCGTATATCAACAACATAAATAAATAAAAAAAAATTAAAAAAGTGAAAACAAATAAAAAAATCATTTAATCCAGTTCTTAGATGAAAAAAAATTAAATGAATACAAAGGTAGGAAATAAAAAATAAAGAATGTAATTGAGAAATATCTCGGTATGCAATTTTCTCATGCATGGCACGGTGACACCTACAAAAACAAAGGCAAAGAATTAAAAAAAAGGTAAAATATAAAAAATTAATTGAAATATGTCTAATCATTATATTATTTTAATATGTGAAGAAGAAATTGAGAAATGTAATTGAGAAATATTGTCATATGCAATTCCCTTATCCATGGCAAGGTGGCACCTACAAAGACAAAGGCAATGGATTAAGAAAAAAATATAATACAAAGACAGACAAAGACAACAAATTAAGAAAAAATATAATAGAAAGATAAAGGCAAAGTATAAGAAATTAATTGATACATATCTGATCTTTGTTTCAATATTGAAGAAAAAATAGAGACTAATGATGAAAATCAAGAAGGTGAAGAAGCCTAACAATTTTGATATTAAAAAATAAATGAACTATCTTAAATATATATATTGAATGAGTTAGTGGTAGTGGTGGAATAGTTATAATGCAATATGTAACTGTATTTTCAATGTAGGTGGTTTTAATGTAGGTGGTTGTGGTTGTGTATTAACTAAAAAATAGGAAGTATAATAAGTGGCTTGTGGGTTTATTATTATTTATTATTAGAGATTTATTTAAAAGGTGGTTGTGTATTAACTAAAAAAATAGGAAATAAGTGGCTTGTGAATTTATTATTATTAAGATTTTATTTTAAGAAAAACATGGTTTTAAATATATATTAATTAATTAATAATAATAATAAATAGTGAATTAGAGATTTTATTTTTTTTAAAAACGTGGTTGTGTATTAACTAAAAAATAGGAATTAATAAGCGGCGGTTTTATATTATTAAGATTTTATTTTAAGAAAAACGTGGTTTTAAATATATATTAATTAATTACTAATAATAATAAATAGTGAATTAGAGATTTTATTTTTTAAAAAAACGTGGTTGTGTATTAACTAAAAAATAGGAATTAATAAGTGGCGGTTTTATAATGATTTATTATTAAATAATTAATAATAATAATAATAATAATAAATAATGAATTAGATATTTTATTTATTAAAAAAACGTGATTGTGTATTAACTAAAAAATAGGAACTAATAAGTGACTTGATTATTATTATTATTATTATATTATTATTTATTGTTATTAATAAATATGTTGATTTATTATTGGTGGAAAATTTGGCGGGAACATTTTGGAGGGAAGAAGTTGTAGGATTATAATTTAGTATGATATTGTGAAATTATGATGCTTTGAGTCATATGGTTCTGTTTTACTACCTATAGAAATTACTTAATCAGATTAAATCATTCAGTTCAGCAAGAGGGTTCAATCTGTTTTGATACCTGCAGAATTTTCTTGTCTAGGTGGAGATATTCAAAGATTGTACTTCCTTACTACAATTTATAATAGACTTGTTTTAACCTATTAAAAAAAATGTATAAAAAATTTATTTTCTAACGTGTCTATATTTTGGATTAGATTTCTGGTTTCTGCCACTAATAAAATCTTCTCAACCTCTAAATTTCTAATAGACTTGGTATTAACCTATTGAAAAAAATTGTATTAAAAAATGTATTTTCTAACTTATCTATATGTTGGAATAGATTTCTCATATGTGTCATACACACGTGAATTATGTAAATATCATTTTCATATGATTATAATTTAAGTATAAAATATAAAATAATCAAATATTCTCATTTATATCGACTTTAAAAAATTTGTGATAGTAGATTCGTTGTCTCTTCAATGAAGATTCAGATTACCAAACTTTTTCTCTCAAAATTCTAGTCTTTTTCTTGATCTGATCATATATCAAGCTCGCAAAGCTATGGTGACAGTGAAGATTACTCTATGCATCGTTTAACATCACGCTGTTGTTGCGGCTGCTGAAGCTAACAAAACTCTGTCTACTCCTCCGTTCGAATATGATCTAGTTTTAGTGAAGTCTGCCCCAATGCCATAAGATCTAGCTCCTTCAAAAATTGGTCAGAAAACGTTTCAAGCTCAACTTGTTAGGAAACTATGCAACATTTTCTCATAGTAAGATTCGTACAATAGCGATATAAATGCGGAATAATAACATCGAAATTGATACGAGTGATAAGTGTCAAAATGTTGTTATTTTGAGTATATAATTGTGGCATTTACCGATTCTATTCTTTTGGTTTTTGTAATAAAATCCTAACTTTTGTGTAAATATCAGTATAGTTGCGTTTTGATTCGTTTTATGTACCATTTGATAGTTTTTCCTTTGTTTTATAGGTATTGATGCATATCGGAGCCTCGAGGAATAAAGTGTCGAAGGCACGACTTCAATTTCGTAGTTTGGAACAGTAAAATGGAAATTATGCAGAAGCTCGCTTAGCCAAGCTGAAACGCACTTCCATAAACACAAAACAAAGAAGAAAAATTTTCTGAGCTCGCTTAGCCAGAATCTCGCTTAGCCAGCTCAGCTTGCTTAGCCAAGTCCACTGTACCAGATATTTATTGACAGCTCGCTGAGCCAGATCAGCTCCCTTAGCCAGTCTACGAAATTTTTCTTTATATTCTCTTCATTTGTAACATTTTAGGTTATGGTGTTTTGGGGATTTTTTGCTCCCAAACTTCATCACTCTCATTCTTAGGTTAGATTAGGTTAGAAAATAACTATGGAGCTTGCATTTGGATGATTGGAGGTGGATTGATCGTCGAACAGAGCTGACAAACCGAGAGATTTTCGGTTCATTTCTCTTCTTCTTTGTGTTTTCTCTTATAGTTGGGTTTTTCTTATATATTTACTTTGAACTCATGTATATTTGTCGCTCATGGTGTTATATAAAACTTGTTTTACAAATCTGTGTTGACTGTTATCTTAGATTTTTGCTCTGTGCTCGGGATTTGGGTTGCTTTAGAGATAAACTTCTTGAATCCTTATCTAGGATGATTATATGTTAGTTTCTGAACTCTAGAGATAGATTTAGAGCTGACAATCACTTGTGTATCTGTACTTAATGCTTTCGTGTTTGAGCGGTGCGCGAGAGATCGCCGACGCGAGAATACTAATGTTCTTGCAGCTTTGCGTTAGAGATAACCTTGGTTATGAATTGATCTCATAGGTGCTCCAGAGATGGACACTGACGTGAGAGATACGTGATGACATAGACGAGTATCGTAGATTGAATATAACTGGTCGATAAGTTTAAGTTTGTGAGAAGTAGATTATATGCAATGCTTGATAAATCTTCTCTTCCCGAAGAATAAATTCTTTTTATGTTCAAATTTACTTTTTCGCTTTTATACTTTTGTTCATTCAAACCCGAGTTCGAAACCATGGAAACTGTTGAATGGCATTCTCACCATTTCTGTGGACACGATAAATCCCGGATAAATATTTCCAAATCGTTTGTTGCTTGCCGCTATGTCTGCTTCAACAACGAGCTGCTGCAGACTTTTTTTTTTACAAGAAAGTAAAAATACACATTGTATTTAAGAATTTCTCTCACTCCGAGTTTTTCTCACTGGTGTATTTCTCTAGTTATTAAAAATGCTCTAAATGCTGGTGTCATACCCAAATTTTTAAACCCCCCCTAAGATTTCACATCATATAACATCTCATATACATGTATGCATCTTCAACTCAAAGCAGATACCCAGAGCCTGTTGCTTGTTCACCAAGTCCTTAAATTAGGGTTTTCAAGACTCAAGAGATTCAGGCAAAGGACCAATCAATTATTGAAATAATCCTCTATTTATCATGAAGATCAAGAAATCTCATTCATCCACATATAATCTCAAGTTTCAAGGTCAACAACTTTCAACTTCATCTGGTCCACAATTAGGGTTTTGACCTAATTCATATGGAAAGTTGACTTTTAGTCAAAGCATGGTTCCATGGTTTAAATCATGATTCAAGGACCTCCAATACCTCATTATAATCCACTCACATCATTCATTTGGTTGAAAGAGTCTGATTCAATTTGATATTGGGAAGATTGCAATTCATCTAGAAAAAATCAACTATGCAGTTTCACCTTTGACTTTAAAGGAATTTGGTCAACCATGGACTTTTGAAGATCAAAATCATGAATATATGTTTAGTGAAGTAATTTGATCAAGAAAAATCAAGAAAATCAATCAAGGATCAAAAAGTCAACAATTAGGGTTTTGACTTTTTAACAAAGATATACATGTTTTTCACTCAAACTTTGAAAGGTCATAACTTCTTCATCCCTCGGCCAAATGTTTTGTTCCAAAGCTCATTTTGAAGAAAAAGTTAAGTCCTACAACTTTGTCAATGTGAACAATTTCTCAAAAAGTGAATGGTTTTTAAGTTATGAGCTCATGAAAATTCTTTCAACACTTAGAAAAACATTCTAAGTCCTTTTTGACCTAATTTCTTACCAACTTCAAGTCCACTTTTCATGATGATCCAAGATGAATCAATCTAAACCATGAACATGAAATTTGAAATATGTCATCCAAGCTTTCCAAAAGTAATAGAACATCCTTTGATGTTACTTGAGCAAGAAGTTATGGATTTTTGAATAAAGCTTCATGAAACTAGTTTTCAAGCATAACTAGTTTTGCATTTTACCAATTTTACACAAGTTTCTCTTCAATTTAGCACATGTTTAAGAATTGCCATCAACCAAGATCAAGGAGAATATTTGTGAATCATTTCAAAAGGATTCGAAGTACATGATATTTTCACTTGCATGTGAAAAAGTAATCATTACAAAATGGAAATTTATGTGAAATCAGTGAATCATCAACAAAAACCTCCAAATGCAAAAATTGTGACTCATCAAGTCTGCAATCAACTTGCCAATTAGATGATGAATAGCTAGAGAAACTAAGCCATAGTTAATCTAAGAAGTCATCATTGTAATAATGGAATATTCTCTAACTTACTCACTAAGTTACTTACTCTCCAATCTCATTCACTCTCAAGATAATCTCATGAGATTGGCCTATAAATAGAAACCTCTCCATAATTCAAAAACACACCAAATCAACTTCAATACTTGTTTTCTCCAAAATCTCTTCTTTCTCAAAATTTCAAAGTGTCATGGAGTGAAGAATTGGATTCCTCAATTATGAGCAATTCTCTTCAAACCAGGCATCCAAAAACTTCACATACATCATGTAGAAGTGATCCAAGCCTTCATACAAGTTCTGTAACACCAGCATCATAATCTCCACATTAAACTAGGAGCATTTTCAGTTGAGATCATGTAGAGTGTTTCAGAAGCTTTCAATCCAATTCAAGCTTTCAAACACCTTTAAATATCATCAGGGAAGCTGTAACACCTCAAACTCATAATTTGATTTCTCATTTTTTAAGGTAAGTCTCAAACTTTGAACTCTATGATTCATGCATATTAAATTTTCAAATGAGTTACCATCATGTTTATGCACATATGTAGGATGTTACCCTCAATCAATTGCATTATATCATGCACACACATGATTTTGGATTGAAATTTCGTTTTACGATTTTTGAGGTTCACACGGTCAATTCTTAATCCACACTAAAAATAAATGAAATTTAAGACCACCATTAGATTCCTTATTAAAAAACAATCAAAATCCATGTTTACTTCATCTCAATTGGTTGAGAAACGAGAGAGTTAAGAATTCAAAAATTTGATGGAAGCTTGAGGTTGAAGATGAAGATGGTGGCGCCATTTTTAAACTTTGAAACGCGTTTTATAATATTATTATTTATTTGCGTTTACTAAACTAAATTCATCGTTTTCCCTAATGGCTCAGCGCGCGCCTTTAGCCCTCTCTTACCCAAGGTCTGGGGTTCGATCCCCCCAGACCTTTTGTCCATTTTATTTTTTTTAAAACACACTTGGCACTTGTTTTAAAATATATTCAAATCGAATCACTCCCTTAATAAGCTTAACGCGTGGCTCAGTTGGTAAGAGTTTTAATTAGTGAGTACAAGGGCGTGGGTTCAAGGCCAAACTTAAATTTTTATCACTAAATTCTTTCATTTTTTTCACAACTTCACACAATTATTTAACATAGTAAAATTAATTATTTTTAAATGATTTTTTGCATACTTTCATTTATCGCATATATTTCATAATTATACCAAAAAAATCCAAAAAAAATATATTTATTTGATATGTTTTTATTAGGTTAAAAGTAGTACTTTTTTTAGGTATTTTAATTTAAAAATGAATTTCTTTTGATTTCTTTTTAACCTAATCAATTTCAAACATCCATGTAAATAAACATCATCTCTTAAGTCTTGACGAATGTAAATAATATATTTTATCTTGACTTATTTCAATTAAATTAGTTTTTAAAAACGATCAATTAACTAGACAGTTATGGTTTTCTAAAACAAAAATTTGTCAACCTTTCTTTTAATAAATCTAATCAATGGGCCTCTCCTTGAGTTGTAATTCCAACACTTTTCTTTTTTTGTAAATATCAATGGGCCTCTCCTCGAGATATAAGTCTCAAACCTTTCCCTTTTTAAAAAATTATATCATTGGGCCTCTCCTTGAGTTGTAAGTCCCAAACCCTTTTTCTTCTTTTTGTAAAAACACATGAGACTCTCCTTGAGTTGTAAGTCTCAATCCTTTTTGTTTTTTGTAAAAAATCAATGGGTTTCTAATAGAGTGTAAGTACCAAACCCTTTTCTTTTTACTCATTCCTGATTAAATATTTGTTCACATGAGTTTACTTTATACCTGTTCTACTTGTTATACATATAACTGATACATATAACTGATATATATATATATATATATATATATATATATATATATATATATATATATATATATATATATATATATATATATATATATATATATATATATATATATATATATATATATATGAGGAGGGATCAAATTACACTCTTAAGTTACACTAATAGTTACACTCTTTTATGACCTTTGATTTTATTTTAATCTAACGGTTATTAAATGACTTTTGGACTCACATGATTATTACTAAAAATAGATTCCTTCATTTTTGGTAATAAATAAACACATGATTCTTTTTAATATTTTTTAAAAAATAATCAGAATTCTCAAATATTTTTCAGGATTCTTAGTAAAAAAATATTTTCTTATTATTTTCAAAATAATATATAAAAAATTTGATTTTAATATCAAACAAATTTTAATAAAATGATTACTTTATGTATATATTTTTAGATTTACAACATAATTATTATGTACACATTACCTGTTATTTTTTATTTTTTAAATAATTTTAATACAATTTTCTAATATATTTAAAACTTCTAAATTTTATAGTGTAGTTTAATTGAATAAAATATTAATTTTTTTAAGTAAAAAAAACCAAAAAATTTGTTTAAAATTGAGAGGAAAGAAACTTTTTTTTAAAAATAAAAATTGTAATTAATAAATAAGTATTAGTTTCATTATTTTGTACAAAATAATATTCAAATTATGTGAAAAAAAACTTAAATAACAAGTAAAGAGTATATAATAATTTAGTTTGGAATAAAATACACAAAAAAATATAAAATAAATTTTGATAAAATGATCACTTAAAATTATTTTATAAAGTGATCAATTATTAAATTCCACGTAATGTAATTTAAAGAAAATAAAAAAAAGTTATCCTTTTTTTTACATAAATTTAATTTTTTTAATTTTCTTTAAAATATATACATTATATAATTTAATGAAAATAATAAACCAAATTTATCAAAAGTGACAGAAGACTAAATTTATCTCGTGATAAATAAAAAATTAATTTTTTTTAATATATGAAAAATTTGAATTTTACTATTTATTAATAATAATTTTTATTTTTCTTAAAAAAATTTCTTGGTGTGTGGATATTCACGGTGGGCAGCCCATGGTCCGATTAATAGGCTCTGATACCATATTAGAAATTCAGGAGTGAAGAGAGAAGAAGGAATATGCTTTGCATTGTAATATTTTCCAATCTTAGAATTACTGTTAGATTGAGGCATATATATATATATATATATATATATATATATATATATATATATATATATATATATATATATATATATATATATATATATGAGGAGGGATCAAATTACACCCGAAGAGTTACACCACGAGTTACACTCGTTCAATAACTACATCTCGAAATAATATTTTTTAAATTCAACCGTTGGATTGAAACATAATATCATATAGATCATACCTATAAAGTTTGAGCTTAATCTATAATGATTTACTATATCATCAAGATATCCAAAGATTAACGTCAAAATGAGCTTTCATACAACGTTAATTTTGATGTTATTCAATGACATAGTAAATCATTATAGATTAAGCTCAAACTTTATAGGAATGATCTATATGATATTATGTTTCAATCCAACGGTTGAATTTAAAAAATATTATTTCGAGATGTAGTTATTGAACGAGTGTAACTCGTGGTGTAACTCTTCGGGTGTAATTTGATCCCTCCTCATATATGAGGAGGGATCAAATTACACCAATGAGTTACACTAGTTATTACACTCATTTATAACCTTTGATTTGTTTTAAATCCAATGGCTATTAAAAGGTAGCTTGATAGAATATTGACTTTTCTCACATAACTAAATAATTCCATATATAGATATTCTATGCACTCTATAATTAATAAAATATTCTTTCATAAATTTATTTCATATACATATATTTATATGTACGGCCTAATTAAAATAATATCTATATATTAATAAATTAATTATTTTCTCAAGTGAATAATAAATTTCATATAATTAAAAAGAAATGTTTAATAATATATATATTTTTAATAAAATGTGATTCTAAATATTTTTTTAAAAAAATTATGATTCTTAATAAAAATTAATTTCTTCTTATTTTTAAATAAATTTATTTTTTTATTTAAATTAAATTATATTCTATTTACTTAAATTAAATTAAAATGTATATCTATATATTAAAAAATTATTTCTATTCACAATTAAATTAAAATGAATACATTTTCATTTTTTCTATTCACAATTAAATTATTTTATACTCATTTTTTATTATAATTTTCTTTTAATCATAATTATATTATTTTGTACACATTATTTTGATTATATTTTATTATTATTTCATACAGTAGTTACATTTTGATATTATTTTGTACTCATTGTTGTAAGTTTCCATTTGATTTGATAAAATTGTTACATTTTTAAATAGATTACGGAGTAATAATAAAATAATATCAAAATAACGAATGCAAATAATTTAATTGTGATTAGAATAAAATTATAACACATAATGAATTTAAAATAATTTAATTGTGAATAGAATAAATTAAAATGTATATCTATATATTGAAAAATTATTTATTTCTCTCAAGTCACTAATCAATTTCATTTACTTAAAAAATTGTTTAAAAAATAATAGTTTTAAATAAAACTTGATTCTAAATATTTTTTAAGAAAAACATGATTCATAATAATTACATTTTTTCTTGTTAGTTTTTATAAATTTCATTTTGCATTTAAATAAAAAATTATTTTTACTTAAATTAAATTATGAGTTCCTAATCCTCGTAATTAGACTCTATCATTTATTTTAAATAAATAGAATATAATTTAATTTAAATGAAAAAAGAAATTTATTTAAAAATAATAAGAAATTATTTTTTATTAAGAATCATGACTATCTTATAAAATATTTAGAATCATATTTTATTAAAAATATAAATATTTTTAAGCATTTCTTTTTAACTATAAGAAATTTATTAATCACTTGAAAAATTATTTTTTTATTAATATATAGATATTATTTTAATTATACCATACATATAAGTATATATATGAAATATATTTTTGAAAGAATATTTTATTAAGAATTCACCTTTTATTAATTATAAAGAGCATAGAATATCTATATATGGAATTATTTAATTATGTGAGGAAAGTCAATATTTTATCAAGCTACCTTTTAATAGCCATTGGATTTAAAATAAATCAAAGGTTATAAATGAGTGTAATAACTAGTGTAACTCATTGGTGTAATTTGATCCCTCCTATATATGAGGAGGGATCAAATTACACCCGAAGAGTTACACCACGAGTTACACTCGTTCAATAACTACATCTCGAAATAATATTTTTTAAATTCAACCGTTGGATTGAAACATAATATCATATAGATCATTCCTATAAAGTTTGAGCTTAATCTATAATGATTTACTATGTCATTGAATAACATCAAAATTAACGTTATATGAAAGCTCATTTTGACGTTAATCTTTGGATATCTTGATGATATAGTAAATCATTATAGATTAAGCTCAAACTTTATAGGTATGATCTATATGATATTATGTTTCAATCCAACGGTTGAATTTAAAAAATATTATTTCGAGATGTAGTTATTGAACGAGTGTAACTCGTGGTGTAACTCTTCGGGTGTAATTTGATCCCTCCTATATATATATATATATATATATATATATATATATATATATATATATATATATATATATATATATATATATATATATATATATATATATATATATATATATATATATATATATATATATATATATATATATATATATATATATATATATATATATATATATATATATATATATATATATATATATATATATATATATATATATATATATATATATATATATATATATATATATATATATATATATATATATATATATATATATATATATATATATATATATATATATATATATATATATATATATATATATATATATGCTATTCAAACCTATACAAACTATGTAATACATGGACATGAATCATACTACTCTACTTCTACATAGTTTGGCTGGCTTATACTATACAGAGATATTATCATATCTCTAACAATAGTCATGCTAGAATTACTTTCAATTTAACTCGCTTATCACTATCATCAATTTCTCATCCGATATAGTATACCAAATGAACACGTTACGTTCTCACCTCGTCCAAAAATAGTGAAACTGCCTAATAATCTAAATCACACAAACTCATTTAATATACATTTTAGTTTAATAGTGAAACCGCCTAATAATCTAAATCACACAAACTCGTTAAATATATATTTTAGTTTAGTACTCCAACAAACACATAAAGACTACCATAACTAACTTTCCGAAATTCCGCCACATCTTTAAAACAAACATTTCAACTTTTAACCAATTAATTGTTAGCTAGATTGTAGTTAAAAATTACAACCTCAAAGTGAACTATAAAAGGGAGCTACAAGACACAAAGGAAATTAAAGAGCAAAGTGTAGTGCATCATAACGCATACATAATTTCATACAAAATTATTTCAATGTCGAAAAATCTTTTTGTTGATTCGAAGACAAAAGACCATCAAAGGGAGATACAACATAATATGATAAGCTTTGAAAGTAAGAGATTTTTGGAGATAAGTGGATGGATGTTTGTAGGTGCTTGCAAAAGAGGGTGGTATAGATTAAGGACAAACCTTAAATTTTAATATCCAATTAGCAATGATGATGAGTATTTGTTTATATATCCAATTAGCAATTAATTTTGTTAAACATCGTGGTAATGAAATTGAAATACATCAAAAACAATGATCATGGTCTCAAATTTATAGAACCATGTGGCCAAGGATACAATTGGGAAAAGATGAGATGAGCCATAGAAAATTCAATGCCCCTATAGTTGAGAATTTGGTGCAAAATACCTTGGTGCTAGAGGTGGTCGAAGAAGCTAAAGGTGACTTGCACCAAATTGAAAACAATCCTCCTTCCTCGAGCACGATAAGTTCCACTTCATGAAAGGAAAAAAAATCATGAAAGACCAAGAAATAATTCGAAAGTAAATAGCGTGAAAGTAATTCGAAAGTAAATGACGTTAAAGTAAAGATGCAGAAACGTAAATGGCAAGAAATAAACGAAATGCAGTAATTCTGAAAGATAAAAACAAAAAGATAATACACATGTATTAAAATGGTGGTGTCATACGTACATTTTCTCAACGAACTCTTTCTCTTAACGCTTGATACTTGAGTAAATATGTGAGTGATTTGTACAAAATGAACACACAGAATCCTAACACTAAGACTCCTATTTATACTAGTTTCGACCTTAACGGTCCTACACTAATCTGCTACCACGTTTCTCATCAGAACTTCCAGCGAAGCCATCTGTTGTTGAACGGTTACGAAACCGTCTTCGAATTTCAAATCTTCCCGCCTGAGTCCATCTTCGACGCGTGGCAGTGTATTAAACAAACACTACTAAAAAACACGCTAAGTAGTAATACTTGAATACATATTCTATGAATTTTGTCTAAGTCCCGAAGACATATGCTTTCATTAATCTTTCAGCGTTCACTTATCTTCATCGAACTTAGAAGTCTTTATTTTTCCGAAGCATGACCATCAGTAGCCATTTTTTAAGGGATGGCCATCAGTAACCATCTTTCCTTCGATTCTCAACTCCTTCGAAGGATAAACAACATAAAACGAAATCTTCAGCTAACAAATTGCCCCCAATAAATGCCTGTTTCGAGAATCAACAGAAATAGGCGTTTCTTGCCATTATAAGATTTCGTTTTTATGATCCTTGAAAGTTCCAAGACTGCTGACTAGCGTCATAATCACTAATAACACTGTTTCCGAGACGTCTTGTCATTTTCAAAGATGTCTTCTCATAACCTACATTCCCACGTTTTATCCTTACTTCCTGATCATTACTCCTACATACTAGGAGTGAAGCTAACTCATTCGACCGCCGTTGGATTAAATCACCAGCCGCCACGTGTCTCTCGGGTTTTACCCAAAAGATTTAAAAAGGTTTCCGTTAAACCTTTAAATACTTGATCTTGTGTATCTATACCGCCTTTCATTCATCTTCTTCACCAAAAAATTTAAACATCTTCACTCTTTTCAGAATCTTGTTCTTTTAATCAAAAATTTCTTCATGGCTTCATCTTCAAATGTTCTTCAACCCGCTTTGAAGCTCCAATCAACGACACGTTCTGGGGAACGAGAGTTCGTTCCAAACCCTAACACTGAAGAGATACGCGCTATTTACGCTTCCCAGGTAATCATTCCCTTTGAACTCTCTGGAAAAACTCTTGCCTTTATGGGTCCGTTACCGAGTGAAAATATCCAATCTATGAATAAGTTTTTTCCTGCTTACTACAAGACTAGACCATTAGTTAGCAAAGTTAAGATAGATGAAGACGGTCGCTCTCCTTTAGGCAAATCTGCTAATATTGAGGAAACTTCAACCGCAGTCCCTGTAGCTTTAAACAAAATTAGGTTAAACTATATGACCAATTCTGTAAAAGTGTTTAGGTCAATCCCTTTAGCCAAAGATCCTGACTTGTACTATGCCTGGCTAGAAAGGGTAGAGAAACAAAAAGGATCCTTCTGGAAAGCATTAGGAATATATGATTTGATTCAACTGTCAAGAACGGGTTTAGAATACAACCAACCCATGCTAGTAGCAGCGGTTCATTTTTGGGATGCTTCTCACAACACCTTCCATCTCCCATGTGGAATGGTTACCCCCACGCTTTTCGACGTGGCCGCTATTACAGGACTTCGACCAACTGGTGAAACCTTCGACCCCAATGAAATGGATGATGACACTATTGGTTTTAACGATTCGCAAGTCACTTATACGGCATTCATCCAGAAGCATCATATTACCACTGAAGCGACAGTATCTGATGAAGAGCATATTGCTTTTCTAGCATTATGGCTTTCACGATGTGCCTTTTGTTCAAGGTCTATCCAAGTTGCGAAAAGGTACCTTTGCATGGCTAATCAATTGCATGCTGGGAAAAAGCTCAACCTCAGCCAACTACTTCTAGGGTCTCTTTATGAAAACCTTAGTGAAGCTGCAAACCTTACCAAGAATTTCAAATCTGGTAGTTTACTTTACGCTGGTCCTTTCTGGCTATTGCAATTGTGGCTTAATGCTACATTCGAAACTCATCTTCCCTTTCGAGGAGATGTCAATGAGGAGGACAGCATAATCAAAAATCGAACTATAGAGGGGACCAGGTTAGCTTACCTAACTCCAAAAGAAGAAATGGGAAAGCTTCATGAACATTTCCTAGCGTATTCGATGATGTTTGCTCGGCGTGACCAGTTCGATCCTTCTATGGCCCCATTTGTACACAGAACAATAGGTCCTGAATGGTTTACTCGAAAATTTCCACCAACATCTCAGGATCAACAAACTGAATCTATGGAAATTTGGGAAGCCTTTCTGACCCCAAGATTGTTTTCCCACCGTCTTCGACCATCAAAGGGTCAATGTATCCTCATGTGCTATCAACCGAATTTGGTCTCAAGACAATTTGGGTTAACTCAAATAACACCCAAGTGCTTATATGAGAAAAGAAACCATATGTGTTTCCACACTTTGTATTTGACTGAAGAGGAATGTGAACAAAAAATCGACAAATATGTTGACGTCGCCAATCTTTCTCCTATTCCTTTTGAACCTTCTTTTTACTCTACACCAGATTTTCATCAATGGTGGACAAAGTATTATAGCTCTCAAATTTTTTATGCTGATAACCTTGCTCAGGAACTAACTGCAGCTTTCAATGATGTGCAGGAGAACTTCCAAAAAGGTACTTCCACTCATATTAAAGAAATCCAAGCTTTTCAAAAATTCTTTGAAACTATCTATAGGCCTGATGATCTTAGTCGGACTGTTCGTGAGGCTGCAGTTACTTTGCGCGAAAAGTTTTCCGCCAAACTAAATAAGTTGAAATTGCCCTCGTATGTTCGACCAGAACTACGTTATGAAGTGGCTTTCAAACTCAATCCTCCAAAATTCCCCCCACTACCAAGTGCTGATTTTGGTGTGGCTCTAAGTCCTCCTTTCCCAGACTGGTTCGTGTGTGGGAATGCTCTCAAAATTCTTCAAGAGAGTACCAAAAAACGCGCTGAACGAGTGGTTCCGACTAAGCATACCTTGGATACTTTCAAAGGACATCTTCATATAGATCTTAAACACGTTCGTGTCCTGACTCCAATACCTGAAGGTTTGGATTAAGGCAATCTTTTCGACTGACTTATCTTTTCTTTATTGATATACTGATTTCAGTCTCAACTACAGCTGTTGCACGAAGGAGGAAGATTAAGGAAGCTTCTGCCCCAAAAGACTCTGGGACGTCTAAAAGAAATAAACCAAGTGGGAGTGACTCCCTCGTCACTGATAAGAAGCCCACGGTACATACTTATCTCATACTCTCAATCTTGTACAATACGTGATTAGTACTCATCTTTCTCATTTTCGACTTGCCAGAGTTCGAAACCCCCAACGGGTTCGAAGCGTAAAGCTTCTTCGACCACTGGTTCGGATGGCGAAGATAAATCCCCTCCTCAAACTAGACAAGGACAGAAGAAAAAATATAAAGCTGTTACCCCTTCGAGAAAAGGGAAAAAGGCAAGTCCTTCCAAAGCTGCTTCTCCTGGTGATAAAGCGTCCTCTGAAGAGTCTCCTTTGAAAGCTGCTAGTAATGCTTTCGTTGTGGAAAGCCATAATTCAAGTCCAGACAATATTCCACCCAAGGTACTTCGGGTTTGTCCCACATATTATCTTGTGATTTTAACTGAATAATCGTACTGACACTTTACCTTGTTATTGCAGGATGATGCTGGCACTGCTACTTCCGGTTTTAAAGACCCTGGCCTCACCATTGATGTTGACAAACTTTATGGTAGTTGTCAAACTTTAACTTTCGTTAACTAAACTCTTCAAAAGTTTATTTATTTTTGAATAACTTTGCTCTGTTTAACATAGGTACCTCTCAAAATCAAACTCGTGTTCTTTCACCAGTCTTCGAAGACGTTAGGCCAATTGCTACCATATTGCCTAATGAACCAGTCGAAGAAAGCCACTCTACTGACGAATCCCCACCTACCCATCAAGGCAAAAGTTTGGAAGAGGATCATCCATTCTCAGGCAGCGATAATGTGAATCAGCAATCACATGGCAACGAAGATTCCGCGTCGGAGAAAGATGCTATGGAAGAAATTTCTCAGCCTGAAAAACCAGTTTCTCATGGAACTTCAACTCTTGACGCCAAAACCATTCATGAGACAACTTCGACGCCTGCCCCTGCAAAGCTTACTCCTTCAGAGCTTGAACAACTTAAGCAAACTGATCCTCTCAGTTTCTTAAAGGCCATTATGAATGTGAATACTCCTTCGCCTCCGGAGCTTAATGTCTCAACAGCTGTTACTGCAGACTCTAGTGACAAGGAAGATATCCCCAGTCTTCTTCGACAAATAAAAGAAAGATTCTTTGGGGTCAATCTTGTAGATGTTCTCAACCGGGACCCTATTAAGAGCCACAACTTAAATCAACTTCTAAAGAAAGTAGATTTGCTTCAAGTTTCCACAGAAGTTTCAGAGGTAATTGTTCTGCTGGGCTCTTTACTCGAGCAACTCCAAGCTAACATCCTTCGAAGGCAAAATGTCGAAAAAGAGTTATCTGAGAAAAAGGCCTCTCATGACTCTTCATGGAATTTTGCTATGGACGCAACGAAACAAGGTGAGGCCCTCAGGCTCAAACATTCAGAAAATCAGAAGGCCATTGATGATTATGAGAAGAAAATCGGCTCTTGGAAACAAGAAATCAAGGTACTCGAGGGCAAGATAAAGGAGGCTGAAAATTGTCAAGCAGTTCTACAAAAGTCTAATCAACAAGACTTGCTCGAAGTGGTGCAGTCAGGAATGAAACATTTCGAGGCTGCACAAAAGTTAGTGCCAGAAATCGAAAAGTTGAAGAAACACCGGGCACTGATTGAACTTCGCATGTCTTCATGGGAGACTCAATATTTGAAGATCAAAAAGGATCTCCCTGAGGATTTCAACTAAATGTTTTCGATCTTGTTACTTATTGCACCTTTATTTTGTAATCGAGGCCACTGTAGACATATAATATTTGTACGCTTGACTCCCTTTTATCTTTATCATATTTGCCATTGTTGATTTAGCAAATCTTTCAATTTCTTGTCAAGATATATCTTTAGATTTCCTACAGTGCTTTTATTAAATGCAACATGTAGAACCTGAACATCCTTCGCAGCACTTTTGCCTCTAGACTTGACATTTCCACTTCTTCTAGCCATAATCATTATTAAAAGTGACGTCACTTTCTCCAAAACGTCGGTTTTCAGACGTGCGTGCATCAGTTTTAATGATTACTTCTCAACTTCCAAGGGCGGGAAACGGCGGAAGCCATAACTCCTTTCTTTGGAAAACCAACCGCAGTCCAATCACTCATTGGCAATTAAAACCCACCCTTCAGTATTCCCCTTCTATATAAAGGGTCCAATATCACCTTTATTTCTCATTCATGCGTTTTCTCTCCAAACTAAACACAGAAAAAAGAAAACACACAACTTCTCTTTCAGAACAACTTTCTTACCTTGCAATGGCTGAACCTCTCTTCTTTAACGACATCAAAGCCCTCATTAGAGGCGAGTTCAGACTCTCTGAGGATGAACTTGTTCGCCATTTCATCAACATCGAAACCCTGTTTGTTAACCAGGAACTAGACTTCTACTTTGAGGAAGTCCTGGAGGGTGCCATTTACCCCAACATGGTGGCAGAATTCTGGATGAATGCGTCTTTACGCATAGATCCTGAAGGTAGGACCACCATTGATTATGTTATTCGACACGCTCGTCTCGGCATTACTCCCACCACTATTGCTAATCTAATAAGATGCAATAACTCTGGTGAAACTTTTGACGACAACAGTTTCAACATGACTACTCATCTCATGCTGAGAGCTCTTGTGGATAATGACCGCTTCAGTGCCAAAGTCATCAGGATCTGGCACAAGATGCTCGTGGGGAACTTCCAACCTCGGCGGATTGACGAAAACGACATCATGGTTGAAGACTTGGAGTTTATCCTCTGCGGTCTTCGAGGGAAGAAAATTAACATCCCTTTGATGATCTTCAAGGGACTTGTTAAAGCTGTCTCTGCCGGTGTCGACCGTCGAGGGGTTGTGACTTGTCTTCCGTACGGGAGACTCCTTAGCTATATTTTTCTTAAGAAAGGCGTAGTGAGAAGGATGCGTACTTCTGGAGCTATGGATATGTTCGAGGCTGAACCTTCTCCCGTGTTGTGTTTGGACAATTTAAACCAAAGGATTGACTAGCAAGTTTTTTACCTTAGGTTTAATCTGTTTATATATATTTATGCCTTCTTCCTTTTGTAACTTCAGATCCTATTCTTTGGATCTTTTTGTAATGAATGTACTCCCATGCTTGAAATGAAAAAAGAATATTTTGGTGTCTTCTTTGATTTTTCTTTCCATAATTCTTCCTGATTGTGAATCCATTTTGGTGCCTGACCATTTTGGCTTTTCGTAGTACCCTGGGTATCTACGTCTTTGCAATCCTTACTTCGTGCATACTTGGTTTATATCTCTTCAAATATTTCCCGTTTACTCTCAAGATCCTATGATCTTCTGCTAATTCTTCGATTTCATAAGCATTGTTCGAGAATACTTTTAAGATTCGAAAGGGTCCTTCCCAATGTGGGGACCATTTACCAAGTGCCTGATTCTTTCGATCTATAGGCAAAATAACTTTCCAGACTAAGTCATTATTAACAAAAGTTTTACCTTTCACCTTTTTATTATAAGCTCTGGACACTCTTTCCTTTTGCCTTTTTATCATTTCTAGCGCTCGAAGTCTGTCTTCTTCCAAATCTACTAACTCATTCATCATCAACTCCCAGTATACATTGGGAGGAATGTCTGCTTGTCTTTGTATCCTTACTGATTGCAAACATATCTCAATTGGAAGAACTGCGTCATGTCCAAACGTCAACTGGAAAGGAGTTGTATTCGTAGCTTCTTTTGGAGATGTTCGACAAGCCCAAAGTGCTTGATCTAAAGTCTTATGCCAATTCTTGGGTCTCTTTCCTACATGCTTCTTGATAAGACCAATTATTATTTTATTTGCTGCTTCAACCTGTCCATTTGCTCGGGCATAATAAGGTGTAGAAGTAAATAGCTTGAAACCTATTTCTTTGGCAAAATCTTGCATTTTTCGTCCAGTAAAGACTGATCCCTGATCAGTTGTTATACTTTCTGGGATTCCAAATCTATATATAATGTATTTCTGAATAAACTCGATCACCGCCTCTTGATCCACGTTTGCCAGTGGTATTGCTTCAACCCATTTTGTGAAATAGTCTATTCCTACCAAAATGTATCTTTGCCCTTTGGATGATTTGGGGTGAATCTCTCCAATCAAATCTAGTGCCCATCCCCTGAAAGGCCATGGTTTTACTATTGTACTTAGCTCGTTTGCTGGAGCGTGTTGGATACCTGCATGTTCTTGGCACTCTTGGCACCCTTTCGCGAACTCTATACAATCCTTTAGCATCGAAGGCCAATACATCCCATAACGAAACAAGAGCCATTTCATTTTGTGCCCTGCTTGATGTGCACCACATGCTCCACTATGTACGTTCGACAGAGCCAAGTATGCTTCTGCTTCTCCCAAGCATTTCAACAATACCCCTTCGGGAGTTTTCTTGAACAATTCATTTCCCATCAGAAAATATGACAGGGCTCTATACTTGATTTTTCTGTCTGTATCCGTCGAAGGATTTTTTAGATAGTTAATAATTGGATTCCTCCAATCTGTGTCAGCCAATGAATCTATATTTAGTACCTCGAATTGTTCTTTATTGGCATAACCCAATTGTGAATCTTCCAGATCACTTGGCGAAAGTTTAGTAAACATTGCTCTTCCTCTTACTTCAATCAATTCTTCCAACTTTTCTTTTGATACTTTATATCCCGAAGCTAATTGAGCCAAGTCGTTTGCTTCCTGGTTATTCGCCCTTGGTACATGTTTTAATTCCACGTATTCGAATTTCTTGAGTAACCTATTTGCGATGATAAAATACATGATCAGATTCTCTTTGATGCACTTGTACTCCTTTGTCAATTGTTTGATGACCAATTCGGAGTCTCCTTTAATTTCGACTCTGGTTGCCCCCAATTCTAACAAAGCCTCAAGTCCAGCGATTAAAGCCTCGTATTCAGCTTCATTATTGGAGCATGATGGACCTTCGATTTTATACTTGAGCTTTGTTGGAATTCCATCAGGAGAAATTATCAACATTCCAATACCAGTTCCCTCTCTATGCGTTGAACCATCGAAATATAACTTCCAAGGTTTCAAATCTACACAATGCTGATGATTCTCAACCACCGCATGGTCAACAATGAAGTCTGACACAATCTGACCTTTCATTGCCTTGAGAGGCTGAAATATTAATGAATATTCAGTAAGGGCTAAAGCCCATTTGCCAATTCGACTATGTAGTATTGGCTTAGATAACATATGTTTAATAACATCATAATGAGATGAAACGTAAACATCAACTGGTTTTATATAATACTTGAGTTTGATACAGGAGAAATACAAACAAAGGCAGAGTTTTTCTATATCAGTATATCTAGTCTCTGCATCATTGAGTACTCTACTTAAATAATAAATGGCTCTTTCGATGCCATTCTCGTCCTCCTGGGCAAGCATGCTGCCTATTGTTTTATCTGATGCTGAAATATATAGGCGCATGTGCTTCTTCCCATTTGGGGGAGATAGAATTGGTGGACAAGTCAAGTATTGCTTTATCTGATCGAAAGCTTCTTGATGTTCAGCACGCCATTCGAACTTCCCTTGCTTAAGCCGAAGTAGAGGTGAGAAAGCTTGCGTGCGTCCACTTAAATTAGAGATAAATCTTCTTAAGAAATTTATCTTACCCAACAATGATTGTAATTCTTTCTTCGTGGAGGGAGACTTGGTCTCCATAATGGCTTTTGTCTTGTTTTGGTTGATTTCTATCCCTTTTTTGTGGACTACGAAACCCAAGAAATCTCCTGCCTGCACAAAGAAAGCACATTTAAGGGGGTTCATCTTCAAGCCATATTTCCTCATTCTTTCGAATGATTGGCTCAGATGATCGAGATGACTCATACCCGAGGTAGATTTTACCACAATGTCATCTATATACACTTGCATGAATGTTTCTATGAAGTCGTGAAATATGGAATTCATTGCTCTTTGATAAGTTGCCCCTGCGTTTTTTAAACCAAAAGGCATCACAACCCATTCGTAAGTGCCTATTGCTCCTGGGCAACGAAATGCTGTCTTGGATACATCATCTTCTGCTATAAAAATTTGATTGTATCCCGAATATCCATCCAACATGCTTAAATACTCAAAACCTGCGGCCGAGTCTACTAGCATTTCTGCTATAGGCATAGGATACTCGTCTTTCGGAGTAGCTGCATTAAGGTCGCGAAAGTCTATGCATACTCTTAATGAGCCATTCTTTTTAATTACAGGTACTATATTAGCAATCCACTCAACATACCTTGTAGTTCGGATAAATTTGCACCGTAAGAGTCTTTCGACTTCTGCTTTAATCTTCGAGTGAATCTCTGGCGCGAATCTTCTGGGAGTTTGTTTTATTGGCTTCTTCCCTTCTTTTATTGGTAATTTCAATTTGACTAAGTCTCTTTCGAGACCAGGCATCTCATCATAATCCCAAGCAAAACAATCTCTATTGTCTTTCAACATTTTGATGACCGTCGCTTTCAATTCTGGTTCTAGTTTCGCGCTGATATATGTTATTCTCTTTTGATCATTGTCTCCAAGATTGACTTCTTCAAGCGGATCTTGGGCCAACATCTTTATGTTCGACGCCATCGGGTCTTTTTCAAATCCCAACGGTTCTTCGTCGTATATTGCATCTAACCTTTGACTTGGTTCTTCTCCTATGATTTCTTCAACTGGACCCGTATCTTCAGGGAGTTCGAAACTCGTACGTATTTCCAATTCTGATACTCCTTCTTTGGTTAGGACTGTATTTATCTTTGCATTTGATAGTCCGGCTTCGAGAGCCGTTTTTCTTTTGTTCTCGGCCACATAGGCCGAAATCTTTTCGAAGAACGCAGACTCAGACATGATTAATGTCATCGTCCCAGCCCGTTGGCCGTACTGCTGGATAATTCTCCGATGTTGTTGGATCTGGTGGACCATCCATGATCTCCCTATCCCATTGGAATCCATTTGGGTGTAAAGTCAAATAGTACATTGCATTTTTGTTTGGGGTATACATCTCTTCAGCAGCATGACAAGGGCCTATGTTTGCCAAGTTCCTGTCGAAGTTGTTTTTGTTCACCTGGTTGACCTCAGCCATGTAATAACTCTGATCACCTTCGATATTCTCCACTATACCATCTTCTCTCCAAATTGTCACCCTTTGATGCATGGTTGAGGGTACAGCCGCTACTCCATGAATCCATTCCCTACCAAGCAAAAGGTTGTAGTTTGCCTTTGCTGGTATAACCATGAACATGGTTGGCCTGGTAACTGAGCCTACTGTCAAATTGACTTGAACAACTCCCAGAGTTTGTCCTATTTTGCCTTCGTAGTTGGATAAAACCATGTTATGTGGCCTTATATCCGTATCGAACATACCAACTCTTTTTAGCATGTATTGAGGCATTAGGTTCACTGCTGCTCCCCCATCAACTAGGACTTTATTTATGCCCACGTTCTCAATCTTAGCCCTGATATAAAGTGGCTTCAAATGATTTCGCATACCCTCATCAGGCCTTTCGAAGAAAGCATTCTGTTCTTCTACTGCACCGTTATTCAGCACATAGTAACACACGGGTCTGTGTTTTGCCATTTCTTCGATATCAGCCTCTTCACAGTCTTCTACTTCAGTTTCCTGATTAAACTCGTGAGGGAGTACCGAGACAACATTGCAATTCAAGTTTATAGATGATACTCCATCAGAGTCAAAATCATTCGTCATTCTATCCTCTTCTTTCCAAGAATTTGAACGCATCTTGTCTTCTTCATCCAAGAGTTTTTCAGCTTCGAATAGTCTGCGTTCCACCGGAGGTTTGTTCGACTTTGCCCCCTGGTATGGGACTTGGTTGCTACTAGAGTCTCCAGCTTCTCTTGGCCTGTATTCCTTCTGAGCCTTTTTTATTCTCTGATGCCTTCTCCACTGGGACCGAGACATAGGATTTTTTCCTTTATAATTCTCCAACCGATACGCCTCTCGATTTGACCTTTGAAATTGTTTCCTATATGCCATTGCAGTTCTACCACCTTGGTCCCAACTTCGCCATTTGTTGGTTCTTGCATCAGCTTGTACCCACCTATCTCTGGGTGCATTTGCAGGGACTTTGAACGTCACCCTTCGAGTCCTAGGATGTGGGCTATCAGGCCTCTTTGTTGGAGTCCAAATGTCGAAACCGTACAGGTTGGGACGCAACCCCTGAGTTTCTTGACTCATGTAGCAATACACACGTTCGAATGATCGTGCTAGCATTTCGTCATAGACTGCCCCGCATCTTGGGCAGAGAGCAACTTCAGTGTTTTCTTTGTGACATCTGACCAAAAATCCTACCAAGCTTTCCTCCATCTTTGGGTACAGTTGTAGTAGGGGATTTGGCTCTCTTCCTGGGTGTTCCCACCTTTCGCGTCGAACCCTTTCGAAGTTGGCTTCGACCCTTCGATTCAGCATGATCGAACACCTTGGACACATCCATTGCTTACCACCATTTCTCTCGTGGCAATTCCAGAGATATTCTTTGAGGCTTTCAGTTCTTGGAGGAACTTCGATGCCCCCATTTTTCCTCGTCAGCCATGTCTCTAGTTCGCCAAATTCAGACGCTGGTCGTCTGGCGCTAACCATGTTGACCGCTGCTGGAGGAACTTCAGAAATCTGGATTTTCTGGAGTTTCATCCTGAGGTCTTCAGTGGCCTCGCTGTTTTCTTCCTTCGAGGCTTCAGTTATTTCTGCCTTGGAAGATTCTTCAACATCAGTATTGAAGATTATGTCACTATTTAGGCTTTCAGTAGCCTGCTTTCCATTGAACATTGCTTTAGTCTCCTCAACCTCGATTTCAGAAACTTCCACCATGTTGATATCTTCTACCTCGCAGAGGCTGGCGTCAGCAATGTTTAAGGGATTGGTATCGACCCTCATATGACTCTTGGTCTTGTCAGCAAACTTCAACCTTCCATCATTGAGAGCATTTTGAATTAGATCCCTGAAAAGAAAACATTGAGAAGTTTTATGGCCTAAAAACCCATGATATTTGCAAAAACCTCTTTTCTTCCGTTGTTCCAACGGAGGAATTTTTGAATTTGAAGGTAGTATCATTTGGCCATCTTTTACCAATAAATCAAATATTTCATCACACTTGGTAATGTCGAATGTATAAGTTTTCTTAGGGAACCTATCATTCTTATCGTTTTCTACTGGATTTTTTCCATTGGCAGGATTTAGCAGTTTGCAAGCATAAGGTGGCGCTTCTTTCAATTCAGCCAAGTCTATTTCGACTTCTTCAGGGCTATATGAGTCATCGAAAGACTCATTCTCAGCATCCTTGGCTTTGACGTATGCCACTCTTTCTTTCTTATAACTTTTATTTGCCCTAGCTTTTTCTGCCTTCAGGCGTTCGACTTGTCGAACCCTATCTGCTAATTGGGCCATGACCCTAAGGTATTGGGTATCTAGTTTCTTTCTTATTGAATAATCTAGACCACCTGCAGCCATTTCAACAAGTTCATGCTCTGGGACTGTTGTAAAACACCTTGACTTCAACAGACGGAACCTATTTAAATAATCATCAATTGTTTCTGTGAATTTTCTTTTAACACTGGCCAATTCTTTCAAACTTATCTTAGTTTGGCCCATGTAGAATTGCTCATGGAAAAGTCTTTCCAAGTATGCCCATGCATCTATCGAATTTGGTGGCAAAGTAGTAAACCAAATGAAGGCATTTTTTGTCAGTGAACTAGGGAAATACTTGATCCTTAAATCTTCGTTTCCCGCTAAGTCTCCTGCTTCCGTCAAATATCTAGCAATATGTTCCACCGTTGACTCGTTCGTTTCGCCTGAAAATTTTGTAAATTTGGGTACCTTGGTGCCCCTAGGAAATTCTGTTTGCATGATATAATCTGATATAGGGGATGTATAGTTTGGACGTCTAAGTCCAGTACTAAGGCCATTGTTGGCCATAACCCTTTCTATCATGGCAGTTAAGTTATTTTCTGTAGCCAGATTTTCTCTTCTGACTCTTTGAACAATCTCGTCTGGGTGTTCGTTCCTACCCACAATCCTTAATCTGGGTTGCTCCTCCTCCGTTTCTTGTCGGACGCGGACAGTTCTTTGATTTGAAGCTTCTAAGTTAATTATTGGAGTTCCTTCGAACGCCTCTGTTCTTCGTGAGGGGCCTACATCCCTAGTAACCGTCCTAGATGATGGAACTATGTCTTGTACACGTTCTAAAATGGGCCTCTCTTCTTGATTCGAAGGCTGTTTGTCTTTCCTTTTGGGCGGCGTTACTCCCATGAATTCTGCCATTCGATTCATCTGAGATGATATCTTTTGGAAAGTCTCCATGTTTTCTCTATTCGTAGTAGTAACATTTGCCATTAGTGGGCCTAAAACTGAAGTCAATTCTCTGGCCAAAACCCCTACCATATCATGGTTTCTTGCATCCATTTCTTGTCGAAATGCTGCTTGGTTATTTGTGGTAAAGTGAGGCATCTGGGTAGAGAAACCAGTGTTATGTGCACTTCGACCCACTGAACTAACATTTGGTGAAAATGTCGCATTGTTAGTTGGGGCATATATATGTCCTGTCCCTCGTACGCCTGTTCCATGTGGGTATGGCATTCCGTATGGATTATTTGGTCTCCATTCGAAAGCGGAGTTCGTGCCTTGACCAAATAAATTGTTTGCAGCATTTGTCGAGGCAAACAATACGTCCTCTGCGCTTGTGGATGAGGGTGCGGTTGTCGACACTGGAACTGGAACAGTCCCTGAGGGTGCTGTATTATTTTCAGGCATATTCTGGGAATTATCTGCAGGTCTCGATCCATTTGGACCCGTTGCATCTCGTGTTTCTTGAGTAGAAGTCGAATTTGCCGCTCCTGAACCTGAACCTTGTGGGGGATCTTGATTACCCCCTGCACTGGCCGTAACGACCATTTTCCTGTTGTACCTTCGTTTGGGAATCGGTTGTGCACTGTTCTTTAATTTACCGTTCCTAAGGTTCATACAAGATCTTGATATTGTCTAGACAAAAATAAAGCAATTGATTAAAACAATCTGCTTGACACTGTCCCACTGGGCGTGCCAATTTGTTTACGGTGATTTCCGGTAAACAACCGCTAGTCTTCCAAACTATAATAAATATGATTTGGTTACTTGCAGGATCGACTAGATTGATCCTAGGACACATAGTCAAGAAGATTGTTATCAATGTTTGTTCTGACCATATTCATTATTTGTCTTCTTCAATAAGCGTTGTTCGATTAACAGAACAAATAGTCTCGACAATCACTTTGTTATATATAAATATGACTTCATCGAAGTGACATGACATAAAAATTAAAAGGACAATTGAAACGTAAAGAATCTTAAACTGCAGAAATATAAAAGACTTTGAAAGTAAATAGCGTGAAAGTAATTCGAAAGTAAATGACGTTAAAGTAAAGATGCAGAAACGTAAATGGCAAGAAATAAACGAAATGCAGTAATTCTGAAAGATAAAAACAAAAAGATAATACACATGTATTAAAATGGTGGTGTCATACGTACATTTTCTCAGCGAACTCTTTCTCTTAACGCTTGATACTTGAGTAAATATGTGAGTGATTTGTACAAAATGAACACACAGAATCCTAACACTAAGACTCCTATTTATACTAGTTTCGACCTTAACGGTCCTACACTAATCTGCTGCCACGTTTCTCATCAGAACTTCCAGCGAAGCCATCTGTTGTTGAACGGTTACGAAACCGTCTTCGAATTTCAAATCTTCCCGCCTGAGTCCATCTTCGACGCGTGGCAGTGTATTAAACAAACACTACTAAAAAACACGCTAAGTAGTAATACTTGAATACATATTCTATGAATTTTGTCTAAGTCCCGAAGACATATGCTTTCATTAATCTTTCAGCGTTCACTTATCTTCATCGAACTTAGAAGTCTTTATTTTTCCGAAGCATGACCATCAGTAGCCATTTTTTAAGGGATGGCCATCAGTAACCATATTTCCTTCGATTCTCAACTCCTTCGAAGGATAAACAACATAAAACGAAATCTTCAGCTAACAGAGGCACACATTGAAGAATTGAAATCCATCCATTTTCTCCATTTTATAGTCCAAATTAGACTTTAATGTCTTTCTAATAATTGTATATGAGGATATTTAGTTTTGTATGCCATTGAATTCACCCCATTTGGATCTGCAACACTCTAGATACAATCGAAAGACTTCAGAATCATCACATTGTTTTTCCCCCAAAACTGAGCATTGTGCTAAATAAATAGAATAATTATTCATCATTGAAGTGCAAATTCCTAGTTCAATTATTCTAAGTAACTTTATGTGCATGTGCTCGAATTATAATCTACAACCTAAAATGAAAGATAAGAAATAGAATGAATACTACAATAATTTACCTACTTAACGAGGAATAATACTAAGTATCGAATCAATGTTAATTATGAATCTAACAATTTGAATTCCTCTTTATTACCATACTAACATTATAATTAAAATTAACAAATATGTAGTGCAAAATATATTAATAAGTGAGACATCATAAGACATCATCTAAACATGGTATTCTTGATGAAAATATTAAGTGGATAATTTATTTATCCTATTAATATAATGGTTAGTTCTTCGAGTATTAGGTTTGATGTTACTCAGTGGCGGAGTCAAAAAAGTTATAAAGCCTGAGCAAAAATTTAAAGATTGCAAATTTACATGTTATATAATATATAAACAATCATCAGGTTTTCCCAAAGTCATTGCAATCCACAACTTATAGTTCCAAACTGGTGCGAACATGGAGGAAGATTTCCGATAACCTCTGCAGGCTTTCTTCTGCTTTTCACGGTGGAACTCTATTGGCTCCTAGACTGACATCATCCATCTACTAGATTTCGGTTTAAACTCCTGGCTTTAGGGCTCAGGGACCTTATTGAGGAGGTGTTCTGTTGATTCCTTTTTAGGGATTTCGGGTTCCGTCGCTTTGTGTTCTGCTCAACTCTCTTCTTGTTTCACCGGTGTTTTAGGTTTGGCTTTTGGAGGCCAGTTCGTCTTTCGGTACGGGCATTTGCTTTGTTTTCTGGTCGTTTTCTTTCTTCTTACAAGTCTGGGTAGCATATGAACAGAGGTAATTTTAAGGGAGGGTTCGGTGGTCCCCTTCATGGCGGCGATAGGTGGATTGAAGCGAAGAGTAGGGTCTTTAGGGGGCTGGTACAGAAATGGGATGCTTATTCAGTGGGGAGGAAACTTAGAAGGGACGAGGGAAGTTCAATTATCTCGGTGTACTTTTTTGAATTCCCAAACCGTATAAAGGCTGTCGATATCTACGAGCTCTTTGGATGCAGTGGGGACATTGTGGAGGTGGCTATTTCACCCAGGTTAAATAAAGTAGGAAAAAAATTTGGTTTTGCTGGATTCAAGGAGGTGGACGACGCTCGTTTGTTGGTTGTTAGGTTAGACAATATTATAATCGACGACAAGAAGATTCACGCGAATCTTCCTAGATACGAGAGAGCTAGGAATCCTGCTTTTTCCTCAGGGGGGAGCAAGGATGTTGGGAGGACAGCATAGTGAGAAGTTTGTGTTCAACAGAGAAGGAGTGGGAAATGGCAACAGGAGGGATGGTTTTTCATTCGCACAGGCAGTTCGGCGTGAAGCCTCAGAGTCTCCTATTGCTGCGGCGAAGGCGGAAGTTGTTTTCAAGTCTAATGAGGAATCTAGGGAGAGATTCAGTAAAGCTTTCGTGGGACAAGTCATTGTTCCAGGATCTACTTACAATGTGCAGGATTTTTTTAGAAATTGAGGAGATTTACTCGGTTAAGGTCACTCCTTTGGGGGCGAACTTATGTCTACTGGAAGATTTCGAGGATGGTTTTCTTGAAGAATCTCTGGGTGAAGGTGAGAAGTGGTGGAAAAAATGGTTTTTGGATGTGAAAAGATGGAAGGAAGAGGACATTGATAACAACAGGGCGGTGTGGGTTAGGGCGTACGACATCCCGTGTCACGGTTGGCATAGCGAATTCTTCGTGTCGCTGGCCAATTCTATTGGCTCGTTTATCTGTTTGGACACCAATACTTCGAAGGGATCTAACATGGATATTGCAAGGTTTTTAGTTCGAGTTCCTGTTTTGTTCAAGCTGAAGGACTCTTACTCTGTGGTCATTGATGATAAGGAATTCTCGATTAGTTTGAGAGAAGAACTTTTTAGCTATGGGAGGCCTGTTTCGGGTACCGTTTCTAAGTCTTCTTCTTCATCGGATTCTTCTGGTTCGGATGTTGAGTGGTCTGAGAGTATCTCTGTTGGTCAGGGAGGTATTGTCGGGGATAGGTCGATTGAATCGTCTGATAGCATCTCAGAATTTTCAACTCACGGCGAAGATGGGCCTCTCGGTTTCAGCAGAGGCAAGAAGGAAGAAGAGGTTGATTTGCATATTCTCAGTCAGAAGTTAACAGAATCTCTTAACTCTGCTAATGCCGTTGGCGATTTCTATACGACTCTTGAATTAGCGAAAGAACGTGATAGTGTTAGCTGAAGATTTCGTTTGGGAAGAATGTCCTTCGAAGGTCTGAAATTCGAAGGAGATGGTTACTGATGACCATCTTTGAAGATAGAAAATGGCTACTGATGGCCATGCTTCGAGAATGATGTTTTAGTTGGAACAAAGATAGTGAGCGCCGAAGCTAAATTCGAGAAGAATGGTCTTTGGGACTTAGACGTTTTTGCGAAATATGCGAAGTACTGAAGCTTAGCGTGGTTTCGTGGCATTCTCGACTCTGATTATGTTGCAACGCGTCGAAAGAGGATTCAGGCGGGAGGATTTGAATTTCAAAGTAGTTTATATAACTGCACAAAGATAGATGGCATCCCAGGGATTCTCGAAAGTAACGTGGCATTAGATTAGTGTAGGACCGTTAGGGTCGAAACTAGTATAAATAAGGGTCTTAATGTTAGGATTCCGTGTGTTCATTTTGTACAAATCACTCACATATTGCTCAAGTATCAAGTGTTAAGAGAAAGAGTTCGCTGAGAAATGTACGTATGACACCAACACCATTTTAAATACATGTGTATTTTCCTTTATTCAAGTATCTTTCAATATTACTGCGTTTCATTTACTTTCTGTCATTTACATTCCTGCACTCTTTATTTTCATGTCATTTATCTTCGAAGCATTTAACTTTTCTGCACTTTAAGATTCTTGCACTTTTACAGTTTTGTCTTATATTTTATCTTTAACTCACCTTTCACTGGTGTTATATTTACGTGTATAACAATGTGATTGCTAATCTTTATTTCTTTGTTCAAGTATTTCTTATTTCGAGACACATCAATCATAGACATAATTTGAACTATCATGAATTACAACCTTTTTGACTATGTCTTAGGATCAATCTAGTCGATCCTGCGAGTAACCAAATCATATTTATTATAGTTTGGAAGACTAGCGGTTGTTTACCGGAAATCACCGTAAACAAATTGGCACGTCCAGTGGGACTGTGTCAAGCAGATTGTTATTAATCGATTGTTTTGTTTTGTCTAGAAAATATCAAGAAAATGGTAAATTAACAAATAGTGCACAACCGATTCCCAAACAAAGGTACAACAAGAAAATGGTCGTTACGACCAGTGCAGGGGGAGATCAAGATCCCCCACAAGGGTCAGAAACAGGAGCGGCAAATTCTACGCATGTTTCGACTTCTGCTCAAGGAGCGCAGAACATACCGGGTCTGAATGGATCGAGACCCATGAATAGTTCCCAGGCTATACCTTAAAACAATATAGCAACAATAGGGACTATTCCAGTTTCAGTATCGACTACCGCGCCTCCATCCTCAAGTGCGAGCGAAATGCAACTTGCCTCGACGAACGCTGCAAACCAGTTATTTACCCCTGGATCATCTGCGTTCGAATGGAGACCAAACAGTCAATATGGAATGCCATATGCATACATGACGGGTACACGAGGAGCAGGACCTACATATACTACAATGCGACGTTTTCGCCAAATGCTGGTTCAGTAGGTCGAAGCGCACAAAATACTGGCTTCTCTGCCCAAATACCCAATTTTACCACAAGTAATCAAGCAGCATTCCGACAAGAGATGGACGCAAGTAACCATGATATGTTAGGAATCCTAGCCAAAGAATTAGCGTCAATCTTAAATCCTTTAGCAACAAATATCGCTAATACTAATCGGGAGATGTTGCACCCCAAAATTTGCCCATCTAAATCTATTACTAATTAGTTTATTGCTTCATACGCATTTGCATCTTAAGTCATAGATAAAATTATGCATTCGCTTAATTAATAACTATCATTGGGATCAAGGATCATGGGGCAAATCGAGATTTCACGTAAGTCTTAATACAAGGTTAATTATTTCTTCAAAATTTGTCTCGCACTTAATGAAGATGGTGATTAGGATAGGTCTTCTGAAAGACATTTGATTGGATGATTTTGTTACGATGTTTTGATTCATCCCTGCATGGACGACCATTGTTTGGTTTTATGACAGAATATTAAGTTAATGGCCAATTTGAAGACTAAAGGGTCGATACTTTTGACGTCAAGCATCGAGAAAAAAGACAATCAATCATTTGAATTCTGAAAGAAAAAAGAGAGAAGAAAGAAATCTAAAGATGATCCTATTTGGCACGAGTTGACATTTGGTCAACAAGTCAACCTTGTAAGATTGACTTTTGTTTGATTAAATAATGTAACATCCCCTCATTCAAGACAGAACATGGTTAATCATCTTTTGAAGAATATTGTGCTCATAACGGTGATTAAAGCATTAAGAAAAAAAAAGAGAATTCAATTTGGTTTGAAATAAGGAAAGTCAAAGGAACCTGCAAATTACATTGGTGGTCAAGTTGCTTACAAATAGTTACAAACAGCAAAAAGCCCATTACAAAAATCAGAATTGAAATCACAACATAGGTTTTGACGCTGTTATTGATTTTTGATGTGCTTAGACTATCCTAAGGTTCCGTTTCTCCCCAATTCAGCCAGTAAATTCAATTGCAATGAACCAGCAAACGCATGGCTCTTTCCTTCAGCATCCAGTCCATGTTGAAAGCTCAACTGTCTCATATAATCTTCAAATGGTTCGTCGAGACGCAAGCTTCCAGGCCTATCCCTCCATGTCATCTGGTACTTCCCAGTTATTTATTAAGGAAGGTGATAGATCTTCCAAAGCTCCTGAGGAATGAACCAAAAAAAAAAAACAGTGGTAATTATTACTTGAATCCACATACCAAAACCAGAGTTTCACCTATACACAAGTCATCAAACAATCAGTGCTAAAAGCAAGCAGGGAAATTTGTTCAAAGAAGTTTGGGCAGTTCAACACGAGTATTATTTCTAACAGCTCATTACAGTACGTATTCTTAAAGGATTTCAAACAACCTCAGGCAACAGAGATTCAAAGAAACAGAATTGACATCAACAAATCCACACACTCACCTGCATACATTCAAACCGATATCAAAATCACAATACATAACAGAAATACAGTTCCACAATAAACCTAGTACAAATCTATTTCTAACTAACTTCAACCTTCAAGTAACTAACATATAACAGAGTTGTAACAAACTCTATAGAGATTTTCCAATTAACTTCTAGCTGACAGTTACACATCCTAACTAATTTCCTAACCGATTCAGTTACAAACTCCTAACCACCAAAAATCAGTTACAGCCCATAGCAACCTCTAACAGAATTAGTTAACAGATCATAACTGAAAAATCAGAAGAAATACTAACATTGGGTACCTCTATATAACATCATCTTCATCATTCGTCACAGGCTGGACTCTCACTCTATGCATTTTCTCTGAACCGAATCACTCTCAAAACGTTCACGATTCATCTTCAATGCTCCACCTTCTTTCATTCACCCCCATTCTCGCTTCTGATCATCTTCAACTCACTTCATCCTCACCAATGACCTACCTCCAATCCACAAGAACTTTGCAATCTCAGAACCTCTCTCTCTGAACCATTCCACCATTCAGCATCTTCATCGTTCTTCATCGCCTCATCATCAATTCTTCAATCAACTTCTCTGCAATTCATCTGCAATCAATCAACAACACTGCTCAACGCAACAACTCACACCATCTGAATAAGACGACATCGCACAAGAAACGCAAAAAGAAAGATTCAGAATCTGAGAGAAGAAGAAGAAGCAAGATTGAGTGAAGATTCAAAGAATTCACCTGAGATTTCTATCGCATTCAAAGGCGTCGTTTATTTCGCATACGAAGAACGCGGATTCTTCTCTCCGGTTCCCGTCTCTCCGCCTCCGATCTCCAGCCAGGAGTGTAATTTTAGGATGAGTTTGTGTTGGAAGCACGTAGATTCGAGGTGAAACGACGGCGGTGGGAGGTGAAGACCGTCGCCGGTGAGGTACGCGAACGAGAGAAAGAGAAGGGGCTGAGTCTTGAATCTTGAAGCTGAAGAGTCCCAATACAAGTAACCCTAATCCCATTTCTTTCATTTTATTTTATTATTATTATTAATGTTGTCAATTTGATTAATTGGTATAATTAGAATATAACATAAGGTTTAATTCCCCGTTTATGGACTTAATTGGCATTAGCTGATATAACCTGAATAATCAAAAGAAATATAAAATAAATTCTGCATAATTGATATGGATCAATTCAGACTTTGGGTCAAAAACGAATTACTCCCTACACCCCCATTGAGCCCATGTACTCCTTTCTCATTGTGTACAAAAAACCTGTAACAAAAAACGACCCTGCTGGGCTGATTCAGTGGGCCCTGCTCCCAGCTTCTATTCACCACCACTAATCTAGTATGCACCCCCTGATTCCATCTTTTTTATCTAGATTAATTAGTTTTTTCACCAATTTCTTTTAGATGATAAAATACTATTTTCTCCTACTAATTTTAGACTTTAGTACTAGTTTTTGACATAAAAAATGATCAACAAAAATAATAGTTTAGGCTTTTATTTCATTTCTTTTTGCTTGATTAAAATCATGTACTCTTGTCATAAAAAAAAACCATAATAAAAAATAGTATCTTTTAATTCATTTTGTGCAATATTTTGAATCATGTTTTGTACCATATTTTCAAGTGTTTATGTTAGCCATTTTACACTATTTTGGTATCATTATTTACTTGTATTTTACTTGTAATATTGATCTCCGCTTATGTTTATATTCTCATGCCGCTTTTTGCTCCTAACCATTAGGTAGAAACCATGACAACATTAGGAATTAGAGGTTCCCATCATATTAGGCTAGTTTTCATCTTAGGCTAGTTTTGTTTCCTTTTTCTCTTTCGACTTTAAAACACTTAATAAAGGAAGAGGCGAATCACATTAAAAGTGGGAGAGAAACGAGTGGGATTTATTCCTTAATCTGTTTCTCGAACACTTAGTGAGAGAGAAATGAGTGGGATCCATTCCCTAATCTGTTTCTCGATCACTACAAAGAGAAATGAGTGGGATTCATTCCCTAATCTGTCTCTCAATCAATAGAGAAATGAGTGGGATTCATTCCCTAATCTGTTTCTCGATTATGCAGAGAAATGAGTGGGATTCATTCCCTAATCTGTTTCTTTGACATCATACATTCTATGTGATTCAACTCGCAGATTAAAATCCCTTAAAAATCACCAATCAAAAACATCTAAAACATCTAATAAAGGCTCAGACCTAAATCAAAGTAATGAAGTGGTGCGGAACCTTGTATTGGGTTTTGTTCATCATGGAATTACCCTAAAAAATACAAACCAATCTTTTCTCTTTTGCCCCCGAGGCATTCTTTCTCTTGCCTTCAGGGCATTCTTTCTCCTAATCGGACACGTTATTTCCGCTCCATTCCCAGCTTAAGACTCCAGAGGTCGAGCAGCGGAGTGCGAATGTAACTGTTCAACTAAAAAACACAAAAACAAACAAAAACTAAAGAGCCGAACTACGGCGCTCTGATTCCTGAAAAGGATACGTAGGCATTAGGTCGCGGGGCCTAAGCGAGCACAACTATTTATAAACCTTATTTTCCCCGTGTTCCTTTCTTTCATTTGCATGCATTCTCTTAGCGATTAAGCTTTAGATTTATACACCCTTAGAATATAACAAACATAAGTGGATCCTGTGGAGTACCACAGACGTGAGGGGTGCTAGTACCTTCCCCTTGCGTAACCGACTCCCGTACCTTATCTCTGGTCGAAAGACCTCGTTCTTAACCTTATTCTAGGTTTTCTGATATTCCTTTCCCTTATGGGATAAATATATTGGTGGCGACTCTGTTCATATTTTCGCGAGCGTGCGACAGCTGGCGACTCTGCTGGGGATGTGATAGACCTGTGCTGGTCCATTCTTAGCGAGTCGATCCTAGCTTTTGTTTGCTTTCTTTTCTTTGGGTGTTCATTTATTGATTTATTGCTTTATTGCTTTACTGCTTTATTGCTTTATTTCTCTATGCCTTGCATATCATGACTATTTATTGCTCGCATATCATGTTTATTTTCTCGCATCCTGGACTATATTATGGGTCCCCGTGGGGGCCACATATTTTCTCTGTTTGCAGGTTGGGTGGGATTTCTATGAGGTAAAAGGCCCAATACCCAGGCCAGAGTGATACATAGGCTACCTAGGATAGAGTGGATAGTCATGACGCCAACAGAATGTCAGGTTCTGTTGATTGCGATCATGAGACCCACGACCAGTCGAGGTTCAAATGGGATACCATCGTTGGCATGTATTTGCAACGATGATGGTGTCTCAGGAGAACTGTTAACGCTGGTGACCTTTTTGACCTACCATATACTAGATCCTACCTGAGAGAGGGGTTGGGAAATTTTGTTTTGCAGGAAAACATGCCTCCATCCTACCCCATGCCCATTCAGACTATCCATCATAATCAACGTCGAACCTCTGAATCTGGAGGGTTCGACCTTATGTGACTTATGCAAAGGTTATCTATCTTGAATCAACGTCGAACCTCTGAATCTGGAGGGTTCGACCATTTTTGACTTATACAGAAGTTCTACATCAATTATCTATCAGAATCAACGTCGAACCTCTGAATCTGGAGGGCTCGACCATCTTTGACTTATGCACAAGCTGTTTATCCAGAAAGCAACGTCGAACCTCTGAATCTGGAGGATTCGACCATATCTTATGACCATGAAAAGCTATTATCCAAGAGGCCTTGATCCTGATTTATGATACATTTGCATCTTCATTAACATTTTTGCATTCATGCATGTGCATCCATGGTTACCAAGACTCTTACCTATTTCTCTCCATCAGATCAGTCAAAACGATTCCTCCACACCGATATCTGACAAGAGCTCACAGAAGAAGAATCATGGAGAACTATGAACAAGATCAAGCTGCTATTCGAGAGGAGATGGACCAAATGAAAGGCAAGGTTGATGCTATCCTGGAAGCTATCCAAGCCTTGCGAACTGAAAGGGTTCCTGCTACACAAGAGATTCCCGTTGTTGGTAACCAAGCTGCTGCTAGCCAACTTGAGGTCGTTCCACCTTCTTCTAATCCACTTGAGTTCCAACCAAGGACTAATGCTACTCTTGGAATGCCATTTAGCTTCATGACTGCTGATACTCTTGGAGCTTTAAACCAAGGAGGATCCATGCCCATAACTTCTGGAGTGCCAACTATGACTGGGCCTGTTTTCCCATTTCCTACTCCACCTTCTCAAACAGAGATTCCTATTCCTGCTTTCTGTGGTACTCGTTTTGCTAATCCAGAAATGCAAACAATACCAACTGCTGAAAGAGCTCGACCCGTTGAGAAATCTGCTGAGAAGTACAAAATCCTTGAGGAAAGAATTCGAGCCATTGAAGGATTTACTGCCTATGGGATGGATGCTGAGGATATGTGTCTAGTTCCTAATCTGGTTGTCCCTCCTAAGTTCAAGACTCCCGACTTCCAGAAGTACAAGGGTTTGAGCTGTCCGAAGAGCCATATCATCATGTATTGTCGTAAGATGGCTGCTCACATCCACAACGACTCATTGCTCATTCACTGCTTCCAAGATAGCTTATCTGGGGCATCTCTGAACTGGTATATGAATCTGGAGCGTAATAGAATCCGATCTTGGAAGGATTTGTCTGATGCTTTCCTCAAGCAATATCAGTATAACATTGACATGGCACCGACTAGGTTGCAACTACAGAATCAGGTGCAAAGGACCAATGAGACATTCAAAGAATATGCCCAAAGGTGGAGAGAAATGGCTGCTCAAGTGAATCCACCACTTTCTGAATCCGAACTGGTTGACATGTTCATGAACACTCTTCAAGGACATTACTATGAGAGAATGGTTGGTAGTGTTTCTTCTGGTTTCTCCGATCTAGTCAGGATTGGTGGAAGAATTGAGAATGGTTTGAAAATTGGTAAGATCCAGAATCCCGCCAATGCTGCTGCTGCAAACCAATATGGGTACAAGAAACCTCAGGGTAACTTTGTCAAGAAGAAAGAAGGCGAGACCAGTGCCACCTATGCTCAAGATCAAGCTCCTTGCTATCAAGTGGCCGCCACCGCCCCTCAAGCTTATGTGGCACCTGTTGGTCAACAACCTTGGGTCCCTTATCAACAATATGTCCAACAACAAGGTTATCAGCAGAGACAGGGTCAACAGAGGCAGAATAGGCCTAAAAGGGTGTATGATCGTGTACCAATGACCTATAGCCAACTTCTCGCCGCCTTGCTTGATCAAAAGCTGATTCAATTAGCTGAAGCGAGGCCTCCTCCTGATCCTCTCCCTCCAAATTACAAGATTAATGCCAAGTGTGAATTCCACTCTGGAGGATCTGGTCACACCACTGAAGAGTGCAGAGTTCTCAAAGACAAGGTTCAGGATCTGCTTGATGCAAAGGTGATTACATTCACACCTGCGGCACCTAATGTGGTCAACAATCCCATGTCACCTCACAATGGAGCTTCCACCAGTGGACCATGAAGACTTTATGTTTGTCAGAGAACATTTCATTTGCATTAGAATAAGGCCAAGCTTGCCATTGTATAGATTTCTTTAGTATTTTCAATTGTATTACTTTTGTTGTTATCAAGTACTATCCATTGTAAGAAACTCATTCTGTTTGAATAAATGAAAATGTAATATACATGTTTTTCTCAAATCATTTCATCTTTGTTATTATGTTCATTGATACTTCACTCATTTGTCTTAAGCAACTAAAAAAGGAGAATGATGAAAATCAAAAACACATGAATCACTAACTGTATGCTTTTGGAACAAGATCCTGCTGACGATGTACAGGCATTATTTCAATTCCTAAACACCGGAGTTATAAGGGAGTGAAACCTTCGTCAACCCCTTTGAGCCTATGGAGTAGTAGTTTCTTTTCAAAAAAAAAAATACTAAACCCTCGATCTTAACCAGGGGCAGGGTAGTCTTCAGTTAGTGCGACCGAGTGCTCAACTTTCAGGTATTCCATCAGAGGATCAATCATATTCATATTCCATCTCTCACAACAAAGAAGAAGAGCACAATCCACAAGGGATGTCTCTCATTCATTGAGAAAAAGGCAGTCACAACTTCTTCAACAAGTCAATCACAAATGTCATACAACTTGTTCCCGAACGAGACAAAAAAATGATGATGAAAGAATGAAAAGAAAGTTATGAATCAAAAAAAAAAAGAAACAATAGCCCGCTAAGTCAAAAGAAAAAAGAAAAGCTTTGAAGCAACTGACTTAGGCAAAAATTAGGGCATATCCCGCTGGACAATGAAAACCAAAGTCAAAAGAAACTTTCTGTCCAGGCAAAAGTTAGGGAAAGCAAAAGTCAAAAGCAAAAGAACAAAAATCCTCCAAGGGACAAGTTGTTGTGACCAAAAAAAAAAGCAACAAAGGGTGGCTGCCACCTCCATCAAAGTCGCAAAGGATCCTCATCCATCACAATCCTTCCTGAAGGACGAACACTCGTGTTGAACTAACTGAACGTAGGACTGGAGAACATCACGAAGAAGGGGTGGGTTAAGTAGAATTTGAGCCTTTATCCTTTGTTTCTTAAACCGTGAACCCGACCACGTTACAACCCTCAAAAGTCCTAATTGAAGTAGGGTTCGTTCCGAAAGCATACAAACTGTAAAATCATGTCAAACTGACTCCTAATGTTGCTGTGTCATTTGTGTTAGTATCAGTACAACATTTTGACAAATAAACTCTTTTCTTTGAGATTAACATGTGCATTGCATTCTCATTATTTCTTTCAAAACAGAATTGTCTCTAATATGAAAGCAAGTACTTGATACCAAGGAAAGTTAACATTGAAGTTCCATCGAGTGATCTTACAAAGGCAAAGGTTGGTCATCCGCAGAGCAAATATCTTAAGCATCCATTTGGTGGAAGAGTTCCTTTCAATCTGGGGCATTTATTCCATGATCAACACTGGGGCAGACCATCGCAAATCTCCATGATTCAAGCATATCAAAGTTATATCTCAAGAGATCCTGCAATCTGGGGCAAGCTAGTAACAATTCATCTCTTCATCTTCAAGCAAGTGTCAGATATCGAGATAAGTGTCGAGGAGTCAAGCCACACTTCACCTTCACAAGTTCTATCCTTCAAGCAAGGACCTTTCCGCAAGGAACCCTCCATTCACTCCTAGTACCATGGAAACAATCATTTCATTCATAATCATACATACATCATGCATATCATTGCATTTTCATTATCATTTCTCCCGCATGATCCAATCATCAATAAAGCAGGGGCATCCACCCTATCTTGAATCAAGCAGAGTGTCAGAACTCCGCCTAATCTACTCCATATAAAGCAGAAACCCTGAACATCCAATCAGTACACTGCATATAGCAATCATTGCATAGCATCTCCAGAAGTGCACAAATAAATCAAACATTACATATGAAGCATAAGCCAAGTTACTCATCAGATGAGGTCCTTACAAAGTATTCAGGTTGATATTCCACTGGATCACTCAGAGTTACCATTGTGGTGTCATCTCCCATAGTCAATCGTGTTCATCTTTCTTCAACCCAGAGTTGACGTTTTTGTGCTCAACCCAGAGTTGACTTTTCTTTCATCTTTTAACCCCGAGTTAATTATCTTTTCCCACTCAACCCAGAGTTGACGGTTATCTTTTATTCAACCCAGAGTTGGTCCTTGTCCTTCTTTCCCACTCAACCCAGAGTTGACGGTTATCTTTTATTCAACCCAGAGTTGATCCTTGTCTTTCTTTCCCACTCAACCCAGAGTTGACGGTTATCATTTGTTCAACCCAGAGTTGACGGTTATCTTTTGCTTTTCCCACTCAACCCAGAGTTGACGATTGTTCAATCCAGAATTGACTTCTCCTTTCCCACTCAACCCAGAGTTGACGGTTATCTTTTGCTTTTCCCACTCAATCCAGAGTTGACGGTTGTCCCTTGTTCAATCAAGAATTGATTTCTCTTTCCCACTCAACCCAGAGTTGACGGTTATTTCTAATTTCTCATCCTTCCCCTTTCAACCCAAAGTTGAATTACTTTCTCTCAACCCAGAGTTGATGTCTATCTCTTGTTTTTAACCCAGAGTTGATGCCCTTACTTTCTATCTCAACCCAGAGTTGATGCCTATATCTTGTCTCATTAATACTGTTCTTATTTTCATTCTCAATCCACAATTGATATTTACCTCTTATTCAACCCAGAGTTGACCCACTTTCCTTTTTCAACCCAGAGTTGATATGTATTTCACTTCTAACCCAGAGTTAATTTGTTCAACCCAGAGTTGATACAATTTTCCTTAGTGGATTTGACACCATTTCTTCCCTAGTGGACCTACCTTTCATCAGGCAAATTTTCAGGTTCTCTTGATATTTAATCTTCTTATACCTCGAAGGATCGAAAGGCCAACGCCAATCTCTCCTTCAAGTTTAAGATGATTAAATAGGGGCAGCTGTTGCACCCCAAAATTTGCCCATCTAAATCTATTACTAATTAGTTTATTGCTTCATACGCATTTGCATCTTAAGTCATAGATAAAATTATGCATTCGCTTAATTAATAACTATCATTGGGATCAAGGATCATGGGGCAAATCGAGATTTCACTTAAGTCTTAATACAAGGTTAATTATTTCTTCAAAATTTGTCTCGCACTTAATGAAGATGGTGATTAGGATAGGTCTTCTGAAAGACATTTGATTGGATGATTTTGTTACGATGTTTTGATTCATCCCTGCATGGACGACCATTGTTTGGTTTTATGACAGAATATTAAGTTAATGGCCAATTTGAAGACTAAAGGGTCGATACTTTTGACGTCAAGCATCGAGAAAAAAGACAATCAATCATTTGAATTCTGAAAGAAAAAAGAGAGAAGAAAGAAATCTAAAGATGATCCTATTTGGCACGAGTTGACATTTGGTCAACAAGTCAACCTTGTAAGATTGACTTTTGTTTGATTAAATAATGTAACATCCCCTCATTCAAGACAGAACATGGTTAATCATCTTTTGAAGAATATTGTGCTCATAACGGTGATTAAAGCATTAAGAAAAAAAAAAGAGAATTCAATTCGGTTTGAAATAAGGAAAGTCAAAGGAACCTGCAAATTACATTGGTGGTCAAGTTGCTTACAAATAGTTACAAACAGCAAAAAGCCCATTACAAAAATCAGAATTGAAATCACAACATAGGTTTTGACGCTGTTATTGATTTTTGATGTGCTTAGACTATCCTAAGGTTCCGTTTCTCCCCAATTCAGCCAGTAAATTCAATTGCAATGAACCAGCAAACGCATGGCTCTTTCCTTCAGCATCCAGTCCATGTTGAAAGCTCAACTGTCTCATATAATCTTCAAATGGTTCGTCGAGACGCAAGCTTCCAGGCCTATCCCTCCATGTCATCTGGTACTTCCCAGTTATTTATTAAGGAAGGTGATAGATCTTCCAAAGCTCCTGAGGAATGAACCAAAAAAAAAAACAGTGGTAATTATTACTTGAATCCACATACCAAAACCAGAGTTTCACCTATACACAAGTCATCAAACAATCAGTGCTAAAAGCAAGCAGGGAAATTTGTTCAAAGAAGTTTGGGCAGTTCAACACGAGTATTATTTCTAACAGCTCATTACAGTACGTATTCTTAAAGGATTTCAAACAACCTCAGGCAACAGAGATTCAAAGAAACAGAATTGACATCAACAAATCCACACACTCACCTGCATACATTCAAACCGATATCAAAATCACAATACATAACAGAAATACAGTTCCACAATAAACCTAGTACAAATCTATTTCTAACTAACTTCAACCTTCAAGTAACTAACATATAACAGAGTTGTAACAAACTCTATAGAGATTTTCCAATTAACTTCTAGCTGACAGTTACACATCCTAACTAATTTCCTAACCGATTCAGTTACAAACTCCTAACCACCAAAAATCAGTTACAGCCCATAGCAACCTCTAACAGAATTAGTTAACAGATCATAACTGAAAAATCAGAAGAAATACTAACATTGGGTACCTCTATATAACATCATCTTCATCATTCGTCACAGGCTGGACTCTCACTCTATGCATTTTCTCTGAACCGAATCACTCTCAAAACGTTCACGATTCATCTTCAATGCTCCACCTTCTTTCATTCACCCCCATTCTCGCTTCTGATCATCTTCAACTCACTTCATCCTCACCAATGACCTACCTCCAATCCACAAGAACTTTGCAATCTCAGAACCTCTCTCTCTGAACCATTCAACCATTCAGCATCTTCATCGTTCTTCATCGCCTCATCATCAATTCTTCAATCAACTTCTCTGCAATTCATCTGCAATCAATCAACAACACTGCTCAACGCAACAACTCACACCATCCGAATAAGACGACATCGCACAAGAAACGCAAAAAGAAAGATTCAGAATCTGAGAGAAGAAGAAGAAGCAAGATTGAGTGAAGATTCAAAGAATTCACCTGAGATTTCTATCGCATTCAAAGGCGTCGTTTATTTCGCATACGAAGAACGCGGATTCTTCTCTCCGGTTCCCGTCTCTCCGCCTCCGATCTCCAGCCAGGAGTGTAATTTTAGGATGAGTTTGTGTTGGAAGCACGTAGATTCGAGGTGAAACGACGGCGGTGGGAGGTGAAGACCGTCGCCGGTGAGGTACGCGAACGAGAGAAAGAGAAGGGGCTGAGTCTTGAATCTTGAAGCTGAAGAGTCCCAATACAAGTAACCCTAATCCCATTTCTTTCATTTTATTTTATTATTATTATTAATGTTGTCAATTTGATTAATTGGTATAATTAGAATATAACATAAGGTTTAATTCCCCGTTTATGGACTTAATTGGCATTAGCTGATATAACCTGAATAATCAAAAGAAATATAAAATAAATTCTGCATAATTGATATGGATCAATTCAGACTTTGGGTCAAAAACGAATTACTCCCTACACCCCCATTGAGCCCATGTACTCCTTTCTCATTGTGTACAAAAAACCTGTAACAAAAAACGACCCTGCTGGGCTGATTCAGTGGGCCCTGCTCCCAGCTTCTATTCACCACCACTAATCTAGTATGCACCCCCTGATTCCATCTTTTTTATCTAGATTAATTAGTTTTTTCACCAATTTCTTTTAGATGATAAAATACTATTTTCTCCTACTAATTTTAGACTTTAGTACTAGTTTTTGACATAAAAAATGATCAACAAAAATAATAGTTTAGGCTTTTATTTCATTTCTTTTTGCTTGATTAAAATCATGTACTCTTGTCATAAAAAAAAAACCATAATAAAAAATAGTATCTTTTAATTCATTTTGTGCAATATTTTGAATCATGTTTTGTACCATATTTTCAAGTGTTTATGTTAGCCATTTTACACTATTTTGGTATCATTATTTACTTGTATTTTACTTGTAATATTGATCTCCGCTTATGTTTATATTCTCATGCCGCTTTTTGCTCCTAACCATTAGGTAGAAACCATGACAACATTAGGAATTAGAGGTTCCCATCATATTAGGCTAGTTTTCATCTTAGGCTAGTTTTGTTTCCTTTTTCTCTTTCGACTTTAAAACACTTAATAAAGGAAGAGGCGAATCACATTAAAAGTGGGAGAGAAACGAGTGGGATTTATTCCTTAATCTGTTTCTCGAACACTTAGTGAGAGAGAAATGAGTGGGATCCATTCCCTAATCTGTTTCTCGATCACTACAAAGAGAAATGAGTGGGATTCATTCCCTAATCTGTCTCTCAATCAATAGAGAAATGAGTGGGATTCATTCCCTAATCTGTTTCTCGATTATGCAGAGAAATGAGTGGGATTCATTCCCTAATCTGTTTCTTTGACATCATACATTCTATGTGATTCAACTCGCAGATTAAAATCCCTTAAAAATCACCAATCAAAAACATCTAAAACATCTAATAAAGGCTCAGACCTAAATCAAAGTAATGAAGTGGTGCGGAACCTTGTATTGGGTTTTGTTCATCATGGAATTACCCTAAAAAATACAAACCAATCTTTTCTCTTTTGCCCCCGAGGCATTCTTTCTCTTGCCTTCAGGGCATTCTTTCTCCTAATCGGACACGTTATTTCCGCTCCATTCCCAGCTTAAGACTCCAGAGGTCGAGCAGCGGAGTGCGAATGTAACTGTTCAACTAAAAAACACAAAAACAAACAAAAACTAAAGAGCCGAACTACGGCGCTCTGATTCCTGAAAAGGATACGTAGGCATTAGGTCGCGGGGCCTAAGCGAGCACAACTATTTATAAACCTTATTTTCCCCGTGTTCCTTTCTTTCATTTGCATGCATTCTCTTAGCGATTAAGCTTTAGATTTATACACCCTTAGAATATAACAAACATAAGTGGATCCTGTGGAGTACCACAGACGTGAGGGGTGCTAGTACCTTCCCCTTGCGTAACCGACTCCCGTACCTTATCTCTGGTCGAAAGACCTCGTTCTTACCCTTATTCTAGGTTTTCTGATATTCCTTTCCCTTATGGGATAAATATATTGGTGGCGACTCTGTTCATATTTTCGCGAGCGTGCGACAGGAGAATATGGAAACTTTTCAAAAGATATCATCCCAAATGACCCGAATGGCAGAATTTATGGGAGTTCAACCACCCAAACGAAGAAATAACCAATCCTCTTATCGAGAAGGGGATCCCATTCTGGAACGTATCCAAAATGCAGTTCCTCCGCCTAGTGCAAACACTGCTGGCGTGATTCCTCCACAAAGAACAACAATGGTCGAAAGGAATCGGGTAATAGATTTAGAGGCTTCGAATCAAAGAACTGTTCCCGTCCAGCAAGAGTTTGAGGAAGAAAGACCCAGATTAAGGGTAGTAAGTAGGAACGAACACACGGATGAAGTAGTTCAGAGAGTCAGAAGAGAAAACCTGGCTACAGAAAATAACCTAACTGCCATAATAGAGAGAGTTATGGCCAATAATGGCCTCAGTACTGGACTTCGACGTCCAAATTATACATCCCCCATAGCGGATTATATTATGCAAACAGAATTACCAAGAGGGACCAAAGTACCTAAATTCACAAAGTTTTCAGGGGACACTAGTGAATCAACGGTGGAACATATTGCCAGGTATTTGACAGAAGCAAGATATTTAGCAAGGAATGAGGAATTAAGGATTAAATACTTCCCTAGTTCGTTGACGAAAAATGCTTTTGTTTGGTTCACTACCTTACCCCCAAATTTGATAGATGCTTGGGCACACTTGGAAAGATTATTCCATGAACAATTCTACATGGGTCAAAGCAAGATAAGTCTGAAAGAATTGGCTAGCATCAAGAGGAAATTCACAGAACCTATAGATGAGTACCTAAATAGGTTCCGTTTGTTAAAATCAAGATGTTTCACGACCGTCCCGGAGCATGAACTAGTCGAAATGGATGCCGGTGGTTTAGATTATTCAATTCGAAAGAAACTGGATACTCAATACCTAAGGGATATGGCCCAGTTAGCAGACAGGGTTCGACAGGTCGAATGCTTAAAAGCAGAAAAGGCTAGGGAAAACAAGGGCTACAAGAAAGAAAGGGTAGCGTACGTCGAAGCAGAAGACGTTGACAGCGAATCTTTCGAAGACTCATACATTGTAGAAGAGGTCGAAATAGATCTAGCCGAACTAAAAGAAGCACCACCTTATGCTTGCAAATTACTTACCCCTGCCAATGGAAAAAATCCAGTAGAGAATGATAAGAGCGATAGATTTCCTAAGAAAACTTATACATTTGATGTCACTAAGTGTGACGAAATATTTGATTTACTAGTGAAAGATGGCCAAATGATAGTGCCTCCTAATTCTAAAATTCCTCCGTTAGAACAACGGAAGAAGAGAGGCTTTTGTAAATATCATGGTTTTTTAGGCCATAAAACTTCACAATGTTTTCTTTTCAGAGATCTAATTCAGAATGCTATCAGAGATGGACGTTTGAAATTTGCTGATAAGGCCAAAAGCCACATGAAGGTCGACACAAACCCCTTGAACATTGCTGACACTAACCTGTGTGAACCACTTGATGTCAACATGGTAGAGGTGTCTGAAGTCGAAGTTGCTGAACCGGAAAAGATGTTAACTGGAAAGCAGGCTACTGAAGGCCTAAATAACAATACAGTCTTCAATACTGATGTTGAAGAATCCTCCAATACAGAGATGATTGAAGTTTTGAAAGAAGAAACCAGCGAGGCCACTGAGGACCTTAGGGCGAAACTTCAACAAATTCAGATTTCTGAAGTTCCCCCAGCAGTTGTTAACATGGTCAATGTTCGATGCCCTTTGTCTGAAATAGACGAACTGGAAAAATGGTTGACAAGGCAAAAGGGAAATATTGAAATTCCGCCAAAAGGAGGAAACCCTTTGCTAAAGGTATACCCAAAGATGGAAGAAAGCTTGGTGGGCTTCTTGGTCAAATGCCACAGGGAAAACACGGAAATTGCACTATGTCCCAGATGTGGAGCAGTCTATAACGAAATGCAGGCACGATCATTCGAAAGGGTGTATTGCTATATGGGTAGAGAAACTCAGGGACTTCGTCCTAACCTGTATGGTTTCGATATATGGACTCCATCGAAGAGACCTGACAGTCCACATCCTAGAGCTCGAAGAGTCACATTCAAGGTCCCTGCGGACATACCTAGGGACAGATGGATGCAAGCTGGTGCAAGGACCAATAAATGGCGAAGTTGGGACCAAGGGGGAAGGACTGCAATGGCGTATAGGAGACAATTCCAAACCTCAAATCGGGAGATGTACAGGTTGGAAAACTACAAAGGCAAAAATCCTATGTCCAGATCCCAATGGAGAAGACACCAGAGGATGCAGAAGGCTCAAAGAGAATACAAACCGAGGGAAATCGGAGAATCTAGTAGCAACCAAGTCCCAACACAGGGGGCAAGGTCAAGCAAACTTCCAGTAGAACGCAAATTGTTCGATTCTGAAAATGAGAAAGAAGAGGAAAAGATGCATTCTAGCCCTTGGAAAGAAGATGATAGAATGACAAATGATTTTGACTCTGACGGGGTATCATCTATAAACCTCAACTGCAATGTTGTGTCCGTACTCCCTCATGAGTTTAGTCAGGAAACTGAAGTCGAAGACTGTGAAGAGGCTGACGTCGAAGAGATGGCGAAACACAGACCTGTGTGTTACTATGTGCTGAACAATGGTGCAGTTGAAGAGCAGAATGCTTTCTTCGAGAGGCCTGATGAAGGTATGCGAAATCATTTGAAACCACTCTATATAAGGGCTAAGATTGAAAATGTTGGCATTAATAAAGTCCTGGTAGATGGAGGGGCAGCGATGAACCTAATTCCCCAATACATGCTGAAAAGAATTGGTATGTTTGATACTGATATAAGGCCACATAACATGGTTTTGTCTAACTACGAAGGCAAAATAGGGCAAACCTTGGGAGTTGTCCAAGTAAATATAACGGTGGGTTCAGTTACCAGGCCAACTATGTTTATGGTCATACCAGCGAAAGCAAATTATAACCTCTTGCTCGGAAGGGAATGGATCCATGGAGTTGCTGCTGTGCCTTCGACAATGCATCAAAGGTTAACCATTTGGAGAGAAGATGGCATAGTAGAGAATATTGAGGGGGATCAGAGTTATTACATGGCTGAAGTTAATCAAGTTAATAAAACTAACTTCGATAGGAACTTGGCAAACATAGGGCCTTGCCATGCTGCGGAAGATATATACACCCCGAATAAGAATGCATTGTATTACTTATCTTTGCACCCAAATGGATTCCAGTGGAATAGAGAAATAATGGACGGCCCAGAAGATACCTCACCAATAGAGCATGATCCAACAGTACGACCAACAGGATGGGATGATGACGTTGATGATGTCTGAGTCTTCATTCTTCGAAAAGATTTTGGCTTATATAGCCGAGAACAAAAGAAGGACGACTCTTGAAGCCGAATTATCAAATATGGTGGTTAATGCAGTTCCAAGAAAGGAAGAAATAACAGATTCTGGGATACACATGATCCTTCAACCCCCTGAAGATTCAGTTCGAGTCGAAGAAATCTCAGGAGAAGATTCGAGTCAAAGGTTAGACGTAATCTACGACGAAGAACCCTTGGGATTCCAGAAGGACCCAATGGCATCAAACATAAAAATGTTAGCCCAAGATCCACTCGAGGAAGTAAATCTTGGAGACGAGGATCGAAAGAGGATAACATACGTCAGTGCGAAATTAGACCCAGCGTTGAAATCAAAAGTCATCAAATTGTTAAAAGAAAACAAAGACTGTTTCGCTTGGGACTATGACGAGATGCCTGGTTTAGGGAGAGACCTGGTCGAACTAAAGTTACCAATAAAGGAAGGGAAGAAGCTGTTAGAACAAGATTTGTTCTGATCAATTATCTTAGTTTTGATGATAACAATAATATGAATTTTGCTTAAGATAATATGGTACTCTAATCCAATGCAATTTCCCTTTCAGGAAATATATAAAGAGTACGCATAATTCAGCGCTCAGAAGCTTTGTCTCAAAGGGTTCAGCATGCAACATCAGAACATGGTCTGGCAAGACATCAGAAGATGGTCGAAGCAGAATCAGAACATGGGTCTATGGAAGCATCAGAAGAACAAGAGAACAGAAGCACTGAAGTTCTGATGGTATCACGCTCAGAAGCACTTCAAGGTCAGAAGATCAGAAGATGCTATGCACCAAGCTGTTTGACTCTGATGATATTCAAACGTTGTATTCACAAACATCAGATCAGAAGAAAGTACAAGTGGCAAGCTACGCTGACTGACAAAAGGAACGTTAAAAGCTATTAAAGGCTACGTCAGTAGACACAGCGTGAACAAGGCTCGAGGTAGTTGACAAAAGCGTATAACATTAAATGCGATGCTGTACGGAACACGCAAAGCATTAAATGCACTCAACGGTCATCTTCTCCAACGCCTATAAATATGAAGTTCTGATGAGAAGCAAGGTTAACGATTCTGCACCAAAAACAACTCATATCAAACTTGCTGAAACGCTGTTCAAATCTAAACTCAGAATCTTCATCTTCATCAAAGCTCACTACATTGCTGTTGTAATATTTTAGTGAGATTAAGCTTAAACGATTAAGAGAAATATCACAGTTGTGATTAACGCTTTTAAGAAGCAATTGTAATACTCTTAGATTGATTACATTAAGTTGTAAGGAACTAGAGTGATCGTGTGGATCAGAATACTCTAGGAAGTCTTAGGAGTGAACTAAGCAGATTGTAACTAGAGTGATCGTGTGGATCAGTAGACTCTAGAAAAGTCTTAGAGGTTATCTAAGCAGTGTTCCTGGAGTGATCAGTGTGTGATCAGAAGACTCTGGAAGACTTAGTTGCTGACTAAGTGGAAAACCATTGTAATCCGTGCGATTAGTGGATTAAATCCTCAGTTGAGGTAAATCATCTCTGCGGGGGTGGACTGGAGTAGTTTAGTTAACAACGAACCAGGATAAAAATAACTGTGCAATTTATTTTTATCTGTCAAGTTTTTAAAGCTACACTTATTCAAACCCCCCCTTTCTAAGTGTTTTTCTATCCTTCAATTGGCATCAGAGCGCCGGTTCTAAGGTGCAAGCACTTAACCGTGTTTAGAAAAGATTCAGGAAGAGAAAAACGCTTCAGTAAAAGATGGTTGATGAAAGTGAAAAGTCTACACCTACACCTGCATCTACATCTGGCTCTGCTGAGCAATACAACGGTAACAATGGTTATACTAGACCGCCGGTATTTGATGGTGAAAACTTTGAATACTGGAAAGATAAACTGGAAAGTTACTTTCTGGGTCTAGATGGTGATCTATGGGATCTTCTGATGGATGGTTACAAACATCCAGTAAATGCCAGAGGCGTAAAGCTGACAAGGCAAGAAATGGATGATGATCAGAAAAAGCTTTTCAGGAATCATCATAAATGCAGAACTGTTTTGCTGAATGCTATCTCTCATGCTGAGTATGAGAAGATATCTAACAGGGAAACGGCCTATGACATATATGAGTCCTTGAAAATGACTCATGAAGGAAATGCTCAAGTCAAGGAGACTAAAGCTCTAGCTTTAATCCAGAAGTATGAAGCCTTCAAGATGGAGGATGATGAAGACATTGAAAAGATGTTTTCAAGATTTCAAACTCTTACTGCTGGATTGAGAGTTCTTGACAAGGGATACACCAAGGCTGATCATGTAAAGAAGATCATCAGAAGCTTACCCAGAAGATGGGGTCCTATGGTGACTGCATTCAAGATTGCAAAGAATCTGAATGAAGTTTCTCTGGAAGAGCTTATCAGTGCCTTGAGAAGTCATGAAATAGAGCTGGACGCAAATGAGCCTCAAAAGAAAGGTAAGTCTATTGCATTAAAATCCAATATCAAGAAATGCACTAACGCTTTTCAGGCTAGAGAAGAAGATCCTGAAGAATCAGAATCTGAAGAAGAAGATGAACTGTCCCTGATCTCCAGAAGGCTAAATCAACTCTGGAAAACCAAGCAGAGGAAGTTCAGAGGCTTCAGAAGTTCAAAGAAATTTGAACGTGGAGAATCTTCTGATGACAGAAGATTTGACAAGAAGAAGGTCATGTGCTATGAATGCAATGAGCCTGGACACTACAAGAACGAATGTCCAAATCTTCAGAAGGAAAATCCCAAGAAGAAATTTCATAAGAAGAAAAGTCTTATGGCAACCTGGGATGAGTCAGAAGATGATTCAGACTCTGAAGATGAGCAGGCTAACTGTGCGCTGATGGCGACAGAAGATGACGAATCAGAATCTACATCAGAATCAGATTCTGAAGAGGTATTTTCTGAACTTACTAGAGATGAGTTAGTTTCCGGTCTAACTGAACTTCTGGAACTCAAGTCTCAGATTAGTCTCAAATACAAAAAGCTGAAAAAGCTATTTGAATTTGAAACAAAGAAGCTTGAGTTGGAGAATTCTGAATTAAAAGAAAAACTTTTAAAATTATCCAATAATGTTGGATCTCCTTCTGATTCAGAAAAATCCACTCCCAGTCTAAACCATATTCTGAAAGAATATGATTTAAGTTTCAGGAAGTTCTTATCTAGAAGTATTGGCAGAAGTCAGCTAGCTTCTATGATATATGCTGTGTCTGGAAACAAAAGAGTAGGCATTGGTTTTGAGGGTGAAACCCCATACAAACTCGAACCTGTTGATGAAATGAAACTCACATACAAGCCATTGCATGATCAGTTCAAGTATGGCCACTCCCATGATATTAGGCACACTTCACATGCTCAAAGCTTTCACATAACACACACCAAAAAGCATGTGACACAACCTAGGAAATATCATGAAACTCACATTAAGAATTATCATGCTGTTCCTCCTATTGCTTACAATGTTAAACCCAAGTTTAATCAGAACTTGAGAAAATCTAACAAGAAAGGACCCAAGAAAATGTGGGTACCTAAGGATAAGATTATTCCTATTGCAGATATCCTTGACTGCAAAAAGGACAAAGCATAACATGTCATGGTACCTGGACTCTGGATGCTCACGACACATGACAGGAAGAAGGTCTATGTTCCAAGACCTGGTGCTTAAGTCTGGAGGAGAAGTCAAGTTTGGAGGAGATCAGAAGGGCAAGATAATTGGCTCTGGAACTATAAAGTCTGGTAACTCTCCTTCCATTTCTAATGTACTTCTTGTAGAAGGATTAACACATAACCTCTTATCTATCAGTCAATTGAGTGACAATGGTTATGATATAATCTTTAATCAAGAGTCTTGCAAGGCTGTAAATCAGAAGGATGGCTCAATCCTATTTACAGGCAAGAGGAAGAACAACATTTATAAGACAGATCTGCAAGATCTTATGAGTCAGAAGGTGACTTGTCTTATGTCTGTTTCTGAAGAGCAGTGGGTCTGGCACAGAAGATTAGGTCATGCTAGTTTGAGAAAGATTTCTCAGATTAACAAACTGAATCTGGTCAGAGGACTCCCTAATCTGAAATTCAAATCAGATGCTCTTTGTGAAGCATGTCAGAAGGGCAAGTTCTCCAAACCTGCATTCAAGTCCAAGAATGTTGTTTCTACCTCAAGGCCATTAGAACTCTTGCACATTGATCTGTTTGGACCAGTCAAAACAACATCTGTCAGAGGAAAGAAATATGGATTAGTCATCGTAGATGATTATAGCCGCTGGACATGGGTAAAATTCTTAAAACACAAGGATGAGACTCATTCAGTGTTCTTTGATTTCTGCATTCAGATTCAATCTGAAAAAGAGTGTAAAATCATAAAGGTCAGAAGTGATCATGGTGGTGAATTTGAGAACAGATCCTTTGAAGAATTCTTCAAAGAAAATGGTATTGCCCATGATTTCTCTTGTCCTAGAACTCCACAGCAAAATGGGGTTGTAGAACGAAAGAATAGGACTCTGCAAGAAATGGCCAGAACCATGATCAATGAAACCAATATGGCTAAGCATTTCTGGGCAGAAGCAATAAACACTGCATGCTATATTCAGAATAGAATCTCTATCAGACCTATTCTAAATAAGACTCCCTATGAATTGTGGAAGAATAGAAAGCCCAACATTTCATATTTCCATCCTTTTGGATGTGTATGCTTTATTCTGAACACTAAAGATCATCTTGGTAAGTTTGATTCCAAAGCACAAAAATGTTTCCTTCTTGGATATTCTGAACGCTCAAAAGGCTACAGAGTATACAATACTGAAACATTGATTGTAGAAGAATCAATCAATATCAGGTTTGATGATAAGCTTGGTTCTGAAAAACCAAAGCAGTTTGATAATTTTGCAGATTGTGATATTGATATATCAGAAGTTGTTGAGCCAAGAAGCAACGCATCAGAAGCAGAGCTTCTCAGAAGAAAAGAATCTGAAGATCAAGTATCAGCTTCTCTGGAGAATCTAAGCATTTCTGAAGAACCATCTGTCAGAAGATCATCCAGACTCATCTCTGGTCATTCAGAAGATGTCATTCTTGGAAAGAAGGATGATCCAATCAGAACAAGAGCATTCCTTAAGAACAATGCAGATTGTCAATTAGGTCTTGTATCTTTGATCGAGCCAACTTCTGTTGATCATGCTCTAGAAGATCCAGACTGGATAATTGCTATGCAAGAAGAACTGAATCAGTTTACAAGGAATGATGTTTGGGATCTTGTTCCTAGACCAGATGGATTCAATATAATTGGTACAAAATGGGTCTTCAGAAACAAGCTCAGTGAGAAAGGTGAAGTGGTAAGGAACAAAGCCAGACTGGTGGCTCAGGGTTATAGTCAGCAAGAAGGGATTGATTATACAGAAACCTTTGCACCAGTGGCCAGGTTAGAATCTATTCGTCTATTAATTTCATTTGCCACTCAACATAACATCACTCTTTATCAGATGGATGTTAAGAGTGCCTTCTTAAATGGTTATATAGATGAAGAAGTTTATGTCCATCAACCTCCTGGTTTTGAAGACTCTATGTCTCCTAATCATGTTTTTAAACTTAAGAAATCATTGTATGGATTGAAACAGGCTCCCAGAGCTTGGTATGAACGCTTAAGTTCTTTCCTTCTGGATAATGGTTTCACTAGAGGAAAAGTGGACACTACTCTCTTTTGTAAAACCTTTAAAAGGGATATTTTAATTTGTCAAATATATGTAGATGATATTATTTTTGGAACATCTAATGCTACACTTGGAAAGGAGTTTGCTGAGTCTATGCAGGCTGAGTTTGAAATGAGCATGATGGGAGAACTCAAGTATTTCCTTGGAATACAAATAAATCAAACATCAGAAGGAACGTATGTTCACCAAACCAAGTATGTGAAGGAACTTCTGAAGAAGTTTAATCTTCTAGACTGCAAAGAAGCCAAAACTCCTATGCATCCAACATGCATCCTAGGTAAGGATGAGGTAAGTAAGAAGGTAGATCAGAAGTTATACAGAGGTATGATTGGATCTCTTCTATATTTGACTGCTTCTAGACCTGACATTCTGTTCAGTGTTTGTTTGTGTGCTAGATTCCAATCAGATCCTAGAGAATCTCATTTAACTGCTGTTAAGAGAATTCTAAGGTATCTGAAAGGTACTACTAATGTTGGCTTAGTTTACAGAAAATCTAAAGAATACAACTTAGTAGGATTCTGCGATGCTGACTATGCTGGAGACAGAATTGAAAGAAAAAGTACTTCAGGAAGTTGCCAATTTCTTGGAAGTCATTTGATCTCTTGGTATAGCAAGAAGCAAGCAACTATTGCTCTATCAACAACAGAAGCAGAATATGTCGCTGCTGCTGGTTGTAGTACACAGATGCTCTGGATGAAGAGTCAGTTAGAAGATTATCAGATATTTGAGAGTAACATTCCTATATTCTGTGATAATACTTCTGCTATATGTTTATCTAAGAATCCTATTCTTCATTCAAAAGCTAAACATATTGAGATTAAACATCATTTCATAAGGGACTATGTTCAGAAGGGTGTTATATCTTTAAACTTTGTTGATACAGACCATCAATGGGCTGATATCTTTACAAAACCCCTGGCTGAAGATAGGTTTAAGTTCATTCTGAAGAACATCAGTATGGATTTATGCCCAGAATGAGAAGATGAGAAGTTCTTATGTATGAGTATCTTCTGAAATGAAAATGGATTATTTTTTATATATCAGAAGTTCTGATTGAAATCTTTTAGAAATTATGATTCGGTTATTACTAACGTTTCATTGTCTAAGTTGATTCAGAACCTCTTTTAAAGCAAAACAGCTGTTACGTTTTATCTCGGGATGGTAAACCTGTCGTTACTATTCATGGATAAACGTGCGTGCAGTTGAAGGGACGCCGACCATAGGTAACTGTGCTAGTCACCTCATTTGTCTTTATTATCTCTCCTCACGTCACGTAACATTAAATGCTATTCATCATTCGTTTCATTTTATTTTCTTTTAAATACTCTTCAAACTCTTCTCTTTCCCTCTCATCTTTCTCTATCTCTTTGCATTCCTCATCAAGTTTTTCTCTCTCTCTCTCTCCGTTTTCGTCTCTTGCTCAAACAATTTTTTTTTAAAAAAAAAAAAAAAAATCCTAGCTCAAACCTAGCGTTCACCCTAAGCCTGTTGAAGATCTATGACTCAAAGGCGACAGATCTCTGCATATCTCGGGATGGCTCTCCTAATACCTCTCAAGTCAGACCTCTTCTTTGATGATGTTATCAACTTTCACCCAAAGACAGAAGACTTTCTTGAGTTATGGGAGGAGGTTAAGAATGATATTCTTAACTTCTATGTTAAGGGAAAGCCCCGTTTGCAACATTAGCTCTCTGTCTGTGAACTGTCCCTCTCTTCCTCTTTGGTCACTTGGATCTCTCCTACAGTGGAGGTTCTAGTCTGGAAGACAAGAGTCCACAGGGATTCTTGATGGGTTGACACAGAGCGTGTCCTGCTAGGGTGCTGTTTTTAATTTTTGTAGTCATTTCCTCTTGGGATGACTTTTTATGTATTTGCTAGGAATGTTTCTCATCTTGTTAAACATAGGAACCTTTTGTAATATCTTTTGATTATCAATGAAAAGTTTCTTTGCTTTTACATTCCAGTGATTTATTTGTCGTTTTATGCATCTGAATCTTTTGAAATATTCTTTTTGATGTTATGACAAAAAGGGGGAGAAGATAAATGATAAATGATTTGATTAATCTATCAGTTGCTGGGTAAAGCTCCCACACATTTACTAACAAGAACTGCAAGTTCTATATGGTTTAAGTGTTTTGCAGGTATAAAGAAGTGAAGAGAATCTTCAAAGCAAACACAAGAAGCAAAACCATGGAAACTGAAGCAAGCCGAGTGCTGTCAAGCTTCAGAAATCAGAAGCAAGAAAGAAGAATGAATCAGAAGCACTGATAATAGAATTTGATCCATATTTGTCTATTTGTTTTGACAAAATTCTATTTGCTCTGATACATTATTTTAGCCTATATGGCTCTGATACATAACATATATAATGTGTTAGAATATACATTTTATGTTCTAACTCGTTCATGCTGACTTTTGTCGTTTAGTTTTTGTTCTGTAACATTTCAGGATGTAGAGATGCTCTGATGATGCTCTGGTACATTCAACAATGTTCTGATACAAATCTAGCATGAAGTGATGTTGGTAGAAATTCAAGCTCTGAAGCTATCCGAGGGAAGCAGAAATTCAAAGCTGTGAATGTTCTAAAGATCCAGAAAACTCAAGTTCTGAAGCTGTCCTAAATGGAAGCAGAAATCAGAAGCTGTGAATGTTCAGAAGATCAAAGAAATTCAAGTTCTGAAGCTGTCCTGAATGGAAGCAGAAATCAGAAGCTGTGAATGTTCAGAAGATCAAAGAAATTCAAGTTCTGAAGCTGTCCTAGATGGAAGCAGGAATCAGAAGCTGTGAGTGTTCTAGGGATCTAAAGAAATTCTAGTTCTGAAGCTGTCCTATGGAAGCAGAAGTCAGAAGCTATGAATTCTCTAAAGACAGAAGCTTATATGATCGTCTCTACCGAAATAATCAGGGAAGTCTTTTATTAAAGTTCTTCGAGTATTTATTTCAGGGGGAGATTATTTATCTCAGGGGGAGATTGTTAATCTCAGGGGGAGACATATTCATATGCTTATGCTATAGCTGTGTAATTTGTCTTTTGCCGTCTATTCTTTCTGATCGCAAATTCATATCATTTATATATGTTTTTGTCATCATCAAAAAGGGGGAGATTGTTAGAACAAGATTTGTTCTGATCAATTATCTTAGTTTTGATGATAACAATAATATGAATTTTGCTTAAGATTATATGGTACTCTAATCCAATGCAATTTCCCTTTCAGGAAATATATAAAGAGTACGCATAATTCAGCGCTCAGAAGCTTTGTCTCAAAGGGTTCAGCATGCAACATCAGAACATGGTCTGGCAAGACATCAGAAGATGGTCGAAGCAGAATCAGAACATGGGTCTATGGAAGCATCAGAAGAACAAGAGAACAGAAGCACTGAAGTTCTGATGGTATCACGCTCAGAAGCACTTCAAGGTCAGAAGATCAGAAGATGCTATGCACCAAGCTGTTTGACTCTGATGATATTCAAACGTTGTATTCACAAACATCAGATCAGAAGAAAGTACAAGTGGCAAGCTACGCTGACTGACAAAAGGAACGTTAAAAGCTACTAAAGGCTACGTCAGTAGACACAGCGTGAACAAGGCTCGAGGTAGTTGACAAAAGCGTATAACATTAAATGCGATGCTGTACGGAACACGCAAAGCATTAAATGCATTCAACGGTCATCTTCTCCAACGCCTATAAATATGAAGTTCTGATGAGAAGCAAGGTTAACGATTCTGCACCAAAACAACTCATATCAACTTGCTGAAACTCTGTTCAAATCTAAACTCAGAATCTTCATCTTCATCAAAGCTCACTACATTGCTGTTGTAATATATTAGTGAGATTAAGCTTAAACGATTAAGAGAAATATCACAGTTGTGATTATCGCTTTTAAGAAGCAATTGTAATACTCTTAGAATTGATTACATTAAGTTGTAAGGAACTAGAGTGATCGTGTGGATCAGAATACTCTAGGAAGTCTTAGAAGTGATCTAAGCAGGTTGTAACTAGAGTGATCGTGTGGATCAGTAGACTCTAGAAAAGTCTTAGAGGGTATCTAAGCAGTTGTTCCTGGAGTGATCAGTGTGTGATCAGTAGACTCTGGAAGACTTAGTTGCTGACTAAGTGGAAAACCATTGTAATCCGTGCGATTAGTGGATTAAATCCTCAGTTGAGGTAAATCATCTCTGCGGGGGTGGACTGGAGTAGTTTAGTTAACAACGAACCAGGATAAAAATAACTGTGCAATTTATTTTTATCTGTCAAGTTTTTAAAGCTACACTTATTCAAACCCCCCCCCTTTCTAAGTGTTTTTCTATCCTTCAATTGGCATCAGAGCGCCGGTTCTAAGGTGCAAGCACTTAACCGTGTTTAGAAAAGATTCAGGAAGAGAAAAACGCTTCAGTAAAAGATGGTTGATGAAAGTGAAAAGTCTACACCTGCATCTACATCTGGCTCTGCTGAGCAATACAACGGTAACAATGGTTATACTAGACCGCCGGTATTTGATGGTGAAAACTTTGAATACTGGAAAGATAAACTGGAAAGTTACTTTCTGGGTCTAGATGGTGATCTATGGGATCTTCTGATGGATGGTTACAAACATCCAGTAAATGCCAGAGGCGTAAAGCTGACAAGGCAAGAAATGAATGATGATCAGAAAAAGCTTTTCAGGAATCATCATAAATGCAGAACTGTTTTGCTGAATGCTATCTCTCATGCTGAGTATGAGAAGATATCTAACAGGGAAACGGCCTATGACATATATGAGTCCTTGAAAATGACTCATGAAGGAAATGCTCAAGTCAAGGAGACTAAAGCTCTAGCTTTAATCCAGAAGTATGAAGCCTTCAAGATGGAGGATGATGAAGACATTGAAAAGATGTTTTCAAGATTTCAAACTCTTACTGCTGGATTGAGAGTTCTTGACAAGGGATACACCAAGGCTGATCACGTAAAGAAGATCATCAGAAGCTTACCCAGAAGATGGGGTCCTATGGTGACTGCATTCAAGATTGCAAAGAATCTGAATGAAGTTTCTCTGGAAGAGCTCATCAGTGCCTTGAGAAGTCATGAAATAGAGCTGGACGCAAATGAGCCTCAAAAGAAAGGTAAGTCTATTGCATTAAAATCCAATATCAAGAAATGCACTAACGCTTTTCAGGCTAGAGAAGAAGATCCTGAAGAATCAGAATCTGAAGAAGAAGATGAACTGTCCCTGATCTCCAGAAGGCTAAATCAACTCTGGAAGACCAAGCAAAGGAAGTTCAGAGGCTTCAGAAGTTCAAAGAAATTTGAACGTGGAGAATCTTCTGATGACAGAAGATTTGACAAGAAGAAGGTCATGTGCTATGAATGCAATGAGCCTGGACACTTCAAGAATGAATGTCCAAATATTCAGAAGGAAAATCCCAAGAAGAAATTTCATAAGAAGAAAGGTCTTATGGCAACCTGGGATGAGTCAGAAGATGATTCAGACTCTGAAGACGAGCAGGCCAACTGTGCGCTGATGGCGACAGAAGATGACGGATCAGAATCTACATCAGAATCAGATTCTGAAGAGGTATTTTCTGAACTTACTAGAGATGAGTTAGTTTCCGGTCTAACTGAACTTCTGGAACTCAAGTCTCAGATTAGTCTCAAATACAAAAAGCTGAAAAAGCTGTTTGAATTTGAAACAAAGAAGCTTGAGTTGGAGAATTCTGAATTAAAAGAAAAACTTTTAAAATTATCCAATAATGTTGGATCTCCTTCTGATTCAGAAAAATCCACTCCTAGTCTAAACCATATTCTGAAAGAATATGATTTAAGTTTCAGGAAGTTCTTATCTAGAAGTATTGGCAGAAGTCAGCTAGCTTCTATGATATATGCTGTGTCTGGAAACAAAAGAGTTGGCATTGGTTTTGAGGGTGAAACCCCATACAAACTTGAACCTGTTGATGAAATGAAACTCACATACAAGCCATTGTATGATCAGTTCAAGTATGGCCACTCCCATGATATTAGGCACACTTCACATGCTCAAAGTTTTCACATATCACACACCAAAAGGCATGTGACACAACCTAGGAAATATCATGAAACTCACATTAAGAATTATCATGCTGTTCCTCCTATTGCTTACAATGTTAAACCCAAGTTCAATCAGAACTTGAGAAAATCTAACAAGAAAGGACCCAAGAAAATGTGGGTACCTAAGGATAAGATTATTCCTATTGCAGATATCCTTGACTGCAAAAAGGACAAAGCACAACATGTCATGGTACCTGGACTCTGGATGCTCGCGACACATGACAGGAAGAAGGTCTATGTTCCAAGACCTGGTGCTTAAGTCTGGAGGAGAAGTCAAGTTTGGAGGAGATCAGAAGGGCAAGATAATTGGCTCTGGAACTATAAAGTCTGGTAACTCTCCTTCCATTTCTAATGTACTTCTTGTAGAAGGATTAACACATAACCTCTTATCTATCAGTCAATTGAGTGACAATGGTTATGATATAATCTTTAATCAAGAGTCTTGCAAGGCTGTAAATCAGAAGGATGGCTCAATCCTATTTACAGGCAAGAGGAAGAACAACATTTATAAGACAGATCTGCAAGATCTTATGAGTCAGAAGGTGACTTGTCTTATGTCTGTTTCTGAAGAGCAGTGGGTCTGGCACAGAAGATTAGGTCATGCTAGTTTGAGAAAGATTTCTCAGATTAACAAACTGAATCTGGTCAGAGGACTCCCTAATCTGAAATTCAAATCAGATGCTCTTTGTGAAGCATGTCAGAAGGGCAAGTTCTCCAAACCTGCATTCAAGTCCAAGAATGTTGTTTCTACCTCAAGGCCATTAGAACTCTTGCACATTGATCTGTTTGGCCCAGTCAAAACAGCATCTGTCAGAGGGAAGAAATATGGATTAGTCATCGTAGATGATTATAGCCGCTGGACATGGGTAAAATTCTTAAAACACAAGGATGAGACTCATTCAGTGTTCTTTGATTTCTGCATTCAGATTCAATCTGAAAAAGAGTGTAAAATCATAAAGGTCAGAAGTGATCATGGTGGTGAATTTGAGAACAGATCCTTTGAAGAATTCTTCAAAGAAAATGGTATTGCCCATGATTTCTCTTGTCCTAGAACTCCACAGCAAAATGGGGTTGTAGAACGAAAGAATAGGACTCTGCAAGAAATGGCAAGAACCATGATCAATGAAACCAATATGGCTAAGCATTTCTGGGCAGAAGCAATAAACACTGCATGCTATATTCAGAATAGAATCTCTATCAGACCTATTCTAAATAAGACTCCTTATGAATTGTGGAAGAATAGAAAGCCCAACATTTCATATTTCCATCCTTTTGGATGTGTATGCTTTATTCTGAACACTAAAGATCATCTTGGTAAGTTTGATTCTAAAGCTCAAAAATGTTTCCTTCTTGGATATTCTGAACGCTCAAAAGGCTACAGAGTATACAATACTGAAACATTGATTGTAGAAGAATCAATCAATATCAGGTTTGATGATAAGCTTGGTTCTGAAAAACCAAAGCAGTTTGATAATTTTGCAGATTGTGATATTGATATATCAGAAGTTGTTGAGCCAAGAAGCAACGCATCAGAAGCAGAGCTTCTCAGAAGCAAAGAATCTGAAGATCAAGTATCAGCTTCTCTGGAGGATCTAAGCATTTCTGAAGAACCATCTGTCAGAAGATCATCCAGACTCATCTCTGGTCATTCAGAAGATGTCATTCTTGGAAAGAAGGATGATTCAATCAGAACAAGAGCATTCCTTAAGAACAATGCAGATTGTCAATTAGGTCTTGTATCTTTGATCGAGCCAACTTCTGTTGATCATGCTCTAGAAGATCCAGACTGGATAATTGCTATGCAAGAAGAACTGAATCAGTTTACAAGGAATGATGTTTGGGATCTTGTTCCTAGACCAGATGGATTCAATATAATTGGTACAAAATGGGTCTTCAGAAACAAGCTCAGTGAGAAAGGTGAAGTGGTAAGGAACAAAGCCAGACTGGTGGCTCAGGGTTATAGTCAGCAAGAAGGGATTGATTATACAGAAACCTTTGCACCAGTGGCCAGGTTAGAATCTATTCGTCTATTAATTTCATTTGCCACTCAACATAACATCACTCTTTATCAGATGGATGTTAAGAGTGCCTTCTTAAATGGTTATATAGATGAAGAAGTTTATGTCCATCAACCTCCTGGTTTTGAAGACTCTATGTCTCCTAATCATGTTTTTAAACTTAAGAAATCATTGTATGGATTGAAACAGGCTCCCAGAGCTTGGTATGAACGCTTAAGTTCTTTCCTTCTGGATAATGGTTTCACTAGAGGAAAAGTGGACACTACTCTCTTTTGTAAAACCTTTAAAAGGGATATTTTAATTTGTCAAATATATGTAGATGATATTATTTTTGGAACATCTAATGCTACACTTGGAAAGGAGTTTGCTGAGTCTATGCAGGCTGAGTTTGAAATGAGCATGATGGGAGAACTCAAGTATTTCCTTGGAATACAAATAAATCAAACATCAGAAGGAACGTATGTTCACCAAACCAAGTATGTGAAGGAACTTCTGAAGAAGTTTAATCTTCTAGACTGCAAAGAAGCCAAAACTCCTATGCATCCAACATGCATTCTAGGTAAGGATGAGGTAAGTAAGAAGGTAGATCAGAAGTTATACAGAGGTATGATTGGATCTCTTCTATATTTGACTGCTTCTAGACCTGACATTCTGTTCAGTGTTTGTTTGTGTGCTAGATTCCAATCAGATCCTAGAGAATCTCATTTAACTGCTGTTAAGAGAATTCTAAGGTATCTGAAAGGTACTACTAATGTTGACTTAGTTTACAGAAAATCTAAAGAATACAACTTAGTAGGATTCTGCGATGCTGACTATGCTGGAGACAGAATTGAAAGAAAAAGTACTTCAGGAAGTTGCCAATTTCTTGGAAGTCATTTGATCTCTTGGTATAGCAAGAAGCAAGCAACTATTGCTCTATCAACAACAGAAGCAGAATATGTCGCTGCTGCTGGTTGTAGTACACAGATGCTCTGGATGAAGAGTCAGTTAGAAGATTATCAGATATTTGAGAGTAACATTCCTATATTCTGTGATAATACTTCTGCTATATGTTTATCTAAGAATCCTATTCTTCATTCAAAAGCTAAACATATTGAGATTAAACATCATTTCATAAGGGACTATGTTCAGAAGGGTGTTATATCTTTAAACTTTGTTGATACAGACCATCAATGGGCTGATATCTTTACAAAACCCCTGGCTGAAGATAGGTTTAAGTTCATTCTGAAGAACATCAGTATGGATTTATGCCCAGAATGAGAAGATGAGAAGTTCTTATGTATGAGTATCTTCTGAAATGAAAATGGATTATTTTTTATATATCAGAAGTTCTGATTGAAATCTTTTAGAAATTATGATTCGGTTATTACTAACGTTTCATTGTCTAAGTTGATTCAGAACCTCTTTTAAAGCAAAACAGTTGTTACGTTTTTATCTCGGGATGGTAAACCTGTCGTTACTATTCATGGATAAACGTGCGTGCAGTTGAAGGGACGTCTACTTAGGTAACTGTGCTAGTCACCTCATTTGTCTTTATTATCTCTCCTCACGTCACGTAACATTAAATGCTATTCATCATTCGTTTCATTTTATTTTCTTTTAAATACTCTTCAAACTCTTCTCTTTCCCTCTCATCTTTCTCTATCTTTTTGCATTCCTCATCAAGTTTTTCTCTCTCTCTCTCTTCCGTTTTCGTCTCTTGCTCAAACAATTTTTTTTTTAAAAAAAAAAAATCATAGCTCAAACCTAGCGTTCACCCTAAGCCTGTTGAAGATCTATGACTCAAAGGCGACAGATCTCTGCATATCTCGGGATGGCTCTCCTAATACCTCTCAAGTCAGACCTCTTCTTTGATGTTGTTATCAACTTTCACCCAAAGACAGAAGACTTTCTTGAGTTATGGGAGGAGGTTAAGAATGATATTCTTAACTTCTATGTTAAGGGAAAGCCCCGTTTGCAACATTAGCTCTCTGTCTGTGAACTGTCCCTCTCTTCCTCTTTGGTCACTTGGATCTCTCCTACAGTGGAGGTTCTAGTCTGGAAGACAAGAGTCCACAGGGATTCTTGATGGGTTGACACAGAGCGTGTCCTGCTAGGGTGCTGTTTTTAATTTTTGTAGTCATTTCCTCTTGGGATGACTTTTTATGTATTTGCTAGGAATGTTTCTCATCTTGTTAAACATAGGAACCTTTTGTAATATCTTTTGATTATCAATGAAAAGTTTCTTTGCTTTTACATTCCAGTGATTTTATTTGTCGTTTTATGCATCTGAATCTTTTGAAATATTCTTTTTGATGTTATGACAAAAAGGGGGAGAAGATAAATGATAAATGATTTGATTAATCTATCAGTTGCTGGGTAAAGCTCCCACACATTTACTAACAAGAACTGCAAGTTCTATATGGTTTAAGTGTTTTGCAGGTATAAAGAAGTGAAGAAAATCTTCAAAGCAAACACAAGAAGCAAAACCATGGAAACTGAAGCAAGCTAAGTGCTGTCAAGCTTTAGAAATCAGAAGCAAGAAAGAAGAATGAATCAGAAGCACTGATAATAGAATTTGATCCATATTTGTCTATTTGTTTTGACAATATTCTATTTGCTCTGATACATATAATGTGTTCAAACATATATTCTATGTTCTAACTCGTTCATGCTGACTTTTGTCGTTTAGTTTTTGTTCTGTAACATTTCAGGATGTAGAGATGCTCTGATGATGCTCTGGTACATTCAACAATGTTCTGATACAAATCTAGCATGAAGTGATGTTGGTAGAAATTCAAGCTCTGAAGCTATCCGAGGGAAGCAGAAATCAGAAGCTGTGAATGTTCTAAAGATCCAGAAAACTCAAGTTCTGAAGCTGTCCTAAATGGAAGCAGAAATCAGAAGCTGTGAATGTTCAGAAGATCAAAGAAATTCAAGTTCTGAAGCTGTCCTGAATGGAAGCAGAAATCAGAAGCTGTGAATGTTCAGAAGATCAAAGAAATTCAAGTTCTGAAGCTGTCCTAGATGGAAGCAGGAATCAGAAGCTGTGAGTGTTCTAGGGATCTAAGGAAATTCTAGTTCTGAAGCTGTCCTATGGAAGCAGAAGTCAGAAGCTATGAATTCCCTAAAGACAGAAGCTTATATGATCGTCTCTACCGAAATAATCAGGGAAGTCTTTTATTAAAGTTCTTCGAGTATTTATTTCAGGGGGAGATTATTTATCTCAGGGGGAGATTGTTAATCTCAGGGGGAGACATATTCATATGCTTATGCTATAGCTGTGTAATTTGTCTTTTGCCGTCTGTTCTTTCTGATCGCAAATTCATATCATTTATATATGTTTTTGTCATCATCAAAAAGGGGGAGATTGTTAGAACAAGATTTGTTCTGATCAATTATCTTAGTTTTGATGATAACAATAATATGAATTTTGCTTAAGATTATATGGTACTCTAATCCAATGCAATTTCCTTTTCAGGAAATATATAAAGAGTACGCATAATTCAGCGCTCAGAAGCTTTGTCTCAAAGGGTTCAGCATGCAACATCAGAACATGGTCTGGCAAGACATCAGAAGATGGTCGAAGCAGAATCAGAACATGGGTCTATGGAAGCATCAGAAGAACTAGAGAACAGAAGCACTGAAGTTCTGATGGTATCACGCTCAGAAGCACTTCAAGGTCAGAAGATCAGAAGATGCTATGCACCAAGCTGTTTGACTCTGATGATATTCAAACGTTGTATTCACAAACATCAGATCAGAAGGAAGTACAAGTGGCAAGCTACGCTGACTGACAAAAGGAACGTTAAAAGCTACTAAAGGCTACGTCAGTAGACACAGCGTGAACAAGGCTCGAGGTAGTTGACAAAAGCGTATAACATTAAATGCGATGCTGTACGGAACACGCAAAGCATTAAATGCATTCAACGGTCATCTTCTCCAACGCCTATAAATATGAAGTTCTGATGAGAAGCAAGGTTAACGATTCTGCACCAAAACAACTCATATTCAACTTGCTGAAACTCTGTTCAAATCTAAACTCAGAATCTTCATCTTCATCAAAGCTCACTACATTGTTGTTGTAATATATTAGTGAGATTAAGCTTAAACGATTAAGAGAAATATCACAGTTGTGATTATCGCTTTTAAGAAGCAATTGTAATACTCTTAGAATTGATTACATTAAGTTGTAAGGAACTAGAGTGATCGTGTGGATCAGAATACTCTAGGAAGTCTTAGAAGTGATCTAAGCAGGTTGTAACTAGAGTGATCGTGTGGATCAGTATACTCTAGAAAAGTCTTAGAGGGTATCTAAGCAGTTGTTCCTGGAGTGATCAGTGTGTGATCAGTAGACTCTGGAAGACTTAGTTGCTGACTAAGTGGAGAACCATTGTAATCCGTGCGATTAGTGGATTAAATCCTCAGTTGAGGTAAATCATCTCTGCGGGGGTGGACTGGAGTAGTTTAGTTAACAACGAACCAGGATAAAAATAACTGTGCAATTTATTTTTATCTGTCAAGTTTTTAAAGCTACACTTATTCAAACCCCCCCCCCCTTTCTAAGTGTTTTTCTATCCTTCAATCTGCACAGGGATAGACTTGTTAATAATGCGAAGGTGAAAGGTATGAAACCGTGTTACCGACTATCAGCATGGTGATAGACTTGACATGGTAAAAAGAGTTTCAAAGGTTCGGTTAATATTACCGACTATCAGCCTTGTGATAGACATGTTAAATAATATAACCGGAACAAAAGGTTACCGACTACCAGCCTCGTGATAGCGGTTTTGAAGACATGATCAATCATCAGCCGAGTGATAAAATGATCCTGGAGACTTTGCTAGGGAAATTACTGGTTATTCAGCCTTGTGAACAGTAATAAGGCCCTGATTGTCAAATGGTCTTCATGATTGATTTCCTAGAGAGGAAAAATCTTTTGAAAGAAACATAAACTGCTCAGATGATGAGGCTATTGTTTATGGTTCAACTTTTCTCGACTCTATTTGAGGAATCGGAATTTTAATTTGGTAAAGACAGAGTTCTATCCATGAATGAATTGGAAAGAAATAGTCCAACAAGACTTTGTACCCATGAGGAATGAACTCAACTGGGGATTTTCTCCTTTGTTTTGAGAGGAGAAACTGAAGCAACCTTCTTCCACGAGGAATGATCTCAGTGGGGAACTGGAGAAAGAAAATGTTCTTTTTGCTTATGGGTGACAATCTATTAGAGAGATGACACGCTCATACCTATTTCTTTTTTCTTTTTCTTTTCCTTTTCTTCTCTCTTTTTTGGGATAGATATATCCTAAATGAGTGATTTTGAAACAAACATTGAAAAATGCAAGAATGCATACATGATGAATGATGAATGTCATGAATGTAGCATGCATGCTGACGATACTGACAGACAAAGGAGTATATACTGGAGAAGGACCAATGTCGCAATACAACCAGATACTCGGCAAATGTTCTTCAACACGGTGTAGATAACACAGGTGATGAATGGTGTTGCGTGCTTTAAACTTCTCTGAGGAAGATAAGCATCTTTTCTTATTGAGATGGAAGATCTTCTTCACTGGAGATAGAAAATCTTCGTCACTGGGGGATAAAAGACCTTCTTTACTGGGGATAGAAGAGCTTTTCCTACCATGAGGGGTAATTGGTTCAGGAATTCTTTCCTGTGATAAGAATATCGTTGTCTCATGATCTCTTTTTTGGAAGAGAGCAATTCTCCGGGAGAATCCTTTTGTTCATCCTATGGAGATAGCTGTTGATGTTCCTTCTGTTGTTCACAACTCAAAGGAAAGTTTCGCTTTTACTTTGAAAAAGTGAAGTAAATTCATTTAAAACTTTTTTTTTTCTTTCAAAAGTGAATAACACAATTAAAGCGTCATTTTGCAAGCTAAAAGAAATTAGAGATTGCAAACAAATGGGCACAAGGCTCAAATTTATTTAATAGGATGGAAATCAGCTAAAGGCGTGATTCCATGGAGTATTTACAAAAGTTGGAAATGGTAATTATGCGGAAAAGGCTACATTGAAAGCAATAACCACTATTTTCCCTAACAACTTTGAGTTCCAACTGTGCTTGTTACTTCAGATTGGCGATGATTTGATTGAAGATCCTTTGATGAAAAAGACTCTTCAGGTGACGAAGTACGGACTGATGCAGTTACTTTGTCATAAATCCTTAATTTTTGCCTAGATTGCCCTTTCAGGTTTTCAATCTACCAGGATGAATTTTTCTTCTGTTTATTGTCTCTAATTTTTGCCTGGACCGCCCTTTCGGGCTTTCAATCCACCGAGACGCTCATTTTTGCCTAAGTCGCCCTTTGCTGGTTTTCAACTTACCGAGCTGTTGTTTTTTTTAAACAAAGTATTTCTTGACTGCATCAGCATTCACAGGATGTGGGAGTTCATCACCATCCATGGTTGCAAGAGTCATGGCGCCGCCAGAAAATGTTCTTTTGACAACATACGGGCCTTCGTAATTAGGAGACCATTTGCCCCTAGAATCTGGTTGAAAAGACAAGATCTTTTTAAGCACGAGGTCGCCTTCTTGAAATTCACGAGGTCGAACCTTTTTGTTGAAGGCTTGTTTCATCCTTGCTTGGTATAACTGTCCATGACATAGAGCAGACATACGTTTTTCTTCGATTAAGTTCAACTGATCGTATCTGCTTTGACACCATTCAGCCTCTGATAACTTAGTCTCCATGAGGACTCTCATTGATGGTATTTCAACTTCTACGGGGAGCACAACTTCCATGCCGTATACTAGAGAAAAGGGAGTTGCCCCTGTTGAAGTACGCATTGAAGTACGGTACCCATGTAAAGCAAATGGCAGCATTTCATGCCAGTCTTTGTAAGTGACGACCATTTTCTGAACGATCTTCTTAACGTTCTTGTTGGCAGCTTCAACGGCGCCGTTCATTTTTGGTCTGTAAGGAGAAGAGTTATGATGCTCAATCTTGAATTCCTCACATAGTTCTTTCATCATTTTGTTATTCAAGTTCGAACCATTGTCAGTAATGATCTTGCTGGGAATACCATATCGGCAAATGATGTTATTCTTGATAAACCTCACAACCACTTGTCTTGTAACATTGGCGTAAGATGCTGCTTCGACCCATTTGGTGAAGTAATCAATAGCTACCAAGATGAAACGATGACCGTTTGAAGCTTTCGGCTCGATCATTCCAATCATGTCGATACCCAACATGGAGAAAGGCCATGGAGATGAGAGAACGTTGAGTAGAGTCGGTGGCACATGGATCTTATCTGCGTAGATCTGGCACTTGTGACATCTCTTCACGTGTTTGTAACAGTCAGATTCCATTGTCAACCAATAGTATCCTTCTCTTAAGATCTTCTTGGACATTGCATGCCCATTTGAATGAGTTCCAAAGGACCCTTCATGCACTTCATGCATTAACATGTCTGCTTCGTGTCTATCCACGCATCTGAGCAAAACCATGTCGAAATTTCTTTTGTATAGCACATCCCCATTCAGGAAGAAACTGCCAGAAAGTCTCCTTAGAGTTTTCTTATCTTTGTTTGATGCCCCCAGCGGGTACTCTTGAGTTTGAAAGAAGCGTTTGATGTCGTGGAACCACGGTTTATCATCGATGACTGCTTCAGTTGCAAACACATAGGCGAGCCTTTCAAGGCGTGTAATTCTGACTTTAGGCATATCGTTCCAATGACTAACTTTGAACATGGAAGATAGAGTAGCCAAGGCGTCTGCCATTCGATTCTAATCTCGAGGTATATGATGCAATTCAACCTTGTTGAAGAAAGTCATCAGACGTCTTGCATAATCTTTGTAAGGAATCAAGCCAGGGTGGTAAGTTTCCCATTTGTCTTTGATTTGGTTGATCACGAGGGCTGAATCTCCATATATGTCGAGGATCTTGATCCTTAAGTCAATGGCTTCTTCGAGACCCATGATACAAGCTTCATATTCTGCGATGTTGTTGGTGCAATCAAATAGCAATCTGGCAGAGAACGGGATATGAGTGCCCTTGGGAGTGATGATGATTGCCCCTATTCCATTGCCAAAAGCGTTTACTGCTGTCATACCCCAAATTTGTCCTACCTTTAATTATCTGGTTTACATTCATGTTTCATATAGGTCATTCAACTCATGCATTCATATCATGGTTACCAATCGAAAACTGGAAAGAAAGAGCCTTTATGGCAAAGAACTCCTGATTAAATATGAGGATCTGAGGTCTGGTCTCGTGGCACTATCTTTCTGAGGGCACTCTTGAATCAGTGGTTTTCTCACCTTCAAGTCAAGGCATTGGTTGGGAAATACAAGCTTGATGCTTATCTGATTATTCTGAATTAGGGTTTCTTTGACCAAAGTCAACCAGTTGACTTTCTGGTCAACATTTAATCAAGAACGGATCTTATGAGTAAGAAGCTTTCATATTGACCATGTAGGACACATTCGTTTGACTGGATCTGACTAGAGAAAATTTAATCGGGAATTTCATCAATAATCAGAGAAAATCAGAACAGTTGACCTTTGGGTCAAAATCAGAATAATTATTCAAATATTGACTTTTGGTGGAAAACCGGTCAAATAAAGTCAAAGAAATGAGAAAAAATCAAGAAATAATCAAAACTGCCAAATTTGGAAAGTTAGTTGAAATGGGAACTTGCCAAAAGAGGAAAGTTCTACACTTAAAGAATTTTTGAGTGAATTTCCAATTGGCTGGGCAGCTGACTTCAGGTTCGATTATCATGTTGAAAACGACAGAATTTTAAGACAAGCTCATTTGTTGTTGGCGAAAATATGCTACAGGAACCGTAGTGATGTTGGCGAAAATTCTGCCCTTGACAGAGAGTAGCGTGCATTTGTACCAAATCTGCTCTTGAGAAATTGATATTATAGACTCGGTATGGACCAGGACATCCATACACCATGTTTACAACATGCCCTCCATGATTGGGCAGCGGATTTGCTTGCACATTAGGATTCAAATTTCTGAAAGAGAGGAGATTAGATCTAACCAACCTCTGAACTTCATATTTCAAAGCTATGCAATGCTCAAGATCATGGCCAGGTGCTCCTTGATGATAAGGGCATGAGACCTCAGCTTTGTACCACCATGGGAGTTTCTTAGGTACTGGTGGTGGTGCTTTAGTTTGAACAAGACCTCTTTCAATTAAAGCAGGGTACAATTCTGTGTAAGTCATTGGAATCGGATCGAACTGTGGAGCTCTTTGCACACGATTCTGATTGTTGTTAAACTGTTGAGCTTGCTGTTGAGGCTGTTGTTGTTGAAACTGCGGGGTAAATCCCGGATTCGGTGCTGTATTAACGGCTGGTGCGATAGCGGCTACCTGTCGTTGATGATTGACATTTCCTCTTGGCCTCCCTTGGGATACCATGTCAACACTTTGTTCCTTCTTCTTTGGGAAACCACTTCCGAACTTTTTGGTTCCGCTTGAAGATCCACCTTCTTTAGTTAGACGTCCGGTTCGGACCCCTTCTTCTAGACGCATCCCCATGTTTACCATTTCGGTGAAATCATTTGGAGCACTAGCAATCATGCGTTCATAATAAAACGGGCCAAGAGTATTCAAGAAGATCTTTGTCATCTCTTTCTCTTTTAACGGTGGATTAATCTGAGCAGCAGTTTCTCTCCATCGTTGGGCATACTCTTTGAAAGCTTCATGATCTTTCTGAGCCATGGATCGAAGCTGATCTCTGTCTGGAGCCATATCCGAGTTGTATTTGTATTGTCGGACAAAGGCCTCACCTAGGTCGTTGAATGTTCGAATGTTAGTGCTATCCAAACCTGTGTACCACTTCAGTGCGGCACCAGTCAAACTGTCTTGAAAGTAATGGATAAGCAACTGATGATTATCTGCATAGGTAGACATCTTTCTGGCATACATCACAAGATGACTTTGTGGACAAGAACTACCTTTGTACTTCTCAAAATCAGGGACTTTGAATTTAGCTGGTATTTGTACACTGGGAACCAAACATAGCTCCTGGGCATTCTTTCCAAACAAATGTTTCCCACTAATAGCCTTGACTTCCAGTTGCATCTTGTTGAACTGCTCTTGGAGATCTCTCACAAGATTACGCTGATTTATGCTATCATCCTGATCATGATAAATCTCATTGCCACCATAAGGAACTGTGTGAACCGTAGGGGTCGGAACTGTCATAGTGGGCTGAGAAAGTGCCATAGTGATTTGGGAAAAAGTTACCCCTGAATGTGGAATAAACGCTGAACCTTGCGTAGCAGGCGCTTCAGTTGTGGCTGTTTGAACCCCAGAGAAATTATGGCGGAAACCTGCACCAAAGCTAAAAGGCGTGCCCCAACCTTCTGGCATGGAGAAAGATGGAATACTGAACGCAACTGTAGAAACTGGAGTAGTGACTTCAGATGTCACTGTTGCTTGACTGTTAGGTGGCGGCGGCTGATTCTGTGCGGCCATTAAAGAGTCAACCAGAGTAGTGAGACTTTCCAACTTTTCATGAAGGGTGGTCACTGTACCACGAAGCTCAATATTCTCTTGTTCGGAGTGTTCCATTACTCTTCTTTTATTCGAACGAGTATTGTATCTGTGATCTGATTGCGAGCGCGGTCGAGAAACTTTGAGACGCGACAGCTTGACGATCTACTGGAGAAAGATCCAAAAGATAAGACTCTAGACAACTGACTCGATATGCAGAATGATGTATGCAAAAAGAAATTTATGATTTTTCCAAACATTTTAAAGATTATTTCCTTGCAAACATTTGAACACAAACTATTCTTTTATTGAAATAATGGGAAATGTTACAACATTGGAGCGTAGCTCCTTACAGAAGCAAATGATAAAAAAAGCTAAACAAATCCTAAACATCTTCATCAGACGAAGAACCAAATGCGTTGTGCAGCTTGAGCTTCAGGATTTCTTTCCCATAGTGAGCTTTCAATTCGGCCTTTTCGGTCCTTAGCTTGTTAACAACATTCTTCCAATCGTCAGGAGTTGAAGCGTTGCTTGTTGAACCTTCAAGCTTTTTCTTGCTTTCTTTGATGTACCTCCTGATTGCAGCGTCTTTCTGACGAATCTTCTCATCTTTGCTCATGAGCCATCCATCTTGATAATAGAGAGTTTCTTCGTGATCTTTCACTCTTTTCTTCAACTTTCTATTTTCCACATCAGTTCTACGAAACTTTTCTTCCCAAGCATCTTTTTCTAACCTCATCTTAGCTAAAGTGTCTTGGTATTCTTCCATAGTGGGAATGTTGGGCCGTTGTGAAGGATAGAAAAACACTTAGAAAGGGGGGATTGAATAAGTGTGACTTTAAAATCTTGGGCGATAAAAATAAATTGCACAATTATTTTTATCCTGGTTCGCTGTTAATGAAGCTACTCCAGTCCACCCCCGCAGAGATGATTTACCTCAACTGAGGATTTAATCCACTAATCGCACGGATTACAATGGTTTTCCACTTAGCCGCAACTAAGTCTTCCAGAGTCTTCTGATCACAACTTGATCACTCCAGGAACAACTGCTTAGTTCACTCCTAAGACTTTTCTAGAGTCTACTGATCAACACGATCACTCTAGGCTTAGTTCACTCCTAAGACTTTCTGCTCAGCCAACTGCTAAGACTTCCTCTAGAGTATTCTGATCAACCTGATCACTCTAGTTACAAACTGCTCAGCCAACTGCCAAGACTTCCTAGAGTATACTGATCACACGATCACTCTAGTTCCTTACAACTTAATGTAATCAATTCAAGAGTTTACAAATGCTTCTAAAAAGCGATAATCACAACTGTGATATTTCTCTTACAGTTTAAGCTTAATCTCACTAAGATATTACAACAGCAATGTAGTGAGCTTTGATGAAGATTCTGAGCTTTGATTTGAACAGCGTTTCAGCAAGTTAATTTGAATTGTCTTTGTTCAGGATCGTTAACCTTGCTTCTCATCAAAACTTCATATTTATAGGCGTTGAGAAGATGACCGTTGAATGCATTTAATGCTTTGCGTGTTCCGTACAGCTTCGCATTTAATGTTATACGCTTTTGTCAACTACCTCGAGCCTTGTTCACGCTGTGTCTACTGACGTAGCCTTTAGTAGCTTTAACGTTCCTTTTGTCAGTCAGCGTAGTCTGCCACGTGTACTTCCTTCTGATCTGATGTTTGTGAATACGACGTTTGAATATCATCAGAGTCAAACAGCTTGGTGCACAGCATCTTCTGATCTTCTGACCTTGAAGTGCTTCTGAGCGTGATACCATCTTCTGATCTTCAGTGCTTCTGATCTCATGTTCTTCTGATGCTTTCATAGACCCATGTTCTGATTCTGCTTCGACCATCTTCTGATGTCTTGCCAGACCATGTTCTGATGTTGCATGCTGAACCATTTGAGACACAACTTCTGAGCGCTGAATTATGCGTACTCTTTATATATTTCCTGAAAGGGAAATTGCATTTGATTAGAGTACCATATTATCTTAAGCAAAATTCATATTATTGTTATCATCAAAACTAAGATAATTGATAAGAACAAATCTTGTTCTAACAATCTCCCCCTTTTTGATGATGACAAAAACATATATAAATGATATGAATTTGCGATCAGAAAGAGTAGACGGCAAAAGACAAATTACACAGCTATAGCATAAGCATATGAATAAGTCTCCCCCTGAGATTAACAATCTCCCCCTGAGATAAATAATCTCCCCCTGAAATAAATACTCGAAGAACTTTAATAAAAGACTTCCCTGATTATTTCGGTAGAGACGATCATATAAGCTTCTGCCTTCAGAGAATTCATAGCTTCTGACTTCTGCTTCCTTTGGACAGCTTCAGAACTTGAATTTCTTTAGATCCTTAGAACACTCACAGCTTCTGATTCCTGCTTCCATCGTGGACAGCTTCAGAACTTGAATTTCTTTGATCTTCAGAACATTCACAGCTTCTGACTTCTGCTTCCATTCAGGACAGCTTCAGAACTTGAATTTCTTTGATCTTCAAGGACATTCACATTTTCTGATTTCTGCTTCCCTCGGATAGCTTCAGAACTTTGAATGTCTACCAACATCACTTCATGCTAGATTTGTATCAGAACATTGTTGAATGTACCAGAGCATCATCAGAGCATCTCTACATCCTGAAATGTTACAGAACAAAAACTAAACGACAAAAGTCAGCATGAGCGAGTTAGAACATAAAACGTATGTTTGAACACATTATATGTATCAGAGCCATATAGGCTGATATAATGTATCAGAGCAAATAATGTATCAGAGCCATAACATTATATGTATCAGAGCAAATAGAATTTTGTCATAACAGGATAGACAATGATATTCAAATTCTATTATCAGTGCTTCTGATTCATTCTTCTTTCTTGCTTCTGATCTCTGAAGCTTGACAGCACTCAGCTTGCTTCAGTTTCCATGAGCTTATTCCTTTTACAGAATAACGCTTCTTATGGTTTTGCTTCTTGTGTTTGCTTTTTGCTTTGAAGATTTTCTTCACTTCTCTGTACCTGCAAAACACTTAAACCATATAGAACTTGCAGTTCTTGTTAGTGAATGTGTGGGAGCCTTTACCCAGCAACTGATCAAATCATTTATCATTTATCTTTTTATCATTTATCTTTCTCCCCCTTTTTGTCATAACATCAAAAAGAATATTTCAAAAGATTCAGATGCATAAGACGACAAATAAAATGAAACACTCGGAGAAAGAAGTTGATTTCATTAAAGTTTCAAACAACAGATTCAGAAGTACATGAAGAAAGGAAAGATCAGATGCACAAAGACAGATGCAACGAGAAGAAAGAAACAACACAGACTCAATCTAAGATGGCCCTAGTCTTGACAAGATCTTGGTCAGCATCTCTTGAACCATATTGTTGTGTCCTTCTTGCCTCACCATGAAAGCACTATACTGATCATTGAGTGAGCTTTGCTCATCCTGTCTCCTCTGAATCGCTTCTAGAGTCCTTGCAAGACGAGAAGGTTCATCAGAAGAAGCTTCACCGCTTTCAACCACAGGAATGGCATGTTGATCTGCAGCTTCCATAGAAGTATCACGTGCTGGGATATCCTCAACAGGGTCTGATTTAGCAACATGATCTTCAGCATCTGCTTCTTGCATAGAAGCATCTCCATACTCTGCAGCAGGAATTTCAGAGTCTCCATTTTCTATTGCCTGAAGAATGGCAGCTAAATTCCTGGGAGCAGAGGGACCTTCAACTACTGGTGGGTCAACAACTTCTGGAATGACCAAGCTTGGATCTTTCACAGACGGGTTTTCCCTCAGAAAGTCAAATAAGGTCTTGAAGTCTCCGAGCAGAACAGGATATTGAGGTATCCAAACCACAATCTCCCTGCAAGGATTTGCTTCCAATGCAGCAGCGAGTCTTAATTGTTCCATCTCATCCGCAAAGGGCTTCTCTTCCAACAGATATCTGCCTCTGAGACGAGCAAACCAGAAGTCTTCATAGTTTCTCAGAATTCCACGAGGCCGTGGGGCAGCAGCTACACAGGCTTCCTGAAGTTCTAAAAACAGAGCATCTGATTCTCTGCGAAAGATCCTCCAGAAGTTCCGCATAGCAACATCATTCAATCCAGAACTTTCAGCGAGTCTGAGAGTATCAAAGGTACTTCTGAGATTCCTCTTTATGTTTTCAAAAACTACACCAATAGGATATACGGGGCGGAATTTTATTTGGGTTTTCGAAAAGGCAGGTTTGGAAGTGAAGTACGGATGAGGATCTCTATCCAACCTATAAGAAGATTCTGCTTCAGTATCAGAATCTAACACTACCACTTCAGCTTCAGGACGAGGCTTGGGAGTGTAGTTGCAATCACGGAGCAGCTGCTCATGTGATGCAGAGGTTGGAAAAGGAGAATCACAAGGATTGTTTTGAGAGGTGGAGGGAGAAGGTTGAGATGGAAAGAGAGTTTGAAGGGGTTGTATATTCAAAACAAGATTGTCAACAGCTTGGTCAGAGACAAGATTAGTGGAGGGTGAAGGAGACGGAATGGATTGAGGAGATGGTGGAGTTTTTGTGAGGGGAAATGGTGAGGGAGGAAGAGAATTGGATTTGTTTGCATGTGAAGAAGGAATGGTTATAGGGGAAGATGGTGGTGTAAGAATATGGACAACAACGGGTGATTCTGATGAGGCTTTTTCTGGTTCAGGGGTAGGTACAACTTCTATTGGTGTAACTTCTGATCGAACAACAGGAACAGAAATAGGTTCAGAGATGCATATACCTTTGGAACCTTTCAGAAGCGCTTTGGTCACATCCTCCGTTTTCTTCAGCTTTTTACTCTTCGGCTCTTCAATAATCTTTGCTTTGCCTCTAGAGATTTCTTTTCTTCTGGCATAAGCCTGAACTTCTTGTTGATTTTCAGCTTCTTGAGGGATATTGTCTTCATCAGAGCTTTGAATAATCATTTTCCTCTTCTTGGTTATCTTCTTTTCAACAACTTCAACCATCACATCATTTTTGTTTGACTTCTTCTTCTTTTTTTCTTTCTCAAAGTCATCAGATACGGCCTTAACAACATTAGCAATCACCTTTTTAGAAACCTCTTGTTTCTTAGAGACAGCAGAAGGATAATCATGCTTTCTTTTAGTCCTTTCTTCCCTCTTGCGATTTACTTTGAAAGGGGCACCTTTGTCTTGATCTTTAAAGCTCTTATTCTCTTCAAGAGATTTCAGATAAACAGTTTTGACTTCAGGTACCTCACTATTGAAGAAGGTTTCAAAGTCAGCCAGAACTGGTTCTCTTATGGTTCTTGTTCCAGCTAGAGGTTCAGGAACTTTGAGAAAAGTGTCAATGATTTTCATCTTCTTTAAAGAGAAGGCATTCAGACAAGCTCCAGTGGTGACAGCAAGATCTTTGATGATACCTTCAGACTCCAGACTTTCAACAATCTTGGAATGTATCAGAAGGTTTGTAATAATCCTACCAAAAGGAATGGTTGTTCCAGCATTTTCCTTTCTGAAAGCATTCCTGGAATCCTTTACTGCTTTCCACATATGGTTGAAGATAATGTAAATCGCATCAACCTTCTTCTGAGTGGCAATGCAATAAAGAATATACCTTTGATCATTACTGATGAAGTCCGAGGCATGAGTTGATTTCCTATGGTAGAAACACCCGAGAAGGATCTTTGTCCAGATTCTGTAGATATCTTTTAAATTCTTAACATGTGTAGTTTTCCTGACATTTGAATAGAGAGTGGATAGAATATCTTCCACATCTTCTCTTTGATCAGATTCAAAAGCCCCTTCAGGATTTTTCAGATCAAACATCACTCTTAGGATGTTTTCAGTAACAACGACAGACTTTCCATGGACGAAGGAGAGAATAGCTTTTGGTGCAACCACAGCATGTACCCAGAACTCTTTGACAAGATCCGGATAAACAGGGCCAACGAACTCAGCAAACAACGAGGTCCATCCTTGAAAGATGATGTCTTCTTTAAGATGAAATTGATTTTCTTCAAGGTTATCAAAGTCGACCATGAGTTCACACAAAACTTCCAATTTGTCTTTGGGGATGGAGCATGCAACAACAGGGGTGAGTTCCTGGTGTGTTTCATCGTGCATATGGAGAAGAGTAGATGAACCAGCAAAATGAGATGAAGAAGCAGCCATTGAACCAGAACGATCAAGAGAGAAGAACAAAAATTGGGTTTTCGGTTAGGGTTTCAGAAATACTAAGAGGCTTTCAGACAGAATGTATGCAGGAAGAAAGTGAGACAATGGAGCGAAAAAAAATATGAGATGATTTGAAATGAATATATAGGAACGGATTTAAAAAATAAAAGAATTAAACTGAACAGTTTCAGAATCAAGAGAAATCAATTTTATTAAATGATGAGTGACGTGAGGAGAGAGAACGTGGTAAATGAAATGATTTAAAACAGTTACCTAGGTCGGCGTCTTTTCAACTGCACGCTTTGTACAAACCGTACAGACACGTGTTCATCATCAGATAATAGATGACAGCTGTAGATTTCAGAATAGACTTTACGCCTTTAGATTCTGATTACTTCTTCTGATCTGATCTACTTTCTCTTTTGGAATCACTCCTTCTGAAGTGTGCTGATATAAGTCTGAATGATCTTCTGATCCATTACTTCTGATATACACAGCTTCTGGAGGTTCACTTCTTTGTTCTGCAGCTTCTGATAAGATAAAACTGTATCTGCAGAAATTCTTAAGCTCTTTGTTTCATCAGAAACAAGTTTATCATCAAAACAGATGTTTATTGATTTGTCCACAATCAATGTTTCAATGTTGTATATTCTGTAGCATTTAGAGCATTCAGAATAATCAAGAAGGAAACATCAAAGCCTTAGAGGCAAACATCATAGATGGTTCCAAGACTAATAAGCTTCTTTTCAGAATTCCTACAAACATAGTTTCTTCAACAGATTTAAGAACCAGAACTTGGAAGACAATCTTTCTTCCCTTCAAGTGTTGAGACCAACTTGAGTCCAGGTGTCATGTCATGTTGAATGTTGTCTTCTTTGTTATCAAGAGAATCTGCAAAAGAAATAATCTTTTTCTTTGGTACCCACATCTTCTTGGGTCCTTTCTTGTTAGATTTTCTCAAGTTCTGATTGAACTTGGGTTTAACATTATAAGCAGTAGGAGGAACAGCATGATAATTCTTAATGTGAGTTTCATGATATTTCCTAGGTTGTGTCACATGCTTCTTAGTGTGTGTAATGTGAAAACTTTGTGCATGTGAAGTGTGCCTAATATCATGTGAGTGGCCATACTTGAACTGATCATACAATGGCTTGTATGTGATTTTCATTTCATCAACAGGTTCAAGTTTGTATAGGGTTTCACCCTCAAAACCAATGCCAACTCTTTTGTTTCCAGACACAGCATATATCATAGAAGCTAGCTGACTTCTGCCAATACTTCTGGATAAGAACTTCCTGAAACTTAAATCATATTCTTTCAGAATATGGTTTAGGCTAGGAGTGGATTTTTCTGAATCAGAAGGAGATCCAACGTTATTGGATAATTTTAAAAGCTTTTCTTTTAATTCAGAATTCTCCAACTCAAGCTTCTTTGTTTCAAATTCAAATTGCTTTTTCAGCTTTTTGTATTTGAGACTAATCTGAGACTTGAGTTCCAGAAGTTCAGTTAGACCGGAAACTAACTCATCTCTAGTAAGTTCAGAAAATACCTCTTCAGAATCTGATTCTGATGTAGATTCTGATCCGTCATCTTCTGTCGCCATCAGCGCACAGTTGGCCTGCTCATCTTCTGAGTCATCTTCTGACTCATCCCAGGTTGCCATAAGACCTTTCTTCTTATGAAACTTCTTCTTGGGACTTTCCTTCTGAAGATTTGGACATTCATTCTTGTAGTGTCCAGGCTCATTGCATTCATAGCACATGACCTTCTTCTTGTCAAATCTTCTTTCATCAGAAGATTCTCCACGTTCAAATTTTCTTGAACTTCTGAAGCCTCTGAACTTCCTTTGCTTGGTCTTCCAGAGTTGATTTAGCCTTCTGGAAATCATGGACAGTTCATCTTCTTCTTCAGATTCTGATTCTTCAGGATCTTCTTCTTTGGCCTGAAAAGCGTTAGTGCATTTCTTGATATTTGATTTTAATGCAATAGACTTACCTTTCTTTTGAGGCTCATTTGCGTCCAGCTCAATCTCATGACTTCTCAAGGCGCTGATAAGCTCTTCCAGAGAAACTTCATTCAGATTCTTTGCAATCTTGAATGCAGTCACCATAGGACCCCATCTTCTGGGTAAGCTTCTGATGATCTTCTTTACGTGATCCGCCTTGGTGTATCCCTTGTCAAGAACTCTCAATCCAGCAGTCAGAGTTTGAAATCTCGAAAACATCTTTTCAATGTCTTCATCATCCTCCATCTTGAAGGCTTCATACTTCTGGATTAAGGCAAGAGCTTTTGTCTCCTTGACTTGAGCATTTCCTTCATGAGTCATTTTCAAGGACTCATATATGTCATAGGCCGTTTCCCTGTTAGATATCTTCTCATACTCAGCATGAGAGATAGCATTCAGCAAAACAGTTCTACATTTATGATGATTCCTGAAAAGCTTCTTTTGATCATCATTCATTTCTTGCCTTGACAGCTTCACGCCTCTGGCATTTACTGGATGTTTGTAACCATCCATCAGAAGATCCCATAGATCACCATCTAGACCCAGAAAGTAACTTTCCAGTTTATCTTTCCAGTATTCAAAGTTTTCACCATCAAATACCGGCGGTCTAGTATAACCATTGTTACCATTGTATTGCTCAGCAGAGCCAGATGTAGATGTAGTCTTTTCACTTTCATCAACCATCTTTTAAATGAAGCGTTTTTCTCTTCCTGAATCTTTTCTAAACACGGTTAAGTGCTTGCACCTTAGAACCGGCGCTCTGATGCCAATTGAAGGATAGAAAAACACTTAGAAAGGGGGGATTGAATAAGTGTGACTTTAAAATCTTGGGCGATAAAAATAAATTGCACAATTATTTTTATCCTGGTTCGCTGTTAATGAAGCTACTCCAGTCCACCCCCGCAGAGATGATTTACCTCAACTGAGGATTTAATCCACTAATCGCACGGATTACAATGGTTTTCCACTTAGCCGCAACTAAGTCTTCCAGAGTCTTCTGATCACAACTTGATCACTCCAGGAACAACTGCTTAGTTCACTCCTAAGACTTTTCTAGAGTCTACTGATCAACACGATCACTCTAGGCTTAGTTCACTCCTAAGACTTTCTGCTCAGCCAACTGCTAAGACTTCCTCTAGAGTATTCTGATCAACCTGATCACTCTAGTTACAAACTGCTCAGCCAACTGCCAAGACTTCCTAGAGTATACTGATCACACGATCACTCTAGTTCCTTACAACTTAATGTAATCAATTCAAGAGTTTACAAATGCTTCTAAAAAGCGATAATCACAACTGTGATATTTCTCTTACAGTTTAAGCTTAATCTCACTAAGATATTACAACAGCAATGTAGTGAGCTTTGATGAAGATTCTGAGCTTTGATTTGAACAGCGTTTCAGCAAGTTAATTTGAATTGTCTTTGTTCAGGATCGTTAACCTTGCTTCTCATCAGAACTTCATATTTATAGGCGTTGAGAAGATGACCGTTGAATGCATTTAATGCTTTGCGTGTTCCGTACAGCTTCGCATTTAATGTTATACGCTTTTGTCAACTACCTCGAGCCTTGTTCACGCTGTGTCTACTGACGTAGCCTTTAGTAGCTTTAACGTTCCTTTTGTCAGTCAGCGTAGTCTGCCACGTGTACTTCCTTCTGATCTGATGTTTGTGAATACGACGTTTGAATATCATCAGAGTCAAACAGCTTGGTGCACAGCATCTTCTGATCTTCTGACCTTGAAGTGCTTCTGAGCGTGATACCATCTTCTGATCTTCAGTGCTTCTGATCTCATGTTCTTCTGATGCTTTCATAGACCCATGTTCTGATTCTGCTTCGACCATCTTCTGATGTCTTGCCAGACCATGTTCTGATGTTGCATGCTGAACCATTTGAGACACAACTTCTGAGCGCTGAATTATGCGTACTCTTTATATATTTCCTGAAAGGGAAATTGCATTTGATTAGAGTACCATATTATCTTAAGCAAAATTCATATTATTGTTATCATCAAAACTAAGATAATTGATAAGAACAAATCTTGTTCTAACACGTTGAGATACCACTGGAAACATGGGTTTTTCATAAGCATAAGGCATTTGGAACTCCTTTGCTCTTTTCTTTACCCAGCAGGTATAGGCGTCCATGGCAATGCAATTTCTTGCCTCACCTTTTTCTTTCCATCGGACGTCGTACCAAGCTCTCACCATTCTTGTTTTCAACCTTTGAGGATTATCCCCTTCTCGGTAGAAGTAGCCTTCCACTGTGGGACCAATAGGTTTAGTTGAATTTGCATACCCGAGTTGTCGTCGGGCTAAAATTGGATTGTAGTTAATTCCTCCTTGTGTACCAATGAGGGGTACATTGGCGAATTCTCCACAACTATCAATGGTTTCTGTACCACAGCGAGCCAAGGTATACCAATGAATATCATTATTAGTAAGAGACATAAGTCTTCGAGGCCAATGCAAACCTTCTCGGTTTTCCGTGAAAATAGGAGACTCAGGTAAGTGTGAAACAATCCATTTGAACAACAATGGTGCACAACATACAATGATTCCACCGCCTTGGCGATTCCTGTGATGGACAGAGAAATACATGTCACCAAGCAAAGTCGAAACAGGATTTCCATTCAAAAAGATCTTTATGGCGTTGATATCGACAAAGTCGTTGACGTTGGAAAACAGAACCAACCCATAGATGAGCAAGGCTAGTATAGCTTCAAAAGCTATCATGCTACCAGTTTCGATGAAATCAAAGGCTTTCTTTATTAGGAAGTGTGAAGTTAAACACGGGAGGTTTCCTTTGGTAGTCCAATTACTCTCTACTTCAGATTTCTTCAAGTGGATACTTGCTGCAATGACGTGTGACTTAGGAATGGCTTCCAAACCATTGAAGGGTATTTTGTTAGACACAGGAATACCCAAAAGATTGGCATATTCTTCCAAGGTTGGTACCAACTGATAGTCTGGAAAGGTGAAACATCGGTAGACGGGATCATAGAACTGAACCAGAGTTTTGAGAAGTCCTTCATCAAATGAGTGTTCAAGATAGGCAAAAGCTTTCCATAACTTTTCCTAAAATCGGGAGGATCTTGTACAAAAGATGCTAACTCTCTTAGTTTTTCCACATCAGGCGCTTTGAAACCGTACTTTTTGGTATGCCTTTTTACCCCTTCCATAACTTAATCCTTAAAAGTTTGCAAAGAAAATTCTCTAAATTTTTTGGAAAAATCATGTTTTTATGGAAAAAGATGGGTTTTTTAATGAATGTATGAATGCATGGATGCATGGATGCCACATATTCAAACATGGTAAAGCAAACATGGTAGTTCAAACATGGTAACGCAAACATGGTACTACAAACATGGTAACACATAGGTTCAAAGGTCCAGCGTCACGAGCATGAGGTCAGAGAACCAAACATGGGATAGTACTAGGGTTAATCACCTGCACAACATGTTCTACTGATACATCAGAGTCTACATTTTTCTTTCGGATATTACCGGCTTGCACGACTGAACTTGTGAGCCAGCAATATTCTCAAGAAAAACTCGTCTGAGTGTGGCTCTCCGCATGACAACTAATCCAAGTCTTCACCTGAATAGTTTCTGCACCACAACCTAACAAGGCCAGGATGGGTTGGGGTTCTACGACCAACTCAGCTTCTACAGTTCAATGAAAGCAATAATGTCTTCGCTACGAAACATGCTAAACATATATTACCAACAAGGAACCTCCATTGAGCGGAAGGATTCTCACGTACGCCTGTACATGACTATACCCTCCACCTAATTCTTATGTGTACTTAATCCGGGTTAGGATTTGTCCATAATGTATCACTTGTAACAGAACCACACATGTAACAGAACCAGAACCACACATGTAACAAAAAATGAAATGAAAAATATAGCAAATAGAATTAACCCTTCCTTTGGAAACAATAAAAAGATGGTCCCCAGTGAAGTCGCCATTTTTCTGTCGCGGGGAAAAATCGTATCTTTTTTCGGGATGAGACACCTGATGCCTTCTTTGAGCTCGAGTGCTCAAAAAATGATTTTTCTTTATTTCGACCAAACTTTTTATTGTTTCGAAAGTAGGAAAAGGAAAAAAGCTGCAATAACCTTAAAAGTGGGGGGAGAGATCTTTGGGTAAGAGGGTTGGTTATACGAAGGGAAGGTATTAGCACCCAACGTATCTATAGTACTCTATAGGTTTCTTTGTTATGTTTTTCATTCCATGTTATTGAGAGGTTCTTGTGAAATAGGTGGGACCTAAGGTGTTTGTTTGATTATGCTCGCAAAGATCATCGCGATCCTCTGCATACATACCCCTTAGAGGGAATCAGAGCATTTGTAGCTCGGGGTCTACGGGTGCTAAGGTTTGAGTAGTTTGAGGGAGAAGTTTTGCTCGCCAAGGATACGACCTTGTGCCTACGTATTCTCAAAGGGATGTTGAGAAAGTCAGAGCAATCGCAGTTCCCACTTATGCTAGTGGAAGCAAAGGATAAGAGACAAATGTCATCTCAATGTTCGATGTATCTAATCTATATCATCACATACATCTGTTTGTTTTGTTTGAAAATCTTTTCATTATAAGCCCTGGGCTGTGCCACTTATGGCGCTTAGAATGATAAAGATGTTTTTTGTTTAACCAGCCTTGTGGCAAAAACTTTCAATGAAGTCAGCCTTGTGATAAAAAGTTTTGATTAATCAGCCAGCCTTGTGGCAAAAGTTTCAATGAAGTCAGCCTTGTGACAAAAACTTTGATTAATCAGCCAGTATGGTGGCAAAACGGTTTGATTGATTAGCCAGCCTTGTGGCAAAAAGAAGTTTGATTGATTTGCCAGCCTTGTGGCAAAAAAGTTTGATTGATTAATTGTTTGTGATGATATAGAAGAGATACTCCTATCATAGAGATGAAAAATGTCTAATCTCCTAGGGTATTTGTTTTTGATATTGGGGATGCTTATAAGAAGCCCGTGGGTCCTTGTACGAAGCCCAAGAGGAGGCTATCTGAGGGTCCTTGCATTGTAAGCCCAAGAGGAGGCTATGGGAGGGACAATCCAGGGTCCTTGCATTGTAAGCCCAAGAGGAGGCTATGGGAGGGACAAGTCGTTTGTACAAAGCCCAAGGGGAGGCATGGTATAGTTGGTTTTAGCTCTTAGAGCGATTTCACCGGGAAACCATACTCTATGTCCTAACCTAAACTAGGGAGATTCTTTGCACGAAGCCCAATAGGAGGCTATGGGGAACCTAGTGTTGTACTAAGTTGAACAAGTATATATAACACAAACACAAATACATGAACAAGTATGAACAAATATGGACAAGCATGAACAAATATGAACAGTTATACATATATATGACAAAGTGTGTGTATATAATGGAGTTTATGAAGGAAATATACCTGTAAGCATGATCCATTTGTATACACGGGGGCTCGGGACTTATACTCGGGGAGAGGCCCATTTGAGTTTATTCAAAAGCTATGCAAACAAATATTTACAAAGGGGCTTTGGGACTTATACCTACATGGAGGCCCATGGTATTTTTGAAATCAATTGATCAACCCAAAAAGATTTAATCAATAGTTTCTTTTGAAAAGAGAAACTCAAAAAGAAATGGTTTATCATTTTGAAAAACGGTGATCGTTTGTTTTGAAACGGTTTGAAATTTTGAAAGAAATCAAATTAATTAAGATAAACACAAAGATTATACTTAATTAACACCTAGATGATTAGGGTTTGATCACAAAATATTTACAAATGATTAAGTTTGAAAAATCAAAATAAAAAAACAATATTTAAAGTATTTAAAAACACTTAAAAATATGTCATTTTAAACTTAATTAAAAATGTATTAAATAAATATATTTTTGTGATTTTTTTTTATATTCATAAAATACATATATAAAATAAGAAGTGTGTAAAAAATGAATAAAAAATGAGTTAATTTGATTGGTTAAATTAATTGATGAAGTTGTGAAGAAAAATAAGAAAAATAGTGTTAAAAAATTGGGTTTTGTCTCCACAAGGACTTGAACTCACGCCCTCACTCTCACCAGCCAAAACAACAACCAACTGAGCCACGCTTGTGGCTTGTAAGTAACACGCGCCCAATTAAATATATTTTCAATCAATTTCAAAAAAACCTTTGAACAAAATCTGGCGCCAAGAACAAACCCTCAACAAGAATTTGAAAATCTTCGAAACTGAATGAAATTGATCAAGTAAAGGGTCCATCTCACTCGTTTTTTCATAAGGAACATGATGGTGACCTTTAATTTCATTTATTTTCACTCTAAGGCTATCAATTTTCTGATGAACACGAAGAACCCTAATTCTATGATTCAATCTGAAATTGTGTATGATTGATGAATTATGAAATTGATTGAGGGTTATTGATCAGTGATAGTGCAGAAACAAGATGGCAAAGCAATATTTCATTTATGATGCATGATTCATAGAGTTTGAAGTTCAAGTGTACTTACCTCAAAAACGGCCAAACTGAGAATTGAATTTTGATCTGGAGGTGTTACAGGTGCTTTGTATCAATCTGAATAGCTTCAATGATGATTATGGAAGGTGTCTGGATGCTTGGAGCAATTTGAATTCACCTGTGCTAAGTTATGGAACCCGATCTGCAGAGCCTTTGGAGTGTGAATCGAATTTGAAGATTATGAGGTTACAGGTCATATGTGAGTGTTTGGATCATTCATATGAAGTATATGGAGGGTGTTAGAAGTGATAGTTTGGGCAGATATGGCTTGATGTGAGAATTGGCATGTTAAGGTTCACTTTATGCAAACATGGAGGTGAGATGAATATTCTGAGTTTTGGGGTGATTTGGGGTGTGTGAGTGGATCAAACATATCACATATGATGTTTATGAGATGTTCGAATCATTACTTTGGCCAGAACTTCAAGGGTTTGGAGGTTGAGATTTCTACCTCTTTGAAACTCATGAAACTTGCAACTTAAGAAAGAAAGAGAAAGCCTATAATTTGTGAGGTTTTGGTGTGATTTGGAGAGTGGAAATGACCTCTATTTATAGGCCAAGCTTTCTGAATACAAAGCCCTTGCAAGTGGATCAAAGAGTGATGATTTGGCTTAAGAGATAAAATGGAATCTTTCACATTTAATGCATATGGTTAAAAGTGACTTAACCATGGTTATTTTGCCAAGCTTCTTATCTCTTTCCATTCTGATCTCAAACCAGAAAAATATCTTCCAATTATTGCATTGGTGTGTCATCACTTGTATTATAGGCCATATAGTGTATGAACTTAGTGAAAATGGCTTGTAATTTCATGCATAATGACCTCTAATGTCAAAATTCAAAACCATAGCTACACTCCATATTTTTTCATGCTCTTGGACATTTTGGAAAGCTCATGTTATGTACTTCAAAACCCTAGTTGAAAGTTTCTTCAAGACCTTTAAGGAAATGGGTGAAAAAGATCCATGAACTTTGAAGAAAATGAGAATTTAAGTGAAATTTTCAAAAGATGCCAACTTTGAAGCTCCATATCTCTTAAATGGTTGATCTTTTGGAAAATCATCATTTTTGACAAAGTTGTTTATTGGATCAAAATCTAAAACTTTCATGTTGGAAGTTTTTTTCAGTTTGTAGGTGAAATTTTGAGAAATTCCCTTCCAAAGTTTGGAAAAAACCATTGAAAAACACTTAGAATTTTTCTAAGTATGGAAAGTCAAACTTTTGACTTTTTGATTCTTGATTGATTTTATTGATTTTTCTTGATCAAATGACTTCATATATCATATATTGATGATTCAAAACTTCAAAAGTCAAGGTTGACCAAAATTCCCCAAAAGTCAATGGTGATCTTGTACAGTTGACTTTTTCAGACGAATCGCGTTTTTGGAGATTTCAAATGAACCAGGCTATCCTCACCAAATGAATGGTATGAATGGATCACATTGTGTTATTGGAAGACCTTGAGCCATGGTTTAAGTTGTGGCACCATGTTCTGATTAAAAAGTCAGTTGTTCAGGTGATTTAGGACAAAAACCCTAATTGTCGACCTGATGAAATTGATGACTGTGGATCTTGAATTGAGACACAATTTCCATTGAATGTTGTCATGGGGATTATTTGAAGATGATTGAAACCTTTGATTGACTTCCTGGGGATTTTTAGGGTTTCCCAAATGTGATCCCTGATTTCAGTCCCTGATAGTTTAAAACCCTATTCTGATGATTTGAAATTTCACTGTTGATCAATCCTTGTGTAGGAGATGTCTTGAGCCAATGGATTAGGTCAAAATGATGCACTTGGGGTCTTGAGGTCATGTCCCAAGTCATTAGGTCAAATCCTGAGCAAAAATCAGAGGTATGCTATCTTTAGTCAAAACCCTAATTTGGTTGATTCAAAGTCCCTGAGCTTGTTGAAATGAATCTTTGAGGACCAAATGTTGATTGTTGATGAAGATGATTCATTTGAGATGAAGGGGGAACAAAACCCTAATTGATTGTTGCTTGTACTGATGAGTGATTTCTTGATTAAACCCTGTTGAGTCACAAGTAGCAAACACTAGCTATGCAATTTGTTAGAGATGCAAATGATGCATATGCTATGATATGAGGTGGTATCTTAGGTAAAAAATTGGGGTATGACACATCCCTCACTTGTTGGAAGAAAGTGATTGGACTGATTGGTGCCTTTGATGTGTTGAACCTTGAAGGTGAGTAGGTAGCCAAACGGGACATAGTTGTACGCTTTATTCCCTAACTTTTGCCTAGGCTGCCTTTTCAGGTTTTCATCCTACCGGGATAATTATTTATTTAGTCTCTAATTATTGCCTGGATCGCCCTTTCAGGTTTTCAATCCACCGAGACGCTCATTTTTTTCCTAAGTCGCCGTTTCAGGTTTTCAACTTAGCGAGCTTTTCTTTAAACGAAGTACTTTTTGACTATGTCCGCATTTACAGGGTGTGGGAAATCCTCGCCATCCATAGTGGTAAGCAACATAGCTCCGCCGGAGAATACTTTCTTGATTACAAATGGTCCCTCATAAGTGGGAGTCCACTTGCCCTTGGGGTCACCTTATGGTAAGATGATGCGTTTGATAACCAAATCACCGGTTTGATATGCCTAACTTTTGACTTTCTTGTTGAAGGCTTTGATCATACGCTTCTGGTACAACTGACCATGGAAAATAGCCGCAAGCCTCTTCTCATCAATCAAGTTTATTTGGTCCAACCGAGTCTGAATCCAATCGTCTTCATCTAGATTGGCTTCTTTCATAATCCTTAGGGAAGGAATCTGAATTTCAATTGGAAGAACTGCCTCCATACCATAGACTAAGGAGAATGGAGTTGCCCCTGTTGAAGTATGCGCTGATGTGCGATAACCATGAAGAGCAAAAGGTAACATCTCATGCCAGTCTTTGTAGGTTACTGTCATCTTTTGTATGATCTTTTTGATGTTCTTTTTGGCAGCTTCCACCGCGCCATTCATCTTTGGTCGATATGGAGAGGAATTATGATGTTTAATCCTGAACTGCGTGCAAATTTCAGTAATCATCCTGTTGTTTAAATTTGTGCCATTGTCTGTGATGAACCTTTCAGGGATGCCATACCGACAAATGAGATTGTGCTTGATAAACCGGGCCACAACATTCTTGGTGACTGAAGCAAACAAAGCTGCTTCTACCCACTTTGTGAAGTAATCAATAGCGACCAGGATAAAACGATGTCCGTTGGAAGCAGTAGGCTTGATTTCTCCAATCATATCAATACCCCACATTGCAAAAGGCCAAGGAGCCGTCAGAATGTTTAATGGGACTTGAGGTATATGTACTTTGTCGGCATATATTTGGCATTTATGACAAGTTCTAGAGTGACGATGGCAGTCTGTCTCCATGGTAGACCAGTAATAACCTGCTCTTAAGATCTTTTTAGCCATGGTATGTCCACTTGAATGAGTACCAAAAGCACCACCGTGTATGTCTTCCATAATCTGTTCCGCTTCCTTCCTATTCACACAACGAAGCAAAGTCGAGTCATGGTTGCGTTTGTACAGGATTCCATTACTTAGAAAGAATTTGGCAGCAAATCTTCTTAGAAACTTTCTATCGTTAATGGACGCCCCTTCAGGGTACTCCTGGGCTTCGAGATATCTTTTTACTTCATGGAACCATGGTTTTTCTTCCACTCCTTTGGTATCAATCTCATTGCAATAGGCTGGTTCATCATGTCTGTAAATGGTGATCATTGGCGCCTCATTGTCCCACCTGACTTTGAACATAGATGACATGGTAGCTAGAGCATCAGCTAGTTGATTTTCTTCGCACGGGATATGTTCAAAAGTGATTTCTTCAAAATAAGGAATCAAACTCAGCACATATTCTTTGTATGGAATTAGATTCGGGTGCTTCGTGTCCCATTCCTCTTTGACTTGATAAATTACAAGGGCCGAGTCTCCGTAGACCTCCAGGAACCTGATTCTTAGATCGATTGCAGCTTTGAGACCCAGAATACATGCTTCATACTCGGCTATATTGTTAGTGCAGTTGAAACATAATATGGCAGTGAATGGTGTATGTCCTCCTGTAGGAGAAATGATCACAGCTCCAATGCCATTGCCAAGCGCATTAGAGGCTCCATCAAAAACCATAGTCCATCGGGATCCTGGCTCGGGTCCTTCCTCCGGTCCAGGTTGTTCGTAGTCAGTAACTAGCATAATATCTTCATTTGGGAAGCCAAAGTTCAATGCTTGATAATCATCCACTACTTGATGAGCCAGATGATCAGCTACCACACTTCCTTTGATCGCTTTTTGTGAAGTGTACTGGATGTCATACTCTGTTAAGATCATTTGCCATCTTGCTATTCTTCCAGAGAGAGCAGGTTTTTCGAACACATACTTGATATGATCCATTTTGGAGATCAGGAAAGTGGTATGGTTTAGCATATACTGTCTTAGTCGGCGAGCCGCCCATGCTAAGGCACAGCAAGTTTTCTCGAGTAGTGAGTATCTCGTTTCACAATCGTTAAACTTTTTACTAAGATAGTAGATTGCATGCTCCTTTCGGTCAGATTTGTCATGTTGTCCCAGTACACACCCCATTGAGTCTTCTAAAACTGTTAGGTACATTATCAGAGGTCTTCCTTCCACTGGTGGTAACAAGATTGGTGGTTTTTGAAGATATTCTTTGATCTTGTCAAAGGCTAATTGGCATTTGTCGTTCCATTTTTCCACTTGATCTTTCTTCAACAGTTTGAAGATCGGCACACAAGTAGTAGTCATATGGGCAATAAATCTGGCTATGTAGTTCAGACGTCCCAAGAATCCTCTGACTTGTTTCTCGGTAAGGGGTATGGGCATTTCTTGAATGGCTTTGACCTTGGCAGGATCAACTTCAATACCTTTGCTGCTGAGGATGAAACCTAAGAGTTTACCGGATCTTACTCCAAAGGTACACTTGTTTGGATTCAGTCGCAACCTGTACTTCTTGAGTCTGTCAAACAGGTTGTGTAGATGACCCAGATGTTCTTCTTCGGTGTTGGACTTTGCAATCATATCATCGACATAAACCTCTATTTCTTGATGAATCATATCATGGAACAGAGCTACCATTGCACGCTGATACGTTGCTCCTGCATTCTTTAAACCGAAGGGCATCACTTTGTAACAAAAAGTTCCCCAGGGTGTTGTGAAGGTTGTTTTTTCCATGTCTTCGGGCGCCATCTTGATTTGATTGTACCCTGAGAATCCATCCATAAAGGAAAATACCTTGCATTGTGCAGTATTGTCAACCACTACATCGATGTGAGGTAAAGGGAAATCATCTTTGGGGCTTGCCCGATTCAGATCTCTGTAGTCTACACACATTTTGACTTTCCCGTCTTTTTTAGGCACAGGCACTATGTTAGCTATCCAAGGAGGATAACTTACAACTTTCAGAAAGCCAACATTGAATTGCTTCTCAACCTCGTCTTTGATCTTCTTGGATATATCGGGCCTACTTCTTCGCAGCTTCTGCTTATTTGGAGTGCTACCTTCTTTGATTGGCAGGCGATGAACCACAATATCCGTGTCAAGTCCAGGCATATCTTCATAGGACCAGGCGAATATCTCAACGTAGTCTTGTAACATTTGAATCAGTCTTTGCTTGACACTGTCTTCTAAATCAGCCCCTATCTTGACTTCTTTCTTTTCTTCGTCACTGCCCAGGTTAATGACCTCAATTGGTTCTTCATGCGGCTGTATAGTCTTTTCCTCTTGTTCTAATAGCCTTGCAAGTTCCTTTGGTACTTCACAATCTTCCTCACTTCCGTCCTCAGTTTGGTAGATCGGATTTTCAAAGTCATGACTGGCAATAGCAGAATCGTTATCAACAGGATCTAGAGTGAATGTGAATATGCATTTATTATGTGGGTGTGTGTAAGAACACATAGCTATTTGAAAATGAATAAAGCAAAGAAAGAAACAAAAAGGATCACAAAATTTGAATATGCAAACGTCCCATGATTTTATTGAATGAACACGATCATGGTATGACAAACCCTTATAAAAAGGACCAGTTTGCTTCGGGCAAGGCACCTGGCTTTTAAGTTCATGGTTCGATAGTACAGGAACCATTTTTATCTTTGAACATATAAACAACGAAAACAGGAAATTGCATTTACTCCTGATCAAAGGAGATCACATCTTCAGCTTCCCTGTTGTTCAATCCATTGTTGTGTGCAGGGAATATCCAGCTGCTCCAGTTGCAGATGTCTTCTTCGTCTTCCACAACATTGATTTCTTTGGTGATGAAATGAGTTGTTGATCCTTTAGGATGAGCAAGATACTCTGCTGGATACGAGAGCCCGGGCTAAGATACCTCTGTTGGTTGAGAGAGATACCCGATAAGATCGTCCCATCCAGTTGGAATGATGTCTTTGAGGGGGACTTGTGACAGGGCTTATGACTATCATATTATCTTCGAAATGGTTGTCCCATCCAGTTGGGGTGATGTCTTCAATGGCGATCTGCGAGCTCAGGGGAGCGGAATACTTCACCATAAAATCATACTTGCCACTTGGTTCTCCTAGTGTATCCCAGACTTCTTTTGGACTAGGTGGACTTTGGTATTGCTCAGTAATGGAACTTGTGAAACTTTTGCAATCTTCAAACTGATCACCCCATCCAGTTGGGGCAATGTCTTCAATGGCAATAAAAGAACTTTGAGGAGCAGTATACTTTACAAGAAAATCATACCCGCCGCTTGGTCCTCCCAAAGTATCCCAAACTTCCTTGGAGATAGGTGGAACTTCATTTGGATATTGCTGAATAATATGGTTCAAGATCATTCCATCGTCTTCAATAGCATTCACTCCTTGGCTGATGAAATGTGACATTAATCCTCCAGAACGAGGACTTTGATCGTTCTTTTGAATTCCATTAGCATAGCCCAGACCTAGCTTATCGAACTTGTAAGGCACATCGAGGAGTTGTCCCCATACTGTGCAACCACCTTCTTCGATCACAACTTTAGCATCTTTGAGAGAAACCATAGTTGGAGTTATTTTTGTAGCAGGAGTAGCAGAAATATGTTTGGCAGTAGAGACAGCTGGAGGGACCACCTCAAAATATTGGCAAGGAGTTTCGATGAATTCACCATCCATCTCAACATACTTGGAGTTACTCAGGTGGCTTACCACATATTCTTCTTCGCCATAAACTGTGACGACTTTGCCTTTTACCGGATATTTTAACTTCTGATGCAGGGTAGAAGTTACAGCGCTTGCCCCATGTATCAAAGGGCGTCCTAGTAAACAGGAATATGCTGGATGAATTTCCATCACGTAAAAGGTAGAATCAAAGATCTGAGATCCCACTCTGAGTGGGAGCTTAACTTTTCCGTATACTGTTCTTGTTGACCCGTCGAAGGCTCTTACCACAACATCGCTTGGTTGTAACACAACTCCTTCGAAGTCAAGTTTTTCCAGAACTACTTTTGTTAACACATTTAAGGAGGAACCATTGTCTACTTTTGCAGGGCTTTATTGTGATTTTCCCAGCAGGGCTTAAATCAGCATCAGAGAAACCGAGACCGTTATTCACTGTTAGACTGGCAACACAATTTTTGAATTGATCAACTGAAATCTCCTGTGGTACATGTGAAGCTTTCAAGAACTTCATCAGGGCCTTGGCATGAGCTTCTGAATACTTTAGCAAAGACAGCATTGAAATTTTTGAAGCAGTGTGCCCCAGTTGTTCGACAATATTGTAATCACTTTTGCAGATGACTTTCAATATTTCCTCCATTTATTGCCTCGATGGATCTTCAACAGTGACTTCCACTGGTATTTGAACTGGTTCAACTAGTGGCTCTTTGCCTCGAGCGTTGATATCTTGATTAGGAACTGGGACTTGGACTGGATTAGTAGCAATATTTGGAGAAATTTCTGGTGAAAAGATCCTTCCACTTCTCGTAATCTTACTAGTACCCACGATGTTATCAACAGTTGGAGTAGTAGAATTCATGGCCTCTTTAGTCAAGGTGTCTTGCTTAACTCCATGGACATAGACATTAGTGTCATAACTCCACGGGACAGCTTTGTCTGAGAAGTATGGAAATGGAGCCGGACTAGTGATGATTACAGATGCCACTTTGGGTACAGCAGAAATTTTGAAAGGAGTTTTGGTAGGGATTTTCAATGGTATGTTAGAAACCACTGAGACGTCCTCTATTCTTATCCCATTTGAAAAAACTTCGCATAAATCGTCCATAGAAGGGAGCCTCTCAAACATAATGATACGACGATCCATCCACTTTTGAATTCCTATTTTCAGATTCTCACAACCATTGGGTAGGTGTGCACAATAAAAGCAATCAGGGTCACAACCTGGAAAGAAACCAGCTCGTATTAGCTTTCTTTTGACTTCAAGGAGCGGAGTTGACAACTCTCTTACATCATAGATATAAACAGTGTCTATGATAGGATTAACGGTCTTGTCGTGCTTTGGCATAGGTGCAGTGATGACATTTGGAGTCTCTGGAGGATCGAATTCAATTTCCCCAGCATCTATCATGTCTTGGATTTTATTTTTCAGGGCCCAACAGTGATCTGCGTCATGTCCTGGACAGTTAGAATGGTATGCACATGTTGCATCGGGGCGATAACTCTGAGAGGAAGTGTTGACATTCTTTGGAGGGTCTTTTAATGTGATCAGATTTGCTTTAAACAAGTGTTACAATGCTTAAGAGATTGGCATATTGATTCTGGTGAAGTTTCTCCTTGGTGCATCCGGTCGACGCGTATACTTCGGCGGTTGATTTTTTTGAGGTGCAGATACAGAGATCAGAACAGCCCCTACAGATTGGTGATGCTCACTTTTGCGACTTTTCTGACTGTGCGTTGTATTGACTTCATTTCTCCCACTGATGGGCCTCTTTGTAGTACCAGAGGAGGAGCCTACTTGAATTTTTCCACTTTGAATACCGCTTTCAACAGGCTCTCTAGTTAATATCAGGTCAGTGAAACCTGACGACGAGCTTCCCAGCAAATGACTGTAGAAAGGGCCAGTTAAAGTGCCCATGAACATGTCGACCAGCTCGCGATCAGATAAGGGTGGTTGAACCCTTCCAGCTAGATCTCTCCACTTTTATGCATACTCTTTGAAACTTTCTTTTGGTGCCATAGTCATGCCCCGTAGTTGAGTACGGGTTGGTGCAAGGTCAGCATTGTATTGATACTGTTTATAGAAAGCAGCAGCCAAATCTTCCCAGGTGTGAACTTTTGCACTTTCCAGTTGGTAGTACCACTCGAGTTGTGTACCCGACAGACTTTCCTGGAAGAAATGAATCCACAATTTGTTATCTGCTGTATGAGGTAGTATCTTCCTCACATAGGACCTCAGATGTAGTTTTGGGCAAGAGACTCCATCATACTTTGTAAAGACAGGAACTTTGAATTTTGGAGGGATAACAATATCTGAGACGAGTCCAATATCATTGAAGTCTAAACCAGGTATTTTTGTATCTCCATAGCTTTCATGCGTTCTTCCAACTGCTGGTATTTGTTATCACCCTTTTCGTCTTCGGAATGATAATCTTCTTCGTTAGAAGAGAGGGAGGGTTTGGCAGAACCCTGGTTGCTGTGATTGTCTCCTTGATCACCTTCACCGACTATTTCAGGGATCGGCGCCTTTTTGGATCTACTGACAGGGATTTTGACCTTCCTTGCAAGGTGACTTAAGCCTACAGATCCTTTGGGCTTCTTTTTCTTCTTGATCATCAGGGCTTTCAGTTCTTGTTGCCCCTTTGCTAGCTCCAAAATTGCTATCTGAACTTGGGCGTTATGTGCTTCGAGATTCTTGATGCTTGTTTCGGAATCCATCCCTTCTAACTGAAATAAACAGCGAGGAGATGAGAAACCTGTTATGTGATCCTGTTATGCAATGTTTATGAATGAAATGCATATTCAATGTTTTCAAGGATCTTAGAATTTAAACTTGTTTAAACAAAGAGAAACAAACATTTGTTAGTCGAACAATTTATTTCTTTTTCTCTTTTCTTTCTTTTTTTCTTTTTTTTCTTTTCTTTGCCTCTTTCGGGCTTACAAGATAAAATATAGAAAATAAAGGATCCCTCAAGCCTCCCATAGACGCTTTCTCTTTGCACCCAGGAACGTGTTGATCTGCTGTTCTTCCTGGAGTTGTCTGGTGAGCTCCAACACTTTCCTCTCATAGTCTTGGCAGTGTGCTTTGAAGGTGTCTCTTTCTCCTTTTAGTTGAACCCAAGATTTCTGCAGCTCTTCCAGGTCAGTTGGCATGTCCGGATGTAGAACAACTCGAGGTTCGTCCCCTTCGACTTCTGGTTAAATAGTCACAGGTAAAATAGCGGGATATGGCATGATGAATTTCTGAGCACGAGCACGCACCCATTTGAGGTAAGGCTCCATGGGAATAGAGTTCCATTGTCCTAAAGTCTTGCTTTCTACTTTGTAGACACTTCCCCACGCATGTATAAACCTTCGTCGATTTCTTTGGGAATCATCTTCGTAGTCGAACACAATGCCACAGATAATCATGTCATGAGGACCGTTTCTTCGTGCATATCCAAATTGGCGCAAAGCTAAAGAGGGGTTGTAAGTGATGCCTCCCCTGATGCCAAGGAGTGGCACATTAGGGTACTCTCCACAATGATCAATGAGAGTGATGTCTCTTTGAAATAAGTTGTTCCACCGGATATCTGAATGAGACAAAGACATAATCCTGCGAGACCATTGCATCCTTTGTTCGTTTCTCAACACTGATCGGGGAAGGTGTAATGTAAACCATCTAGCCAGTAGTGGTATACAACACATAAGAGTTCCTCGCTTTTTCATGGTACGAGTGTGTAGAGAATGTAGTATGTCTCCCATCAAAGTAGGTACCGGATTGCGGGTTAAGAAAATGTTGATAATGTGCACACTTATGAACTGGTCGGGATTAGGGAATAAAACCAACCCATAAATCAAAAGAGCCACAACTTCTTCAAAAGCTAGGTAACTTCTGTTTTTTAGTAGTAATCGAGCCTTTTCCATTAAGAACTTAGCGAGCAAACCCTTGACTCCACTCTTTGTTTCCCAATTGGACTCGATTTCTGACTTTCGTAAATGTAAGGCAACAGCAATTATTTCAGGTTTTGGAATCTTTTCTAAACCAGTGAAAGGTAATTGATCTTGAACAGGTAACCCAATCAGTTCAGAGAACTCTTCCAAAGTGGGTACTAACTGGTAATTAGGGAATGTAAAACAATGATGTTCGAGATCAAAGAATTGGAACAGGACCCGTATCATGTCTTCTTCAAATTTTGAGGTAACCAAATGGAGTAGGTGACCGTGCTTTTCGGTGAATTGAGCATTTCTGGGAAATTCTGATATTAAGTCCTTAAGTTCAGATGGTACTGTTGAAATGTTGATCCGGATATAATCTCTGGTAGCGGGAGCCATTACCTGTAACAATAGAACAAAGGTAAACTCTTCGATCCTTGAAATGATTAGTGAGAAAATGATATGTTTATGATGCTTATGATGTCATGATGTCAAACATGTGGCAAACACAAACAATTCAAACAATAGCCTTAGGTTTAAAGGCTTGCATGAGGTTCATAGGTGATACCCTCCCCACTGAAGTTGAGTTGGTTTAAACCTGTCTTAAAATGGTATTCGGGTTCTATGATCCCTGGAGACAACATCTAAATAAAGCACTCGGACGGCCGATCAAAACATTCCTCGAGGATAACTAACTTCGATCAATTTCAAAGCCAGTCACTTAATAGGCCACAAGTCAAGTTCAACTAAAGGTTCTAAGACAAATTAGTGCTTGATGACATTTTGGAAGCCTAACATACTCCTTGATCATTTTCAAGGGATATCAGTACAGACCAAAGCGTCGCACTAACGGCGACTACCAGATCAACCATATCGGTACATGCCGTACAGTTTCCTTGGTCTATTGTCACATACTTAAGGTATCTCGAGATTCAGGTTAGAATCTTTCACACAAGTAAATACCCAAACCACCCTTTGAAAAATAGAACAATCAAGACAAGCAATTGAAAACATCAAAGTGATCTAAACTCTAAGGTAACCCCTTTTGAAAACATTTTTGTTTTTGAAGTCCCCAGCAGAGTCGCCAGTTCTGTCGTCCTCGGTTTTTCTCGTGAGATACGAACTGACTCCTCTTTTATTTTGAGTTTTGAAAATCAGAAAGTCGCCACCGACTTTTATTTTATCCAATTAAGGAAAGGTTTATAAAAGAAACAGAAAAAGACCTTTAAGAGATTTTGGGTTCGGGGGTAGGTTATACAAAGGGAAGGTATTAGCTCACTTGTCTGAATCATTTGTCTTGCTTTGAAATGCTTGTATGTGGTTTTAAAATACCTTTGTAAATTGACTTTGTAATGATCCTTGTGCGGATGTATACAAAGTATTTTATCTTTCGAAAGATGTTTTGAAAAAAGATCTTTAACTTCGTAATGATCCTTGTTTGGATATATACAAAATGTTGTCTTTTTTGAAAGTTTTGTTTTGGAAAAAAATAGTGATATGTGAAACATTTGTTGTTTTAATTTTGAGTAAGCAATTAGGAGATCTACCCTAAATTTACAAGGTCCTTTCCTATTTTCTTTTAGAAAATCTTCTTCGACTGGATACAGAAAGAAATTGTTTGAATTGTATTTGAAACAGTAGAAATGGTTTTGAAAAGAGTAACAGAGGGATTACCCTAAGAGGTGCAAGTGTGATTGTGTTTTATTTTCAGGTATTTTTGTCTTTTGAAATTAGTGATCTAACGCTTCAATTATTATCTTTGACATACACGCAGTTTTATATGTACAGAAATTAAAGTGCGGGAATGTAAAATGCGGAAAATAAATCTACGCTATTACATCGATTGTGCGAGAAATGTAAACTACGCTATTTACATGATTTTTGACAACCTATACACTTATCTATGAATTTAAATTGCAATAAGATAAAGGGAAGTATTTTTGGATTTTTTTTGGATGGTTGATTTTAATTAGAATCAATGCATAATTAATTTAATTAAAGGAGAAAAAGGTAGAAATAAAATTTAAACCTAAAAATTAAGTCTAAAAATATTTTCAAGTTGCTTGCTAATTAATTTTAAAATAAATTAAATTTTTTGTGATTTTTGAAATGATTTTTGAAATTATTAAGTTAAATTAACATATATTTATACAAATAATTAAACACATAATTTAAACTTAAAGATAAAAATATTCTAAATATTTACAAAATTAGTTTATAATATATAAACCTAATTTAATAAAAATAAAATATTTTGTTTTGATTTTTTGATAGTAAAAAAAAAATTATTGAAAGGAAATATATGAATATATTGATTAATTAATGAAAATATTTTAATTATTAAGAAAAATATAATATTTTTATGTCAAAAATTAATACAATATTTTATCAACCTAAAAATATTTTTTTGTGTATTTTTCTGATTTTTAAAACTATTTTTAAATAATTGTTGAAAGAAAATTAAATAAAATAGAAAAATATAAAATATATATTAAATATGGATCATGTGTGGTTGGCTGGTAAGTCCATAGCATGGACTAGCAGTTAAGGGCGTTGGATTAGATGACTGGATTGATCATGTGGTCACCAAGCGAGGGAGCATGACATGTATAGAACCTGCAAAGCACTGAATCAGAGATTTTAAAAAAATAAAACGCGCACGCTCTGGCCAATGGGGGGAAGCCACGTCTCATCTTCTTCCTCAGAAAGGCCTTTTACACCGCTCATTTGCAGAGAGCTATAAAGCTTCGATCTATTATACCTGTTCAACACGAATAGGGGTTAGACACAAAAGAAATTTGGCACGAGGTCATGGTTTGATTCATCTAGTTCATACGAATTCAATGGTACCACTTAGAACCTGTAATTTTACCTAAATCCTGAATCCCTAATTTTGAACTCAAGAACCCTAAAATGGTGATTCCTCGTACAGGTGTCCAAACACCAATTCAGTTTCAAGAAACGTTCAGAGCACCTATCTAAACATAAATATGCATTTACATCTTGCTAAACATGCATGTATGATTGAATTCGTGTTAGTTTTTATTTGTGCAAACCGTGAGCTATGGTGGATGATTTTGAGTGCTTTGCTTGCTGCAAATGATTGGGTTATATTTAGTGGAGGTCATGGAACGTGTTTGAGTGTTTAGTTTGTATTGAAATGAGCTTGAACTTAAAATTCGAATTTCAAATTTCTTTCAAAATTTCAAGTGGTTACAAGAGTGATACAAGCATAGTATTGATTCAGATTTCGTGTGTGTCTGTCTACTGAAGTATTCTAGTCCATTTATAGGCCATGGAAGTGCTGCAAACTTAAGCTATCAAGCATTGATTGCTTTTTGAACTTTTGATTTTTTAATATTAAAACTTTGAATTCTTTGGCCATGGCTTTGAATTTCTTCATCCCTCTTGCTCTAGGCCTGCCATGTACTTCTATGCTGCAGAGTTGAATCAATTTTTATGGCTTTAGCTTAAGAACAAAGCATTGTATCATTATCTTACACCATTTATTTTTTAATTTAATTTTAAATGTAATAAAATTAAACTAAAAAAGAAATAAAAATGTTATGGGCCTTAGGTTGGTCGTGGAAGGCCCTTAGCATCATTAGAATCATATTTGGATCATGAAAACTTGGCCCCTTTTGGAAAAAAAACATTTTTGATCAATGTTGGTTTCATGCATTTTCCCAAAAAATAGCCAACTTCAACAAGGCATATCTCCCTCAATTTTGATCATATGAAGGAGTTCTTGTACTTTTTAGAAACCTCAAGATGTCCTCTACAAGCTACTTTGGAAACTTTTTTTCATTTGGAGAAGTTATCTTGATGTTATGGCCTTTGACAAAAAACCACGTTTTGTTGACTTTGAAAATGACCTGTAATGTCTGAGCTCATATTTTTCAAATGGTAAATCCAATGGCCATGGGACCAATTGCATTTGAAATATAATTGAATTTCCTTCAAAACAAGCTTTGGTTGGAATTTTTTGAATGAACTAGGAGAGAGTTATGGCCGGTCAAAGTTCAGTTGACTTTTTAGGAGAAAACCCTAATTTTGAAACTTAGGGTTTTGTTGATTTCTGATCTTTTCTTGATGAATTATGATCAACCATTGATCAAATGATGAATATTTTGACAAAATATGGATGTTGACAAAAAATTTCATTTTTGACTGTCTATTGACTTTTCGGTCAAACTGGTCGTCTGCTGACTGTTTGAGCTGCTGACTGTGCGTCTGAGCGAATTGAAGTTTGAAAATTTGTATGGTGGTATTTTGAGAAATATGGATGTCCATGAAATCCATTTGAGGTCTCAAAAAACTCGTTCTCCTGAAAAAAACAAAAACCCTAGTTAGGGACTGTTTGTGTAGGAGACAATTAAGCGTACCTGATTTTTGTGCAGAGTTGAGTCTCTACTGATCATGTGATTATCAGAAGACTTATAGAACAAAAATATTGGAATTTTGAAATGCAAAAGATTGATTTGATTGATGGTACAAAACACGGAAAATCGCGCTGTCAGCGGGTTTGACTGTCAACTGGCTGTCCGGGCATTTACGTAACAGTTAAAGTGAAAATTCAACAGTTAAAGTTAATTTTTCTTTTTGTTTTTTTGTTGTGTTAATGGTGAAAATTTATTTATATGAGTTGTTAGAAAAACACAAACATAATAAATAAATAAAATATACTGTACGCGAACGAAATTACCGATAATAACCTTGAAAAATATTTAATGCACAGAAAAAATAAATATTTAACTAGCACAAAACACACATAATATTATCTTGATAATTAAACGATAGTACGACACATAGTACAACATTTAATACTGACAGTACAAATATTACATAATATAATGAACAGTACGATAAATATAATGAACAGTACATTATTTGAAAGCGAAAGATACGACAAACTTTAAAAATGATGATTAAAAACCCATGCTATAAATAACAGCATATAGATGAACGGGAGTGTAAGCAACCCAGGTCCGCATTTTTCAGGACTATGCAGAAAGAAAAAGGACATGATCACCACCAAAATAGTGATGACCATAAGAAAACACGTATCCATCCACATTGCCATTTTTGCCGGGGAAGAAGAGAAAATAAATATGAGGTAGAAGTTTGAGAAATGAGTTGAAATTTGATATGAGAATTTATGGAAAAAAGGAGAGGTATTTATAGAGTGAAAAGAAGGATAGAGACGTTGGGGAATGAAGTGATTCTGTACAAAAAAGGAAAATTTGAGTGGTAGTAAGATTTGAAAGAAAGTGTATGGTAGGGTTTGAAAAGAGAGATGTATAGAATAAAGTTAGGATTTGATTTAAAAGAAAGAGATTTGAAAAGAAAGGAAGAGATTTTGAAAATAATAATAATATAGTACAAAAATTAGTGGGAAACAAAAACTAATAATAATTTAATTGTTACTAGTACAGTCTGAATCCCGGACTCTGTGCCTGCAAAATTTAATTCTGTACCAATTGCGTCAGTACTATTTATCTGCAAATAAATCTCAAATAAAAAACGTGTGTGAAGTAATAAACAGTACTTGGCGTTTGTGTAAGAATAAATTCAACAGCGAACCAAAATACCGTATAAGAAAAATTCTAAAAACCGAGTGTTCATAAAATCAGGATATTTATGAAATAAAATCCAAGATTATATGAAACTCCCAATTTTTAGACAGAAGTCTGTTGCATTCTTTCTGAAAAAGATGCGGGCAAATTTTGGGGTATAACAGATACTGTAGCAACCTGCCTAAAAATTAAAATTAGAGAGTCGCCACCTATTCTACCAAGGCGAATAGGAAACCTTTAACGGTTGAGAGATTGAGGGTAAGATACTATATTCGGGTTAAGGGAAGGTGTTAGGCACCCAAAACCCTTTCCTAAAGGTTAACATGCAAAGATAAGGGTTATGGCAGAAAAGGGTAACAGACAAACATTAGGGTTAAAAGTTTAATTATTGAAAATGATTAAGATTTGGAGGAGGGGGACTCGCCTTGTTGCCAAGTGCCTACGTACCTCCTTAGGGAGGATCAGAGTCTACGTAGTTCGGGAAAAGTTGTACGCCATTTAGAGTTTGAATTTGATTTGATATGGTTTTTTAGAGGCTTTTTGAATGGCCTATCGCAGTTGTGAACATCGCAGTGTTGAAAAAAAACTGTAGTATCGTGGTTTAGTGTTTTTTTTTGATTTGGGCGTACAACCCTGGTTTTTAGTCTGTACTATTAACCGCAATAATCGATTGATTCAATTACCATAGTTAAAAGATTAATAATTTGCACCATTACCAATTTTAATCGATTGATTCGATTATCACTAATAATGAATTAAGGTATATTTTAATAATTTTTATAGAATTTTTATATGCATTGTTACCCCTCGTAATCGATTGATTCGATTAAAAAGAATAACAAATTAGATCGAAGGGAAGACGGTTAATCATCACAACTAATAAAATAGTTGCAACCATTTAACCAAATAATAGAAACCAATTTTTATTTATTTAAATAACATTTTAATTAAAATTATTGTTGACCATAGCGATTAATTGATTTAATCGGAACGAACAACAAATTATCGTTAAATATAAATATTTCAAGGCTTAAATACACTTTTCGTCCCTGTAAGTTAGCGTGTTTTTGATTTTCGTCCCTGTAAGTTATTTTTTTGGGGTTTAGTCCTTATATTTCAATTTCGCGTTCGTTTTAGTCCCTAAAATCAAAATCCGTAGGAAATTTCACAAGAAAATCCGCAGGTAACCTGCAGATTTTCCTGCGGATTTTGGCTTTAGGGACTAAACCTCGAGCAAAAAGTAAGATATAGGGACTAAAACTCAAAAAAATAACTTACAGGGACGAAAATCAAAAACACGCTAACTTACAGGGACGAAAAGTGTATTTAAGCCATATTTCAAATTAATTTATTATTGGAAAATAATTATCATTAAATGAATAAATATTAAAAGAATTAGTTAAAACAAAAATGTTAATTAAAAATTATTTAGTTATTTAGGGTTTTGATTCTATGTGGTGGGATTTGAGATGCATATTATGGGGATCAAGGCTGGGACGTCAGATCTGGGAGATTGAGGATCCTAGGGCCCAGATCTGATGGACTATAGTGAAGCCTATGGACATGAACGCGTGGGATCAGGAATCTAAAACGCAGAAAAATAAATGTGATGGAGGGGAGGCTCGAACCTGCGACCTCACCCTCCCGTATGCGCCCTCTAACCACTCCAACCAGGTGAGTCGTTTGTTTAAACCACGCGTTCAACAACATAAGTAAGAAAACGTGAACCAGAACGAAATAACGCGCGCGAATTTTAAACTCACGAATCAGGTGGCGACACGCCATCGTCTCCTACCCCATAACTCACGAAAACCTGCAATTATGGCTACGATTTAGCTACGAAATTGTTCGTAGCAAGGACACCTGGAAAAATAGCGATTAGCTCATGCATGCCTATACATCTTTCGCGACCCCATCATTGTTTTCGTCTCAACCATACGAATCCGATTATACCATTAATTAGCCCTAATTTAACTCCCAAAAGAAACCCCTAATTCACGAACCCTAGACCTTAGACCGGCCTCTAATGGCAATACGAGATTAGGGCATGCAAACTTCACACAATTAATCCAGAAACAACCAATGCATCAAGACAAACCAGAATATACAATCAAATCATCATGAGAATGCCTATAATATGCTAATCGAATCCAAGTTTGAAGTGACTTACTTTGACAAAATTGAGGTAATTCTGGGGGTGTTGTAGTAGTGTACCGATCCAGACACGTTCCCAATCCCTCAGTGAAGCTTTTGCAACCGTTAGTCCAAGGGCGTCCTAGTAGGCAGGTATAAGCTGGCTCAATTTCCATCACTTGGAAATTGATGCAGAAGGTATGAGGACCAATTACAACAGGCAGATCCACTTCTCCCAACACCGGACTCTGTGATCCATCGAAAGCTTTTACCACCAGACGACTTGGTCTAACTACCAGTCCTTCTAAGGCTATCTTGTCAAGTGTTGCTTTTGGCATCACGTTTAGAGATGACCCTGTGTCAATCAAAACTCTAGCCAGATGAGCCTTCCCACATTGCATGGAGATATGCAAGGCTTTGTTGTGTGACTTTCCTTGTAGGGGTAGCTCATTGTCACTGAAACCCAGGCATGCCCCAGCAGTTAGATTGGCCACCATCCCATCAAATTGATTGACTGTAATGTCCTTAGTTACATGGGCAGCGTTTAGGATTTTCATCAAGGCATCTCGATGCTTCTCGGAGTGTATCAATAGTGATAAGAGCGATATCTTAGATGGTGTCTGTTGCAACTGATCCACCACCCTATAATCACTCTTCTTAATCAGAGCGAGAAACTCCTCAGCATCTTTATTAGAAGTTTCTTTATCCTTAGGTTCAGCCTCGTCACTTGGTCTCGTAACAACTTGTTCTCCAGATTGTGTCAAGTTTTCACTAGACGTTGGTTGTACTTGCGCAGTTTTGAATATGCGCCCACTACGGGTCATGCCCCCAGATCCAACGATGCTTGATACTGCAGTATTAGTATCAGTCTCATATTCCCATGGTACCGCTTTCATCTTGTCCAAAGGATATGGTCCTCTGATTGGGATGATCTTGGTACGCTCTTGCGTAGGTATCATCACCGGTGGTCTAGAGCATGGGATAATTAATGGTTTCCTTGCCCCTTGTGCAGGTATCATTAAAGGCTCGTTTCTTTCCACCATCGCCACATATTCCTCTTCAGGGTGTTCCTCCAGTTGGATCAATCCTTGATCCATGAGCCTTTGCAAGGTGTCTTTGAAAGCTTCCTTATGTTCTAGGATAAACCCCTTTATAAGAAGATACCTCTTAAGTGCATCTATGGGGGAGTTCCGTTGTTGAACCAACTCTTGCTCATTGACAACTTCTATTGCATTGACTGCGCCATCATGGTGTGGCATCGGATTTGTTTTCACATTGGGTTTGTCAAAGGCGATTGCCCCTGACTCAATCAGATCTTGAACTATGTGTCTAAAAGCCCAACATTTCTCCAAGGTATGTCCGGGAGAATTGGCATAATATTCACATCTCTCATTCGGCTTGTAGTTTGGTGTGATTTTCCCTGGAGGAATAGGCGCCAGCGGTTTGACTTCCACTAAGGACTCATTTATTAAGTACTTCAGTATCTCCTTTTTGGAAGTGGGTAGCGGGTCGAACCTCCTTTGGGGCCCTTGAAACCTATTTTGTTGTGGTGGGAGTGGCATAGTAGGCCTAACTTCCTGATGCACCACCGCATTGGTTTCTCCTTCCTTTTTCTTTGAGAAGTTGGGGGTAGGCCTCTTTGCCTAATAAGATCCAGATGATGCCCCTTGTATCTTCCCATTTTTGATTCCGTTCTCAATCCTTTCACCGATGACTACTAAGTCTGAAAACCCTGACGACACACTTCCAACCATCTTATCGTAGTATGGCCCTTGCAGTGTAGCCATAAACATATCCACCAGTTCTTTCTCCAACAAGGGAGGTTGTACTCGGGAAGCCATTTCCCTCCATCTCTGGGCATATTCTTTGAATGATTCCTCCTTCTTTTGTGACAAATTTTGGAGTTGCATCCGATTGGGTGCCATGTCCAAATTGTACTTGTATTGTTTCAGGAATGTATTAGCAAGGTCAGTCCAGCTTCGGATGTGAGACTTCTCTAATTGCATATACCAGTCTACAGATGCTCCGCTTAGGCTGTCCTGGAAGAAGTGTATCATCAGCTTCTGATCATGAGCATAAGCAGCCATTTTCCGCACATACATGCGCAAGTGATTCCTCGGACATGTGAGCCCCTTGTATTTTTCAAAGTTAGGAACTTTGAACTTGTGTGGAATAGTCAGATCTGGGACTAAACTCATCTCGAAGGTATCCACATCGAAGGCATCATATCCCTCCACAGCCTTTAACCTTTCCTCCAGCGCCTTGATTTGTCCGCTATCTTTAGAGTCATCCCCAGAGTTAGGGGGAGTCAGCTTGGGTTGAGGGACCTGATTTGTATCCTCATTGTCCCCATATTGCAAGTCCAAGTAGTCTTCATCCCTAAGGGGGTTACTGACAGGAATGCGAACTGTGCGAGACGTCCCTTCTTTCTGAGCAGTAGGAATAAACCCTTCTCGAGAAGCCTCTCCCTCTTCATGGGTCGTAGTGACCCTTTTAGATGCGTGAGCATTGGTTTTGTGAGGGTCATGGCCTCGAACATACCCTAACAATGGGTTGCCATCCTGAGGTATCTCCTCATACTGATCCTGAACCTCCTTAGCCTTGTCTTGCTTATCTTTGAGGTCTTTCATGAAGCTCAGCATTTGGGTCATTCCTCCCTTGAGGTCTTCAACAGTACCTTTCAGCTGGGTCATTTCCTCACGAAGGGCGGCTTGGTTCTGTTCCAATTGTTCCATTGCCTTTTTCTTTTGAGATCTTGTCTGAATCAGCGGTTGAGTTGCAATGGTGTGACTGGAGATGAAGATAGTTTTTTTCTTATGTTTTTGAAGAAATAAATATGATGTGCATGATATGCATGCTATGCTTATGCTATGTTCATGTCTTATCCACATTATTATAGTAAATATACATTCTTTTTTTATTCTTTTTCTTCTTTTTTCTTTTTTTTTGCATATATTTATTTGGTGAATATTGTAGGAACAATAAGTAAATGCGAAAATAAACACACTTTATTAATTGAAAGAAATACCACTTTATTGTTGGTTTACAAATAAAGGAAGGGAAACTGAAATTAGAAATACCCAAAGTAATTTAAATTAAAAGTACTTGAAATAAAAGCAACAAGGAAATAACATAAAGCTAAGAACGCCTTTGGATGTCTTCTTGGAACTTGTCCACCATATCTCTACAAAGCTCCATGAACTCTTTGACCACTTCGGGAAGAATGATAGGAGATGATTCTGCTTTTGCCAAACTCTTTGGAATATCTTGAATTAAATCATTACACAAGAAGACTAGCTTATCATAGTCATCGCGACATTTCTCATAGTCTTCAAGCATCTTAGGAACCATGCTCACATGCTCACTTGCCGTAGAAACAATTGTGTAGAGTCTTTTCCAATAGTCTCTTTCGTTCAGGGCTTCCTCATGCACTTCTTTCTCTCTTGCGAACACTTCCCTAAGTGATACCATGGCTTGGTATGCTCTATTATACTCCTCGGTGCGCTGTAAAAATGCTTCTTCCATGGTTAATCTTCTTGCCCGCTCTTGTTGTCCAGCATTGCGAGCTTCTTGAAGATCATATTTGAGGTTTCTTATTTCCTCTTCTTGATCCTTAGTCCTATCAGTTAATTCAAAGACCACAGCTTCTAGATTTTTCTCGGATTCTGCTTTGTCATGGGAAGCTTTCTCATAACGCCTTCTCCACCTTGCAATTTCCAAATCAGCTTGCTCCAACCTCTCATCATGAGCCTCTAAATTAAAATTAGCACTTAAATACCCTTCGGTTGCACGCTTCCTTTTACTCCTTTGTCTATCATTCTCTTCCTTCATTGCTTGAAGTTCTTGGTTCTTATCCTTAAGGTCAAAGCGTAGTTGGCTCCTTTCGTTGGTAAGTTGATGCAAATCAAGTTCTAATTTCTCTTTTTCTTTTCGGGACGCCTCTACGGCAGCCTTGATCCCTTCTATCTCTTCGATGGATAGAGGAACAAGATCAGGAGAATCAGGCTTGTATGCGGGATCCACAACAAAAGGAAGCAAAATCTTTCCAACTCTTTCTTGGACCCATGCGGTATAAGGTGCTTTTGCAATTGCATTCTTTGGACCAAAATATTTTCTTTGAACCTGACTCCAAGCTTGGATTACTCTTTTCAATGTTCTTGGTTCACCTTTCCCATTATCATGCAAGATCAATTTTTCTATTTGTTGTTCGGAAGGTTCATTATCCATAGAATGTCCTAATTGACGCAATGCTAAAATGGGGTTATAATTAATACAACCAAGAGTCCCTATTAATGGCACATTGTCGAAATCTCCGCATTTGTAAATAATCCTATCAGAATTTAATTTCTTCGCATACCATAGAATAGAATCCGCTTTGAGAGCCCTCAATTTTTGAGACCAATCGTTTCTAGTCAATTCTTTGATAAAGCAACTAGATTTGTAGAGATGAGAAGTCAACCAAGAATATAACCAGTGGACACAACAAAATAGCATTCCTCTCTTCTTTTCGTACTTCATATGGATAGCATAGTAAATATTAGCGAGGATAGTCGGCGTAGGATCCTTTCCATAAACCTTAAAGGAGGTGAAAGCATGAATGGCGGCGGGATCAACATAATCAACATTTTTTGGCAATAAAACAACTCCAAAAATCAGAAGAGCTAGTAAATGTCCACAAATGTTCCATTGTTTCTTTTGAGCATACATTAAAGCTTGATTTTCTAAGTAAGATCTTTTGATCCCATGCACATCTCCATCAGTTTTGTAATTAGTCTTCAATTCCGTAGCAGATAACCCCAAAGCTTTTGCCAAATCTGAAAAGTCAATTTCTTTACCCACACCAGTATAGAATTCTTTTTTAATTTTTGAGAACCCCAACGTAGCATCTATCTCTTCCAAAGTTGGAGCCAACTGAAAGTCTTGAAAAGTGAAGCACCTAAGCGGAGGGTCATAAAATTGAACCAAAGCAGTAATTGCTTCTTCTTGTACTCTCACCCTTAGCAAGTCCAAAATATTCCCATAGCGGATTACAAACCTATCCAAAGCACTTGATGGTAATTTTTCCTTGACTATTTTCAGCTTCTTGACATCCGGAGTGGAAACGGAAAAGTGAACAATGGTCTTCTTGGTACTCATCCTTCCTACACATTCACCAAATAGAATATATTTTTACATTTATATTATATTTTTTATTTACTATTTTTTTTGTGGATAAAACATGATGAGGATGCAAATGAGAGATGATGCATGCAAACACACAAAAAGAAAAAAAAAATCATGGCAACAAAAATATATAAAACAACCAAACATATATAACATAATATTTCAAGAAACCCAGGTTCATAGGTTCGACGTAGGGGGCTCTAGGGAGCCAACCTTTATGGGGGGTTCTAGAAGGTCTCATGGGGTCATTCGTAGCCTCCGAGACTCTTTGTCTCTTCGGATTTTAGAACGACTCATTTTATCCATGAGGTTCGAAATTTTGGGGTAGGTTCTCAGAGAGATCAGCCAAGTATCCAGTCCAGCCCTCAACAAAGTCAAGCCTCGTTTTGGATATTTCCGAATACTCAACCCACTCCGAGTGGAGTTATCAATGAGATTCGTAGGAGATTCGTACTCCCCTATTGATCTCAAAGTTAACTCCCACACTTAGAGTTTAACACAACAGCAATGCATATAATAATTAAATATTTTAAGGCAGATAAATAAACAAAAAAACAAAAACAAATAAATAAAAAATAAATTAATATTTATTAAAAGATGAACCTCCCCCAAACCCTAAAAATGGCAAGTTTGCCAACCCTAAAATGCGCCCAAACCTAAACCCTGCCAAAACCTATAGGAGCATAGTATTCACCATTTAAGTGTTCCCCAGCAGAGTCGCCAGCTGTAGCAACCTGCCTAAAAATTAAAATTAGAGAGTCGCCACCTATTCTACCAAGGCGAATAGGAAACCTTTAACGGTTGAGAGATTGAGGGTAAGATACTATATTCGGGTTAAGGGAAGGTGTTAGGCACCCAAAACCCTTTCCTAAAGGTTAACATGCAAAGATAAGGGTTATGGCAGAAAAGGGTAACAGACAAACATTAGGGTTAAAAGTTTAATTATTGAAAATGATTAAGATTTGGAGGAGGGGGACTCGCCTTGTTGCCAAGTGCCTACGTACCTCCTTAGGGAGGATCAGAGTCTACGTAGTTCGGGAAAACTTGTACGCCATTTAGAGTTTGAATTTGATTTGATATGGTTTTTTAGAGGCTTTTTGAATGGCCTATCGCAGTTGTGAACATCGCAGTGTTGAAAAAAAACTGTAGTATCGTGGTTTAGTGTTTTTTTAGATTTGGGCGTACAACCCTGGTTTTTAGTCTGTACTATTAACCGCAATAATCGATTGATTCAATTACCATAGTTAAAAGATTAATAATTTGCACCATTACCAATTTTAATCGATTGATTCGATTATCACTAATAATGAATTAAGGTATATTTAAATAATTTTTATAGAATTTTTATATGCATTGTTACCCCTCGTAATCGATTGATTCGATTAAAAAGAATAACAAATTAGATCGAAGGGAAGACGATTAATCATCACAACTAATAAAATAGTTGCAACCATTTAACCAAATAATAGAAACCAATTTTTATTTATTTAAATAACATTTTAATTAAAATTATTGTTGACCATAGCGATTAATTGATTTAATCGGAACGAACAACAAATTATCGTTAAATATAAATATTTCAAATTAATTTATTATTGGAAAATAATTATCATTAAATGAATAAATATTAAAAGAATTAGTTAAAACAAAAATGTTAATTAAAAATTATTTAGTTATTTAGGGTTTTGATTCTATGTGGTGGGATTTGAGATGCATATTATGGGGATCAAGGCTGGGACGTCAGATCTGGGAGATTGAGGATCCTAGGGCCCAGATCTGATGGACTATAGTGAAGCCTATGGACATGAACGCGTGGGATCAGAAATCTAAAACTCAGAAAAATAAATGTGATGGAGGGGAGGCTCGAACCTGCGACCTCACCCTCCCGTATGCGCCCTCTAACCACTCCAACCAGGTGAGTCGTTTGTTTAAACCACGCGTTCAGCAACATAAGTAAGAAAACGTGAACCAGAACGAAATAACGCGCGCGAATTTTAAACTCACGAATCAGGTGGCGACACGCCATCGTCTCCTACCCCAGAACTCACGAAAACCTGCAATTATGGCTACGATTTAGCTACGAAATTGTTCGTAGCAAGGACACCTGGAAAAATAGCGATTAGCTCATGCATGCATATACATCTTTCGCGACCCCATCATTGTTTTCGTCTCAACCATACGAATCCGATTATACCATTAATTAGCCCTAATTTAACTCCCAAAAGAAACCCCTAATCCACGAACCCTAGACCTTAGACCGGCCTCTAATGGCAATACGAGATTAGGGCATGCAAACTTCACACAATTAATCCAGAAACAACCAATGCATCAAGACAAACCAGAATATACAATCAAATCATCATGAGAATGCCTATAATATGCTAATCGAATCCAAGTTTGAAGTGACTTACTTTGACAAAATTGAGGTAATTCTGGGGGTGTTGTAGAAGTGTACCGATCCAGACACGTTCCCAATCCCTCAGTGAAGCTTTTGCAACCGTTAGTTCTTGTTGAAACCTCTTAAAACTCAAAAACCGAATCCAAGCTCTTTGGTGATTTTTTCGTTCTTGCAAATATGCCTCTCTCTCAATTTTGCGTCCCCTAATCCCATGCTTTAGGTTCAGTACTTATAGGGGAACGAATTAGGTTTAGAAAAGAGCCCAAAGAATCCTTGAATCCAATCTTGCCATGTTGAGAAATTTGATTTTCTTTCTTGAATAATAAGCTACTATTTTGGTCAAGATTTGATTTTATTTTTCCTTAATCCAATTACCACGAAATTAATAATATATTTTGTCATTAACATTGATTGGAAATCAACAAAATATATTTTCTAACAAAATATTTAATTTTCTTACTTATTTAAATCATAAAATCAATTTTTTTATGAAATAAATGTTTAAAAAAAATTAAATAATGTGTTTAAATTTCGTGGCATTTTATTTTGGGCATGTTAATAACTTGTGGACCAAGTTTGCATAAGAAAACCATAGGCCCATTTGCAAAATTCCTTAATTTGAACCCTCCTTTTTCACATTTGGTCCTTCAAAATCACCTAACTTTGATCAAGCATATCTCCTTCAATTTTTAAGCTATGAGGGAGTTCTAATACTTTTTAGAAACCTCAAGAGGTCCTCTACAAGCCACTTTGGAACATATTTCTCATTTGAAGCTTTTAGCTTGACCATATTCTCTTTGGGAAAAAACTGTTTCTGAAGGATGCCTGAAAATGACCTGTAATCTTTTGCCTTGTATCTTTTAAATGAAGCATTTCTAGCCTTGGCTTGTGAGACACAAAGTTGTAGAGAATCCAATTTCCTTCAAAATAGGCTTTGAGTGGGGCATTTTTGATGTTCCATGTGAAAGTTATGCCCAGTCAAAGTTGGATTGACTTTCTCCTGAAGAAACCCTAATTTGAACCTTTTTGTATTTGTTCATCTCTGAGTTTCTGTTAATGGAATCATGATCAATTCTTGATCAAATGATGATTATGCATCCTACACTTGATGTTTGCCTAATGATCATGGTTTGAATCATGCTTTGATTGTAATTGACCCTCCAGTTTGAATCAGTTGACTGTGAATTATCTTGATCATTTGAGTGAGCAAGGTTTTGGAGTTTGCTTTTAAACCTTGTTATGAGAGAAGTGTGGGAGGTAAATTTTGGGGTATGACAGATACATAAGCAATTCCAGGCTAAATCGAGGAGCTCGTTGAATTCTTGGCATCGTATATAGTTGACATGGACCATTAGTTTGCCTGGATTGACCTTCTTTTTGCATATTTGAGTTTGAGAAGCTATGGCCACGCGTGAAAACCGTGGCAAAAAACTGTTGCCATTGCTGAATTTTCATGAGGAAGACGAACCAGGGGAGCGCGCGTCTTCTCTTTGTGTTTAAATTTAAATATTATTTTTTATATATATTAATCTGTTTTCTATTATTGACAACATGCGAGGTTTGGTTCAGTGGCAAAACAAAGAACGACCCCATGCGCCTGGGTTCGATTCCTAAGAGCGTCGTTCATTTATTTTTTTGAGGCATTTGTATCAAGGAATCCAGCGCGCTTGGCTAACGAAGGCATACGATACATCCCCATGTCTAAGCCATCAGATCCTCCTTCACCCAGATCTGAAGGCTAGGGAGCGCTGCTTCACCATGGACCCTCCTTAAGCAGCCACACCAAATTAAAAGCTAAGCTCCTTTTTGTTTTTTCTTTCTTTCTTATTTATTTGTTTTTTTAATTATTTTAAAAATTATTTTTTTATTAAAACTAAAGGCCATTTAAGCTTATAATTTAATGTTTTAGGTTTTTTTTTTATATATAGAATTTCATAATTTTTTTATTATTATTAAATTTGTTTTAATTAATTAAACATACTTTTTTAGGTTAGATGACTAGATAATTAGTTTAAATAAATAGGTTTGATGATTAATTAATTTAGTTAAGTATTAAATTATTTTAATTAGGATTAGCCGATTTTAAAATTAATTAGGTTAGGAACCAATAATTAATTTTTAGGTTTGTTAACCTCGATTCATTTAGAAACCCTAATAGCCTTAGGTTTTTAGGTAGGGGTCGTCCATTAACTTTAAAACCTTGTTCCCCCAAACAACCAGGGTTTGCCCTGAATCTTTCCAAAAACCTTTCCCTCTTATTTTTTATTTTTAACTTATTTAAACATTTTATTTTTGTTATGTAATAATTTTATATAAAATAGTTATTTATATAATTAATTATTTTACTTGGTTTGTTTTCACTAAATAAGGTTTGTATAATTAGTCAATGAATCTGTAATACACTAACTATTATTTATTTTCCTTTTAATTTTCAGAATTGATCAAGGGTTCGAGGAAGATCAAGACATTCAAGGATTTTGATTAATTATTGTTCCCTTTTATTTTCTGCCTTTATTTCCCCTTCCTCGCAGGTGTTTATTGTAATAGCATAGGACTATTAATCTGTTTTTACTTTTCTGCTATGGATAGTAATTTAGGGAGTGCAAGCATGTAATTAATCTAGAATCACCTAATTACAAGATAACATCATTGAATTTAACCACGTGATTATGCACCCACACACCTTTAGGGTAATCTCTCTGTTGCCTTTGTTGCCTGTTGCCTCTAATTATACTAAAAAAATAGTCAAGTCCCTCAATTCCAAGGATACCTAAAGCAAATGTTGCCCTCAGTTCATTCATCATCAATTTTGTCCCTCGATGTTGCCTCGGTAAATGATGATTCGTCCCCATTGCTAAGGTATCCTCGCCTGTTGCCTAAAAATGACTATTATATCCTTCCCTTAGACTACCTACCATCTTTATGGCAAGGGACAGTCTTATGGCGAATGATAACTCGATGACCCTTCAACATCCAATGAAAGGACTTCCTACCCTCTTTATGGTATGGATAGCCCTTTCAAACTGAAAAGCTAAAATAACGATTTTTCAAACTTAGGGTAGGTAACTTTTAATTGCTTGCTCAATTCAAATTCAAAATCTTTCTTCTCACTTATCCTCAAAATCAAATTCAAAAAGACTACGCTTATTTACAAGATAAAGTTCTTCCTCAAAAACTTTTCTTATTCACATTACAAACATTTTTGAAAACAAGTGAGCCAAGCAATTAAGAGCCCATGGATAACCATGGATGCAAAGGGTGTTTTAAACCTTCCCTTTGTATAACTTACCCCCCGAACTCAAAATCTTTTTTATAGGTCTTTTTCTGTTCTTTTAGCCTTTCTATATATTGGATAAAATAAAAGTCGGTGGCGACTCTTGCTTACCGCGACATTTTCTTTAAAGTCAGTTCACCGTATAACACACGCCTTGAAAGAACTGTCACTTCTGAACGTGGTGCTTGAATAGCAAGATTCATGGTCCCAATCCACTTCAATGAGATAGTAATAATGCTGCACCATCAATGACTTCTAACATCCAAGGGATTTGTCTTCCTACACAACTTAGTACTTCTGAGAATAACTACCCACCCCTGATCAATCTTCAGGAATAACCAAGCCGCAGGGGATTGCACAATGCCACATCTCAACCAGCTCTACTTCTAGAGACCAGACTTCTAAAAGTAACCTTCAAGAGCAAACACACAATTGACCCTACCCTTGTCAACTTATCTCACATAGATGTCTCCTCTTCCAAGTTAGGAGTAGGTTCCAAACAAAAGTATTCATTTGTTTGACACCCAAAAACATCTGCTCTTCAACTAGTAGTTGCATACTTGTTGAACACATGTTCTAACATCACATAGAACATCAGTTCCATCACCTTGGAACAAACCCTCTTTGAAAGTCTTGCAGATAAATATGGGAATCATTGATCAATTGATGTCCATCAACTCTAATAATACATGCCTTTATGAGTGGATTTGAGAGAGAACTCAAGTATCTTTGACACTTTTACTATAGTTGTAATAATCTGCCATACGTTCTGTTGAATATACATAACCCTAGAGTTTTTCTCTTACTATAGGGGTTGCATCAGAGGCTATTGATCGGTCACCATTTCTACCTAATTTCTGTCATGTATTCGGTCTAAATTTGTCGATTCGGTAACACTTTGATCAATGTTTTATTGCTTTTGTTTAAGTATTTCATGTTTCATTGTTTTTATGTTTACTTTGCATTATGTTTTAATTTAAGTTATTTAGATTCTTTTGATGCCGTTTGGTTAGTTGTGTACGAATTTCAGGTTTGAACAAGTCATCTTAAGTGTCAAAGCAAATATGAAGGAAGGAGAGGCAAGAGAAAGATGAAAATTCAAGGTTCTGGGGTCTAACACGGCCCCCCGTGCTTCCAAGCACGGCTCGTGTCATATGCATGACACTCTCCATACAAAATCCAGGGACGACACACGGCCACCCGTGCTTCCACGCACGGCCCGTGCCAGGATGGCTGGGAGCAAAAATAAAAATTAAAGAGCAACACGGCCGCCCGTGCGACCAAGCACGGCCAGTACTGCTGAGAGTGTGAAAACTTCCAATTTTAGGGCATTTTCATTAAACTTTAGACATTTCATTTGGCTGAGATTTGTACCTAAACTATTTAGTTGAGTTTGAGAGAATTATTTTGGGACTTTTGCATCATACGATAGAAACACCACAGAGGAGAGAAGATAGCTTCATCAAGGGTTTCGGAAACGGAGAGATTCAACGGTGGACACCATTGAAGATCAAAGTTCCCAATTATCTTTGTAATGTCTAAATTCTTCACTTTGTCTTTCTTGAATATTATGAGAGGCTAAACCCCCCAATGCCAGGGGGTGGTCCTGAATTGGTTTTGTAATAATGATGAATTTGTGATTTCGTCAATACATTGGTTTATGATTTTCAGTTAAATTATGCAATGTTGTTAATATTTTCTTTATCGGTCAAATAAGGATTAATCTATAGCTAACAATACAGGACTGTAGTTGTTAGGGTTTTTGCATAATTTGATTATAGTAGATATCACCTAGGACTAGGGATACCCTATAATTACCACATAATCTTGATTATATAAAAGCTTGGTTTCAATTTAGGTTCCTAAGGACTTAGGATTTGGGATGGAAGACCAAAGGTTTCCTCACTAAGGACTTAGGAGGAAACACCCTAAAGATGTGGTAACTGAATGTTATGAACTTGTTGAAGAGATCTTAATTCTGAAAGTGTTACATGCCAAATCAACTACTCACCCTGACATCTCATATATTTGATAACAAAAATCAATTTATTTTTCTCATTATTTTTCTTTGCAAGGATTAAATCCCCAAAACCAAAACATTAGTTTTTGTTCAATTGAATCATATTTTACGAATCTGTATTTCCTACGCAGTCCTTGAGATCGACATTCGGGGAATTTCCCCTGTTATTACTACAGAGGCAAAAATAGTACACTTTCTATTTTACCGATCAAGTTTTTTTGACACCCAAAAACATCTGCTCTTCAAGTAGTAGCTGCATACTTGTCGAACACATGTTCTAACATCACATAGAACATCAGTTCCATCACCTTGGAACAAACCCTCTTTGAAAGTCTTGCAGATAAATATGGGAATCATTGATCAATTGATGTCCATCAACTCTAGTAATACATGCCTTTATGAGTGGACTTGAGAGAGAACTCAAGTATTTTTTACACTTTTACTATAGCTGTAATAATCTGCTATACGTTCTGTTGAATATACATAACCCTAGAATTTTCCTCTTACTATTGGGGTTGCATCAGAGGCTATGCAACGGAAAATAGCCAGATAGATGTCTCCTCTTCCAGGTTAGGAGTAGGTTCCAAACAAAAGTATTAATTTGTTTGACACCCAAAAACATCTGCTCTTCAACTAGTAGATGCATACTTGTTGAACACATGTTCTAACATCACATAGAACATCAGTTCCATCACCTTGGAACAAACCGTCTTTGAAAGTCTTGCAGATAAATATGGGAGTCATTGATCAACTGATGTCCATCAACTCTAATAATACATGCCTTTATGAGAGGACTTGAGAGAGAACTCAAGTATCTTTGACACTTTTACTATAGCTGTAATAATCTGCCATACGTTCTGTTGAATATACATAACCCTAGAATTTTTTTTACTATAGGGGTTGCATCAGAGGCTATGCAGCGGAAAATAGCCACATAGATGTCTCCTCTTCCAGGTTAGGAGTAGGTTCCAAATAAAAGTATTAATTTGTTTGACACCCAAAAACATCTGCTCTTCAACTAGTAGCTGCATACTTGTTGAACACATGTTCTAACATCACATAGAACATCAGTTCCATCACCTTGGAACAAACTCTCTTTGAAAGTCTTGCAGATAAATATGGGAATCATTGATCAATTGATGTCCATCAACTCTAATAATACATGCCTTTATGAGTGGACTTGAGAGAGAACTCAAGTATCTTTGACACTTTTACTATAGCTGTAATAATCTTCCATACGTTCTGTTGAATATACATAACCCTAGAATTTTTCTCTTACTATAGGGGTTGCATCAGAGGCTATGCAGTGGAAAATAGCCACATAGATGTCTCCTCTTCCAGGTTAGGAGTAGGTTCCAAACAAAAGTATTCATTTTTTTGACACCCAAAAACATCTGCTCTTCAACTAGTAGCTGCATACTTGTTGAACACATGTTCTAACATCACATAGAACATCAGTTCCATCACCTTGGAACAAACCCTCTTTGAAAGTCTTGCAGATAAATATGGGAATCATTGATCAATTGATGTCCATCAACTCTAATAATACATGCCTTTACTATAGCTGTAATAATCTGCCATACGTTCTGTTGAATATACATAACCCTAGAATTTTTCTCTTACTATAGGGGTTGCATCAGAGGCTATTGATCGGTCACCATTTCTACCTAATTTTTGTCATGTATTCGGTCTAAATTTGTCGATCGGTAACACTTTGATCAATGTTTTATTGCCTTTGTTTAAGTATTTCATGTTTCATTGTTTTTATGTTTACTTTGCATTATGTTTTAATTTAAGTTATTTAGATTCTTTTGATGCCGTTTGGTTAGTTGTGTACGAATTTCAGGTTTGAACAAGTCATCTTAAGTGTCAAAGCAAATATGAAGGAAGGAGAGGCAAGAGAAAGATGAAAATTCAAGGTTCTGGGGTCTAAAACGGCCGCCCGTGCTTCCAAGCACGGCCCGTGTCAGATGCATGACACTCTCCATACAAAATCCAGGGACGACACACGGCCACCCGTGCTTCCACGCACGGCCCGTGCCAGGATGGCTGGGAGCAAAAATAAAAATTAAAGAGCAACACGGCCGCCCGTGCGTCCAAGCACGGCCAGTGCTGCTGAGAGCGTGAAAACTTCCAATTTTAGGGCTTTTTCATTAAATCTCCACCTTGAGGGCACTTTAGACATTTCATTTGGCTGAGATTTGTACCTAGACTATTTAGTTGAGTTTGAGAGAATTATTTTGGGACTTTTGCATCATACGATAGAAACACCACAGAGGAGAGAAGATAGCTTCATCAAGGGTTTCAGAAACAGAGAGATTCAACGGTGGACACCATTGAAGATAAAAGTTCCCAATTATCTTTGTAATGTCTAAATTCTTCACTTTGTCTTTCTTGAATATTATGAGAGGCTAAACCCCCCAATGCCAGGGGGTGGTCCTGATTTGGTTTTGTAATAACGATGAATTTGTGATTTCGTCAATACATTGGTTTATGATTTTCAGTTAAATTATGCAATGTTCTTAATATTTTCTTTATCAGTCAAATAAGGATTAATCTACGGCTAACAATACAGGACTGTAGTTATTAGGGTTTTTGCATAATTTGATTATAGTAGATATCACCTAGGACTAGGGATACCCTATAATTACCACATGATCTTGATTATATAAAAGCTTGGTTTCAATTTAGGTTCCTAAGGACTTAGGATTTGGGTTGGAAGACCAAAGGTTTCCTCACTAAGGACTTAGGAGGAAACACCCTAAAGATGTGGTAACTGAATGTTATGAACTTGTTGAAGAGATCTTAATTCTGAAAGTGTTACATGCCAAATCAACTACTCACCCTGGCATCTCATATATTTGATAACAAAAATCAATTTATTTTTCTCATTATTTTTCTTTGCAAGGATTAAATCCCCCAAAACCAAAACATTAGTTTTTGTTCAATTGAATCATATTTTACGAATCTGTATTTCCTACGCAGTCCTTGAGATCGACATTCGGGGAATTTCCCCTATTATTACTACAGAGGCAAAAATATTACACTTGCTATTTTATCGATCAAGTTTATTTTGACACCCAAAAACATCTGCTCTTCAACTAGTAGCTGCATACTTGTTGAACACATGTTCTAACATCACATAGAACATCAGTTCCATCACCTTGGAACAAACCCTTTTTGAAAGTCTTGCAGATAAATAGGGCATCATTGATCAATTGATCTCCATCAACTCTAATAATACATGCCTTTATGAGTGGACTTGAGAGAGATCTCAGGTATCTTTGACACTTTTACTATAGTTGTAATAATCTGCCATACGTTCTGTTGAATATACATAACCCTAGAATTTTCCTCTTATTATAGGGGTTGCATTAGAGGCTATGCAGCGGAAAATAGCCAGATAGATGTCTCCTCTTCCAGGTTAGGAGTAGGTTCCAAATAAAAGTATTAATTTGTTTGACACCCAAAAACATCTGCTCTTCAACTAGTAGCTGCATACTTGTTGAACACATGTTCTAACATCACATAGAACATCAGTTCCATCACCTTGGAACAAACCCTATTTGAAAGTCTTGCAGATAAATATGGGAATCATTGATCAATTGATGTCCATCAACTCTAATAATACATGCCTTTATGAGTGGACTTGAGAGAGAACTCAAGTATCTTTGACACTTTTACTATAGCTGTAATAATCTGCCATACGTTCTGTTGAACATACATAACCCTAGAATTTTTTTTACTATAGGGGTTGCATCAGAGGCTATGCAGCGGAAAATAGCCACATAGATGTCTCCTCTTCCAGGTTAGGAGTAGGTTCCAAACAAAAGTATTCATTTGTTTGACACCCAAAAACATCTGCTCTTCAACTAGTAGTTGCATACCTGTTGAACACATGTTCTAACATCAGATAGAACATCAGTTCCATCACCTTGGAACAAACCCTCTTTGAAAGTCTTGCAGATAAATATGGGAATCATTGATCAATTGATGTCCATCAACTCTAATAATACATGCCTTTATGAGTGGACTTGAGAGAGAACTCAAGTATCTTTGACACTTTTACTATAGCTGTAATAATCTGCCATACGTTCTGTAGAATATACATAACCCTAGAATTTTTCTCTTACTATAGGGGTTGCATCAGAGGCTATTTATCGGTCACCATTTCTACCTCATTTTTGTCATGTATTCGGTCTAAATTTGTCGATCGGTAACACTTTGATCAATGTTTTATTGCTTTTGTTTAAGTATTTCATGTTTCATTGTTTTTATGTTTACTTTGCATTATGTTTTAATTTAAGTTATTTAGATTTTTTTGATGTCGTTTGGTTAGTTGTGTACGAATTTCAGGTTTGAACAAGTCATCTTAAGTGTCAAAGCAAATATGAAGGAAGGAGAGGCAAGAGAAAGATGAAAATTCAAGGTTCTGGGGTCTAACACGGCCCCTCGTGCTTCCAAGCACGGCTCGTGTCAGATGCATGACACTCTCCATACAAAATCCAGGGACGACACACGGCCACCCGTGCTTCCACGCACGGCCCGTGCCAGGATGGATGGGAGCAAAAATTAAAATTAAAGAGGAACACGGCCGCCCGTGCGTCCAAGCACGGCGAGTGCTGCTGAGAGCGTGAAAACTTCCAATTTTAGGGCTTTTTCATTAAATATCCACCTTGAGGGCACTTTAGACATTTCATTTGGCTGAGATTTGTACCTAGACTATTTAGTTGAGTTTGAGAGAATTATTTTAGGACTTTTGCATCATACGATAGAAACACCACAGAGGAGAGAAGATAGCTTCATCAAGGGTTTCAGAAACAGAGAGATTCAACGGTGGACACCATTGAAGATAAAAGTTCCCAATTATCTTTGTAATGTCTAAATTCTTCACTTTGTCTTTCTTGAATATTATGAGAGGCTAAACCCCCCAATGCCAGGGGGTGGTCCTGATTTGGTTTTGTAATAACGATGAATTTGTGATTTCGTCAATACATTGGTTTATGATTTTCAGTTAAATTATGCAATGTTCTTAATATTTTCTTTATCAGTCAAATAAGGATTAATCTACGGCTAACAATACAGGACTGTAGTTATTAGGGTTTTTGCATAATTTGATTATAGTAGATATCACCTAGGACTAGGGATACCCTATAATTACCACATGATCTTGATTATATAAAAGCTTGGTTTCAATTTAGGTTCCTAAGGACTTAGGATTTGGGTTGGAAGACCAAAGGTTTCCTCACTAAGGACTTAGGAGGAAACACCCTAAAGATGTGGTAACTGAATGTTATGAACTTGTTGAAGAGATCTTAATTCTGAAAGTGTTACATGCCAAATCAACTACTCACCCTGGCATCTCATATATTTGATAACAAAAATCAATTTATTTTTCTCATTATTTTTCTTTGCAAGGATTAAATCCCCCAAAACCAAAACATTAGTTTTTGTTCAATTGAATCATATTTTACGAATCTGTATTTCCTACGCAGTCCTTGAGATCGACATTCGGGGAATTTCCCCTATTATTACTACAGAGGCAAAAATATTACACTTGCTATTTTATCGATCAAGTTTTTTTTGACACCCAAAAACATCTGCTCTTCAACTAGTAGCTGCATACTTGTTGAACACATGTTCTAACATCACATAGAACATCAGTTCCATCACCTTGGAACAAACCCTCTTTGAAAGTCTTGCAGATAAATATGGGAATCATTGATCAATTGATGTCCATCAACTCTAATAATACATGCCTTTATGAGTGGACTTGAGAGAGAACTCAGGTATCTTTGACACTTTTACTATAGCTGTAATAATCTGCCATACGTTCTGTTGAATATACATAACCCTAGAATTTTTCTTACTATAGGGGTTGCATCAGAGGCTATGCAGCGGAAAATAGCCACATAGATTTCTCCTCTTCCAGGTTAGGAGTAGGTTCCAAACAAAAGTATTCATTTGTTTGACACCCAAAAACATCTGCTCTTCAACTAGTAGCTGCATACCTGTTGAACACATGTTCTAACATCAGATAGAACATCAGTTCCATCACCTTATAACAAACCCTCTTTGAAAGTCTTGCAGATAAATATGGGAATCATTGATTAATTGATGTCCATCAACTCTATTAATACATGCCTTTATGAGTGGACTTGAGAGAGAACTCAAGTATCTTTGACACTTTTACTATAGCTGTAATAATCTGCCATACGTTCTGTTGAATATACATGACCCTAGAATTTTTCTCTTACTATAGGGGTTGCATCAGAGGCTATTTATCGGTCACCATTTCTACCTCATTTTTGTCATGTATTCGGTCTAAATTTGTCGATCGGTAACACTTTGATCAATGTTTTATTGCTTTTGTTTAAGTATTTCATGTTTCATTGTTTTTATGTTTACTTTGCATTATGTTTTAATTTAAGTTATTTAGATTCTTTTGATACCGTTTGGTTAGTTGTGTACGAATTTCAGGTTTGAACAAGTCATCTTAAGTGTCAAAGCAAATATGAAGGAAGGAGAGGCAAGAGAAAGATGAAAATTCAAGGTTCTGGGGTCTAACACGGCCCCCCGTGCTTCCAAGCACGGCTTGTGTCAGATGCATGACACTCTTCATACAAAATCTAGGGACGACACACGGCCACCTGTGCTTCCACGCACGGCCCGTGCCGGGATGGCTGGGAGCAAAAATAAAAATTAAAGAGCAACACGGCCGCCCGTGCGTCCAAGCACGGCAAGTGCTGCTAAGAGCGTGAAAACTTCCAGTTTTAGGGCTTTTTCATTAAATCTCCACCTTGAGGGCACTTTAGACATTTCATTTGGCTGAGATTTGTACCTAGACTATTTAGTTGAGTTTGAGAGAATTATTTTGGGACTTTTGCATCATACGATAGAAACACCACAGAGGAGAGAAGATAGCTTCATCAAGGGTTTCAGAAACAGAGAGATTCAACGGTGGACACCATTGAAGATAAAAGTTCCCAATTATCTTTGTAATGTCTAAATTCTTCACTTTGTCTTTCTTGAATATTATGAGAGGCTAAACCCCCCAATGCCAGGGGGTGGTCCTGATTTGGTTTTGTAATAACGAAGAATTTGTGATTTCGTCAATACATTGGTTTATGATTTTCAGTTAAATTATGCAATGTTCTTAATATTTTCTTTATCAGTCAAATAAGGATTAATCTACGGCTAACAATACAGGACTGTAGTTGTTAGGGTTTTTGCATAATTTGATTATAGTAGATATCACCTAGGACTATGGATACCCTATAATCACCACATGCTGTTGATTATATAAAAGCTTGGTTTCAATTTAGGTTCCTAAGGACTTAGGATTTGGGTTGGAAGACCAAAGGTTTCCTCACTAAGGACTTAGGAGGAAACACCCTAAAGATGTGGTAACTGAATGTTATGAACTTGTTGAAGAGATCTTAATTCTGAAAGTGTTACATGCCAAATCAACTACTCACCCTGGCATCTCATATATTTGATAACAAAAATCAATTTATTTTTCTTTGCAAGGATTAAATCCCCCAAAACCAAAACATTAGTTTTTGTTCAATTGAATCATATTTTACGAATCTGTATTTCCTACGCAGTCCTTGAGATCGACATTCGGGGAATTTCCCCTATTATTACTACAGAGGCAAAAATATTACACTTGCTATTTTATCGATCAAGTTTTTTTTGACACCCAAAACCATCTGCTCTTCAACTAGTAGCTGCATACTTGTTGAACACATGTTCTAACATCACATAGAACATCAGTTCCATCACCTTGGAACAAACCCTCTTTGAAAGTCTTGCAGATAAATATGGGAATCATTGATCAATTGATGTCCATCAACTCTAATAATACATGCCTTTATGAGTGGACTTGAGAGAGAACTCAAGTATCTTTGACACTTTTACTATAGCTGTAATAATCTGCCATACGTTCTGTTGAATATACATAACCCTAGAATTTTTCTTACTATAGGGGTTGCATCAGAGGCTATGCAGCGGAAAATAGCCACATAGATGTCTCCTCTTCCAGGTTAGGAGTAGGTTCCAAACAAAAGTATTCATTGGTTTCACACCCAAAAACATCTGCTCTTCAACTAGTAGCTGCATACCTGTCGAACACATGTTCTAACATCAGATAGAACATCAGTTCCATCACCTTGGAACAAACCCTCTTTGAAAGTCTTGCAGATAAATATGGGAATCATTGATTAATTGATGTCCATCAACTCTAATAATACATGCCTTTATGAGTGGACTTGAGAGAGAACTCAAGTATCTTTGACACTTTTACTATAGCTGTAATAATCTGCCATACGTTCTGTTGAATATACATGACCCTAGAATTTTTCTCTTACTATAGGGGTTGCATCAGAGGCTATTTATCGGTCACCATTTCTACCTCATTTTTGTCATGTATTCGGTCTAAATTTGTCGATCGGTAACACTTTGATCAATGTTTTATTGCTTTTGTTTAAGTATTTCATGTTTCATTGTTTTTATGTTTACTTTGCATTATGTTTTAATTTAAGTTATTTAGATTCTTTTGATGCCGTTTGGTTAGTTGTGTACGAATTTCAGGTTTGAACAAGTCATCTTAAGTGTCAAAGCAAATATGAAGGAAGGAGAGGCAAGAGAAAGATGAAAATTCAAGGTTCTGGGGTCTAACACGGCCCCCCGTGCTTCCAAGCACGGCTCGTGTCAGATGCATGACACTCTCCATACAAAATCCAGGGACGACACACGGCCACCCGTGCTTCCACGCACGGCCCGTGCCGGGATGGCTGGGAGCAAAAATAAAAATTAAAGAGCAACACGGCCGCCCGTGCATCCAAGCACGGCCAGTGCTGCTGAGAGCGTGAAAACTTCCAATTTTAGGGCTTTTTCATTAAATCTCCACCTTGAGGGCACTTTAGACATTTCATTTGGCTGAAATTTGTACCTAGACTATTTAGTTGAGTTTGAGAGAATTATTTCGGGACTTTTGCATCATACGATAGAAACACCATAGAGGAGAGAAGATAGCTTCATCAAGGGTTTCAAAAACAGAGAGATTCAACGGTGGACACCATTGAAGATAAAAGTTCCCAATTATCTTTGTAATGTCTAAATTCTTCACTATGTCTTTCTTGAATATTATGAGAGGCTAAACCCCCCAATGCCAGGGGGTGGTCCTGATTTGGTTTTGTAATAACGATGAATTTGTGATTTCGTCAATACATTGGTTTATGATTTTCAGTTAAATTATGCAATGTTCTTAATATTTTCTTTATCGATCAAATAAGGATTAATCTACGTCTAACAATACAGGACTGTACTTATTAGGGTTTTTGCATAATTTGATTATAGTAGATATCACCTAGGACTAGGGATACCCTATAATTACCACATAATCTTGATTATATAAAAGCTTGGTTTCAATTAGGTTCCTAAGGACTTAGGATTTGGGTTGGAAGACCAAAGGTTTCCTCACTAAGGACTTACGAGGAAACACCCTAAAGATGTGGTAACTGAATGTTATGAACTTGTGGAAGAGATCTTAATTCTGAAAGTGTTACATGCCAAATCAACTACTCACCCTGGCATCTCATATATTTGATAACAAAAATCAATTTATTATTCTCATTATTTTTCTCTGCAAGGATTAAATCCCCCAAAAGCAAAACATTAATTTTTGTTCAATTGAATCATATTTTACGAATCTGTATTTCCTATGCAGTCCTTGAGATCGTCATTCGGGAAATTTCCCCTATTATTACTACAGAGGCAAAAATAGTACACTTGCTATTTTATCGATCAAGTTTTTTTGACACCCAAAAACATCTGCTCTTCAACTAGTAGCTGCATACTTGTTGAACACATGTTCTAACATCACATGGAACATCAGTTCCATCACCTTGGAACAAACCCTCTTTGAACGTCTTGCAGATAAATATGGGAATCATTGATCAATTGATGTCCATCGACTCTAATAATACATGCCTTTATGAGTGGACTTGAGAGAGAACTCAGGTATCTTTGACACTTTTACTATAGCTATAATAATCTGCCATACGTTCTGTTGAATATACATAACCCTAGAATTTTCCTCTTACTATAGGGGTTGCGTCAGAGGCTATGCAGCGGAAAATAGCCAGATAGATGTCTCCTCTTCCAGGTTAGGAGTAGGTTCCAAACAAAAGTATTAATTTATTTGACACCCAAAAACATCTGCTCTTCAACTAGTAGCTGCGTACTTGTTGAACACATGTTCTAACATCACATAGAACATCAGTTCCATCACCTTGGAACAAACCTTCTTTGAAAGTCTTGCAGATAAATATGGGAATCATTGACCAATTATTGTCCATCAACTCTAATAATACATGCCTTTATGAGTGGACTTGAGAGAGAACTTAAGTATCTTTGACACTTTTACTATAGCTGTAATAATCTGCCATACGTTCTGTTGAATATACATAAACGTAGAATTTTCCTCTTACTATTGGGGTTGCATCAGAGGCTATGCAGCGGAAAATAGCCACATAGATGTCTCCTCTTCCAGGTTAGGAGTAGGTTCCAAACAAAAGTATTCAGTTGTTTGACACCCAAAAACATCGCTCTTCAACTAGTAGCTGCATACTTGTTGAACACATGTTCTAACATCACATAGAACATCAGTTCCATCACCTTGGAACAAACCCTCTTTGAAAGTCTTGCAGATAAATATGGGAATCATTGATCAATTGATGTCCATCAACTCTAATAATACATGCCTTTATGAGTGGACTTGAGAGAGAACTCAAGTATCTTTGACACTTCTACTATAGCTGTAATAATCTGCCATACGTTCTGTTGAATATACATAACCCTAGAATTTTTCTCTTACTATAGGGGTTGCATCAGAGGCTATGCAGCGGAAAATAGCCACATAGATGTCTCCTTTTCTAGGTTAGGAGTAGGTTCCAAACAAAAGTATTCATTGGTTTGACACCCAAAAACATCTGCTCTTCAACTAGTAGCTGCATACTTGTTGAACACATGTTCTAACATCACATAGAACATCAGTTCCATCACCTTGGAACAAACCCTCTTTGAAATTCTTGCAGATAAATATGGGAATCATTGATCAATTGATGTCCATCAACTCTAATAATACATGCCTTTATGAGTGGACAAGAGAGAGAACTCAAGTATCTTTGACACTTTTACTATACCTGTAATAATCTGCCATACGTTCTGTTGAATATACATAACCCTAGAATTTTTATCTTACTATAGGGGTTGCATCAGAGGCTATTGTCATACCCCAAAACTTGCCCTCCTCCATGCATCTTCAATGGCACAAGGTTCAAAGGCTTATTCAAGTCACTCTCTCCTAATCGAGGACCTCAAAACTAGGGTTTTCATTTTATCAAAGAATTGTGAATATTCAAGGCCTCAAATGGATCTCAAGGTCTCTCATATGTCTCAAAGAATCTCCATGTCAAAAGTCAAGCTTCAAGTTTCAAATTTTTCTTACTCAATGACTCAGAGGATCAATAATCGACTATGTTGACTTAAAAGTCAACTATAGTCAAAATACAGTCAAACTTCAAGATTATTGGTCGACATCAAGTATGTGAGGTTATATCTATCATTTGATCAAAGTTTGATCATGATCCATCAATAAAAACTCAGAAATGAACAAATGCAAAGGTTCAAATTACGGTTTTTTATAGGAGAAAGTCAACTCAACTTTGACTGGTCATAACTTTCACATGGAGCATCAAAAATGTCCCAACCAAAGCCTATTTTGAAGGAAGTTTGATTCTCTACAACTTTGTCTCTCACAAGCCAAGGCCAGAAATGCATCATTTGGGAGATATGGTACAAGAGATTATAGGTCCTCAGAAAAGTCAACAAAGAAACCTTTTAGGTCAAAGCTTATAACTTGAGCATGGAAGCTTCAATTGAGACGAAACAAAAATGATCATTTAGGGGACACTTTAAGCTTTCTAAATTGATCAAAAACACATCCATAGGGTTAAAATTGAGGGAGATACGCATGGTTAAAGATAGACGATTTTGAGAAGATGCATGAAAAACCTAAGTGAAGAGTTTGATATTTTTTAGTAATGGGCCTTAATGTTTGTATTGACCACGTGACATTAAGTCCAAAAGAGGCCCAATGATCAATATATATTATTATTATGATATTTATTTATTTATATTTGATTTTTATAATTTAAAATTCAAATTAAATTAAATAAAAATCATAAAATAATTATATGATTGATACACCAAATTTGTCCCTTGATTTAAACCAATCCAATGGCTGAGATTAAAAGGAAAATTTGCACAAAATAGGATTGGCCAAATATAGTAATAGTTCATGCCAAAATCAATCAAATATTTTCCAATTAATGAGTAAATTTTTTTCTTCAAAGTTCACAACCCTAAATGATCCATATATATAGGAAAATAATTAGGAGGCAAGGGGGACGAAAAAGAAGGAGGAAATAGGGTTTTAGAACTTTCAAAGAGTGCAAGAAACTAGGGCAAAGCCAAAGTTCAGTGACAGCCATCCTCAAGCACAGGTGAGCGTCCATTCTTATTCCTGAGGTGCCAAGGATCAAGCCTAGGTAGAGAAGCAAGCCCATAACGCACCAGAACATCCCCATTTGTCCTCACGGTTTGCTATCTTGTTAAGAATTTGTTTTCGATATTTAAGGTGTTTTTTATGAATTCTATCCATGTGTTTAAGTTAACATGATTGCTTAGAACGCATTTGAACAATTATTAGCAAGCTTTGACGCCGGGACAATGACATGCCATGGCTAGGGCTTGTAACGGCAAAGCTTCGAAACTCATAGTTACAGACCGTTTTCGGGGAAACTAAGCTCACCATTGAACTCGCAAGGCCCAATATAGGCGATCTGGGTTGTTTTTCTGTTCTTGTAGCCGTTCGTTTTGCAGGTATTCGAGGAAGCAACTCACCGGAGAAGGTGAAGCTTCACCGGAGAAGAAGGCAGCTTCGGCCTGCGCAGTGCACACGTGGCTCGTGAGAAACTTCCCATTGGTCAGTCAGCACGTTCTCTCTCTCTCTCTCTCTCTCCAGGTGTGGCATACAACGATTGGAGGGTCAACAATCTGGTCTCTCTCTCTCTCTCTCAACGTCATTGGCCAGCCAATTCCTCTGGGGCCCACGCGCCAACTATGTTTGAATTTTCAGTTTACCTTTTATTTTTATATAAAAGGTAATGGAAGCGTTTGTGTACCTTTGAAACCAGGGTTCGATCCCTGTGGTATGCAATTGTTTTTCTTGCATATTCTTGACCGTGGATCACATGTAGCCATGCGCTGCATGCATACGATGCACCCTCACATCTCCACCATGAGATCTCTTATGATTCAAATCTAACGCCCAAGATTGCAAGGTTCACCATGAGCACTCAAGGATCACTCACACAGAATTATAACCAGGTTCTATGTAATTTTTATTTTATTTATTCACTTGTTTCTATTTATTTGTTATTTAGATTAGGTGATAATTATTTACATTTAATTTAATTAATGTATCTAATTAGGTTTAGAATAATAAAACTAGGATTAGGGTTAGGATATAATATTTTCCCCGATTATTCTATTTTTTCGATTAATTTATTTAATCATATTTAATTATAAAAATCACAACAACCCTATAAATCCTTATTAGATATTAGGGTTTGCCCAATCCCACCGGACATTTGGCCAAGGATATTAGGATTTAATTTATTATTCGTTCCAACTAAATTTATTAGTTGCAATGATTAATAATCGATTAATTTAATTAATCAAATCCTATAAATTAAAACAATTATATTTTGCTAAATGGTTTTAACCAAATCTATTGGTTACGATGATTAGCAATTTCCCTCTATCAAATTTGTTATTATTCGTAATAAAATCCATTGATTATGAGGAATAACGATGAAATTAAATAATTAAAATACACACATTTGCTATTCGTGATAATCGAATCTATTGATTATAGTGGTTAGAAATCCTCCCTTTAATCCGTTAGTCGTGGTAATCAGACCTATTGATTATCGCAACTAATGGTAACAAATTAAAAATCAGGGTTGTACGCCCAAATCTTAAAACACACTAAACCACAAACTACGGATTTTCATCCTTTTCAATCAGGCAACTCAAAATGCCTTTCAAATCAAATTCAAACTACGATAGGCCATTCAAAAAGCCTTCAAACACCTCCATAATTAATTCTAAGGCGTACAACCCTGTGCCCGAACTACGTTGACTCTGATTCTCCATAAGGAGATACGTAGGCACTTGGATAACCAAGGCGAGTCCCCCTCCCTAAAATCTCAATTTTCCCCTATTCAATTCCTTAGCTATTATCCTAAATATTTTAGCCATAAAACTTGACCCTTAGATTCAAAGCCAATAGGAAAGGGTTGAGGGTGCCTAACACCTTCCCTCGACCTGATGATAATAACTTACCCCGATCTCTAAACTGCATAGGGTTTCCTATTCGCCCTTCAGAATAGGTGGCGACTCTAAAAGCTTAATTTTTAGGGGAGGTTGCTACAGCTGGCGACTCTGCTGGGGACACACTGTAATGGTGAATTATTATGCCCCTATAGGTTTTGGAAGGGATTAGGTTTTTGGAAATTTTTTTAGGGTTTGGCTAGTTCGCCAATTTTAGGGTTTATTTATTTTTGTAAATATTTAATTTTTATTTTTTTATTCATTTATTTATTTATTTCACCTTTTACATCAATTAAGTAAATACATGTTCATTTAAATAATATCTGTTTATTTAAATATTTGTTGTGTATTGCATTTTAAATTGTAAGCAGCTGGAGTTCAAGGTTAGTTTTTAAAATATTTAAATTTTATTTATTTACTTCCTTTGCAATTCCATTACCGCAATGCTATTTATTTATAGTAGTTTAAATAAATACCTGTTTATTTAAATAATTGCTTTTCATTATAACCTAAGTGTGGGAATTAGTTTAAATATTTAAATTTTATTTATTTATTTATTTTCCTTTGCAATTTCATTACTGCAATTTAATTAAATATTTATTTAATTGAATATTTTTATTCCTATTACATCTTCTGGGTTATATATAAATTGTTGTTAAAACCTAAGTGTGGGAATTATCTTTAAGACCAGGGGGACTTGAATCGCCTACGAGTCTTATTGATAATTCCACTCAGAGTGGGTTGAATATCCGGAAATGTCCAATACGAGGCTTGACTTTGTTGAGGGCAGAACTTGGTATTTGGTTGATCTCTCTGAGAACCTACCCCAAAAATTCGAACCTCGTGGATAAAATGAGTTGTTCTAAAATCCAAAGAGACAAAAAGTCTCGGCGGCTACGAACGACCCCAAGAGACCTTCTAGAACACTCCCATGGAAAGGGTAGGCTCCCTAGAGCCGCTACGTCGAACCTATGAACCTAGGACTTTTGTGCTTCTGTGCTCATCATGTGTTTGCAATCTATATACTTCGAATATCTATCCGTTTCAATTTTGCAGGTATCCCTACGTGGTCCCTAACCTGTAGGGACTCTAATTTCTAAGACCACGTCTTTCCTACGAAGGATATCACCGTCTATGCATTCCCTAGCCTGTAGGGATTTTACTCTTATATCCTTGTATTTTTACAACTATGTGTCCTTCTCACGAGGGACATCTTCGCTTACGGGCGTCAATTGGCCTCTCGATGGCCATGAGATTCGGTGACTATCCTAAACAGTCACCCCGTGCTTACATCTTTCGTCCCTAGCCTATAGGGATTCCCTTCCAAAATTGCATCCCTCGTACGAAGGACATCTTCGTTAGCATACGTCAATTGGTCTTTCGATGGCCATGAGATATAGTGACTGTCTCGAACGGTCACTCTGTGCTTGCTTCTACGAACCCCCTAGCCAATAGGGATTTTCTTTTACGCCCATGTGTTTCTACAACAACGTGTCCTTCCCCTGAAGGGCATCCTCATTAATGCACGTTGATTGGATTCGCGATGGCCATGAGAGCTGGTAACTGTCTTGAACGGTTAACCCGTGTTTATTCCCGCGCATCCTCCGACTTGTAGGGTTTGGACTTCCATTTATGCGTCTTCAATCCCTAGCCTGTAGGGAGTTCACTTTGTCTTATATCGTCCTTAGATAGGTTGTGTTCCGCATAGAGAACCTTCCCACGAGGGACAACTTCGTAAGTACATGTCAAACGACCTCTCGAAGGTCATGAGACTTGGTGACTGTCCTGAACGGTCGTCAGCTGCTACTTCCCGCGTACCCCTTAATCTAAGTGATTCCCATCAACGTGTCATATCATCTAGCTTGCAAGTATCTCATTAGAGTCTAATGTTATCCCTAAATCCGCATAGGCTATCCTTAGGATTATATCTATCGCACGTCCGCAATGCATTACATACAAGGAGTCATAATATACAAAAAAAAATATAAAGGAGTCCTTTGCATACGCGTGCATTCGCATTGTCCATGCATTCATACATTTGCAGTTACATTTGCATTTCTATCTTCGCCCGCATCCATACTTACCATGCTAGCCAGTTTCCCGAAACTCTCAGAGAAATAAAGAGGATCATCAACTAGGGAGAAAGGAGAATAAAAGATCTTGGTCTTGCTAAGAAAAAAAAGGACGTCCTCCACTATGCCAGCCACGTGTTCATACAACATAGGTTATCGTCGAGCAAGGACTAGTTCAACAAAAGAGTTCCCTCATAGATACCCTCAAGGGGTATCTAGCCATAAAAGGGTTCATCTTAGAACACATCAAATTTGCAAGGACACTCTATGATAATCTAGGGGCAAGGATTAGTCTAGTTGGGGCAATATCCTGAACAAAGGTGCATAACTACGGTGGAGGGAAAGCGACATATATTAACTCTCCACCAAGGGGCAAAAGGGTCCTAAATTTCCTTTATCAATCTACGAACTCCGAGGATTGAGAACGGTGTGATACTATCCTTAGAAAAAGCAAAAGAGGTTCAGTCAAAGGAAACTCATGAAGTTCCGATACGACGAAAACCCACCGCTAACAAATTTATTCCCGACAGGTTTGACGTGCCCAAGTAAAGTTCGAGATTACCCTCTACTCCTACAAGTCCACGAACTAAGGAGTGAAACAAAGTCGACAGACTCACAAAAGAGATTGCCCTAGGATCAATAGGTTTATCATTTCAAGTTGTAACTTCTACGATTCTAAGATGTTATTTGATGTAAAAATGTTGTACCTTTCGAATAGTAATTCAATAAAATATTCATACATGTTTTGAAATCAATCCATTCGCTTCATTCGCTCACTACTAAGACTTTCCACTCGCACCCTTCTATTCTGTTTCAATTTCGACTTTCAATTATTAACAAACTTAAGGGAGAATGACGAATAAAAATAACTTAATCTAGCTAAACGTATGTTTTCAAGGTAAGACCGAGCCGAGGATGTACAGGCATTGTTTCAATTCCCAAATAGTGGAGATATAAGGATGTTAATCCCTCGTCACCCCCTCGAACCAGGAGTTGGAGCTTGTTTCTACTTTTCAAATAAACCTTGATTTTAACCAGGGGCAGGGTAGATTTCAATTAATTCAATGGTGTATTTTGGTTGTCAAAAGAATCAGTTAATCCAAGCAAGGATCAAGCAAAGTTTCAAGCATATCCTCTTCCTCAAGTTTATCCAAAATTGAGGAAACAATGGAGATAACTTCCACAGTATCTTCTTCCTCAATATATTATTCAAGATCGAGGAAGTATCAAAGGCGAAGCTTACAAATCAAAATCAACATGGCGGTCACAACATTCAATATCCGAGGATCAATACTTCCAAAGGAGCGTTCAAAAGGAAAAGAAGAAAAAACGCCCGCTAAGTCAAAATTCCATAAAAGAAAACAAAAATGACTTAGGCATCCTGATGGATCAAACTCAAAGGGGTTGGTTCATGCAAAAATAAGGGATAGAAAAAAAAACACAAAGGCGAAATGCAAAGGATAACCTTGTGACTGCTAACTCATCGAAGCTTTAGTCAATGCTTGAATCTCTACTATTTTCATCGGTGCATGCATCTCTACTAAGGCTTCTATTCAACATTAAAACTGATTCTCTTGCAAACAAAGCACATTCATTGGATTAAGCGAATTTTTAGGATCTGGAGAACATCAAGGAGAAAGGGGTGGGATAAATAAATTTTTGAGCCTTATATCCATTGTTTCTTAAAACATGAACCAGGCCAAGTTACAACATTCAAAAGTCCTAATTGAGGCAAGGTTAACTATGAAAGCATATTAAGCAGGATTTTGTTATACTGACTCCTATGTTTGTTAAAACTATTTCTAACCACTGCGCTTCTTCAAGCATTCATCATCCAGTCCTAATTCATAACGGACTTCGATTTCAAAACTTGCATATGCATCGCATTGGAGTTACTTCTTGAAGGGTACAACGCCATCTACGAATACACACTTAGCATCGAGGAAATCTCGAATTTGGTTTAATCAAAGGTAATCATTTCTAATAAAGACTCTGAAGTGGGGGGAACCACGTCTAGGGGGTTCTCCTAAACAGGGGCAAAAATTTCAAGGATCACAGGGGCATGCAATCGAACATCCTATTGACTAGGGGCATTCATCCTAAAGGTTCACTCGACTTGGGGCACACCTCGAAGCAATCACAATCAGGGGCATGTCAAACATGGGAAGAATTCAAATTCAAAGGATAGAACACTATAGATAGCCCTCTATATCCTGGAGATCAAGGGCATACCCTTCAGTCTAAACGTCGAAGCATCTGACAAGGTTATTTCTCGGGGCACTTCCTTCATAGCTGGAGATCAGAGGCGTCTTTTTCCACAAAACATTGGGGCATGGGGTATCAAACCCATAAGGTGTGGAGAATTACAAAAGGTGCAAACTGCAAAAGGTTAAAGACATGGAGAACTTCAAAAATCAAAGGCGTGGAGTATTTCAAAGGATCAAACCGGGGCAAGGCGTACATCTAAAGGAAAAGGCGCTCTCATAATTTACAACCTCGAACAAATCTTTCTCCTAACTACGATCATCAAAGTTCAAAAGCAGGTATTGGGAAATCGCGCTAGCATCCAACAACCTTATAACTTTAGCAAGCTATATACGCTCTTGGTTACCAACAACCTAGCATTGGAGCATCATGCAAATACATAAATCATGCATTACATACATGGGTTAATACATTACACCTTTTCAGGTAGTCTTCTTTAAGACAAATACCACGATCCCCTCTACGAACCTTTTCAGGTAGTCTTCTTTAAGACAAATACCACGATCCCCTCTACGAACCTTTTCAGGTAGTCTTCTTTAAGACATTCTCTTTCCATAAACCTCTTCAGGTAGTCTTCTTTAAGACAGTTCTTTTCTACGAACCTTTTCAGGTAGTCTTCTCTAAGACAATCATCGTCATTTCCAAGAACCGTTTTAGGTAGTCTTCTTTAAGACAAATCCTACGATCCTTTCTAAGAACCTCTTCAGGTAGTCTTCTTCAGGACATTCTTTTTCTAAGTACCTTTTTAGGTAGTCTTCTTTAAGACAATTCATCATCATTCCAGGAACCTCTCCAAGTAGTCTTCTTTAAGACATTCTAAGGACCTTTCTAGGTAGTCTTTTAAGACATTCCTTTTCTAAGAACTTTTCTAGGTAATATTCTCAAAGACATTCCTTTTCTAAGAACCTTTCTAGATAATATTCTCTAAGACATTCCCCACTCCTTGCTAAGAACCTTTTTAGGTAGTCCTTCCTAAGACATCTTTCAGCCTTTCCAGGTAGTCGTCTTTAAAGATATCCCTCGTTCGTTGCTAAGGACCTTTTCAGGTAGTCTTCTTTAAGACAAATATTCAAATCCACTCCATAAACCTTTTCAGGTAGTCTTATGGAAGACATCACTTCGTTCCAACCGTTACATCAATCAACATGTGCATAATGTCATACCCTAATTTTTGACCCCCCTGAGATGACATATCTTCAGGATTTTTCATCAGGATAAGACAAGTACCCAGAGCAGTCATTTCTCCACCTGGTACCTAATCGAGGATGCTCAAAGACAAGAAAGCTCAGGCAAAGGATCAATCAATACAAAGACTAATCTCTAATACAATCATGGGGCTCAAAGACTTCATTTTTCTCATCTATGATTGATTAGACATCCAGTCATCTGAGTACAGGCTTACTCAGGTCACCAGACTAGGGTTTTGAGCCTATCAAGGACTAAAATCAGGGATCACATTTGGGAAACCCTAAAAAGCCCCAGAGGGTCATTCAAAGACATCAATCTTCTTCAAATAACTCATATTACAAGGTCTACTGGACATCACACTTCAATTCCAAGTCTACAGTCATTATTTTCACATGGTCGACAAATTAGGGTTTTGACCTAATTCACCAAGATGGTTGACTTTTGATCAGGGAATGAATCCAAAACTCAAGACATGATTCAAGGATCTCTACTACCTCAATATAATCCATTTACATCATTCATTTGAGGAAAAGATCTTGTTTCTACACAAAAACCCAAAAATTCACTTTGTCAGGAAAAAGTCAACTGTGAAGGATCATCATTGACTTTTAAGGTTTTTGGTCAAAAAATGACTTTCAAAGATCAATATCATCAATATATGGATGTCAAAGTCATTTGGCCAAAGAAATTCAAAGAAATTCATCAAGGAGCGAAAAGTCGGGAATTAGGGTTTTTGAAGGCATGGTGAGAACTCAAAATTTCACCTACACAACTCAAAAAACTTCCAACATGAAAGTTGTAGATCTTGCAAAATAAAACAACATCTTACAAAGGAACTTTTTTCAAAAGATCAACCATTTATGAAGTTTTGGAAATTTTGAAGTTTAGGTCATAAACACTTAGAAATTTTTCTAAGTGTTTTAACCTAGTTTTCTTCCAACTTTGGCCTCATTTTTCACAAATTTCCCAAAGGATTCTGAAGAAGACATAAACTAATGATTTAAAGTAGATGTTTAGGGCTTTCCAAATTGTGTTCAACCTTCTCCAAATTCAATTTGAGCTAAGAGTTATGCTTGTCCAAAGTTGGCCTCATAAACTAAAATTATAGGTCATGTACAATTTGGAACTTTGCAATTTTGTGCATCTTGCTTCACTAAGTGGTGCTACACGACCTCTAATGCATCTGAAAACATACCATGCATCAATTTCCATCATTGCATAAAGATTGAAGAGAATATTCCAAAACCAAGCCATGTGATTAAGTAATGATTACATTCTTGAATTTATGGCAAATGATGAATCATCAAGGAATCTTCTCACTAGCCAATTGGAACCCTCCTCTGAATCAGAAATGTCCCCCAAGATCCTGCAAGATCAATGGTTGGGGAAGCTAGCCCGAAAATGCATCATTGCACTTGGATATTTTCCAAACTTTCTTCATGGCTAAGGAAGCAAATCAACTTCACTAAGGAAGCTCACTCCTCTACTTCAGTACTGAACCATTTGCCTATAAATATAGAGGCATTCCTCATTCAAAAACACACCAAAGCAACCATAATACTTGCTTTCTCATTCTCTCCTTTTGCTTATTGTTTTTCAAAGTTCTTTGGCAAGAAGAATCGATTTCTTCAAACCAAGGCTCATCTTTGAAAAGTAAGCCTTCTATCATCCTCAGGGGGTTCATTTGAGGTGATCCAAGCACCTGGATCACTTCTGTAAGTGGAAAAACACCATTATCGAGTTCATTTTGGAGCACTTGCAGTTGGAGGACCATCGAGCAATTCAAAGAGTTTCCAACAAAGCCAAGCATCCAGGCACGTTCCTCTGGTCATAGTGAAGCTAACCAGATGGCTGCAGCTCATCTGTAACTCCAAATTCAACAACCTCCATGTCCACTTGAAGCTGAAATCGAGGGAGGTCCATAGAACAATTCAGAAGGATTCAAGTCACAATAAGCATTCAGTTAGCATCACTGGGTTACAAGGAAGCTATCCAGATCATCCATACAAGCCCAGGTGCTCTCAATCATCCTCACGACCTCCATTTTCAGAGGTAAGTTTTCAAGCTCCAGCTCCTTAATTCAAGTACTCTTTATGAAATAGCTCGATTCTATCTTGTTCAGCATCATCAGAGGACTAAAAACCCTCTATCATCATTCATTTATTCATCTTGTGCATCATTTAATTTTAAAATTAGGGTTTATGTGTTCTTCGTGTTCATGCTAAAATTAGTTAGTTACACTTAAGATAAATAAATTCTGAATCCATGGCCATGTTCCTCGTCCAAAATCAAGCAAAATTGATGTTTACATCACACCATTTGGTTGAGAAACAAGGGAGTTAGAAATTCAAAATTTCTGAGCTCAAGGTTGAAGACGAAGATGGTGGCGCGCGAAATTTGAATCTCATGGATCTTTTTAAAATATAAACAATTCGTTGCATCTGAATAACAAGCTGCGCGCGCAGCTCAGTTGGTTATTGTTTTGTGGTGTGACCAAAGGGGCGTGGGTTCGAACCATACTAGGGCCAAACCAATTTTTTACCTCTTATTTTCTTTCTTTTTTTATACAAACTTCACTTAATTATTTAATCTATCAAATTAAGTCATTTTTACTTCATTTTTCACACACATGTCATTTAATACATATATTTTGTGTTTAATCAAAAAAATCATAAAAATATTATTTATTTCCTATATTTTAATTAGGTTTAAAATCATATGTTTTAAGTTATTTTCTTAAATACTTAATATACATTTTCACTTTGTTTTAATCTAATTAATTGTGTGAGTAATCATATGATAAAAACCCTAATCATTTAGGTCTTAATTAGGTATAGATTTTGTCTGTACTTCAATTAAGTTGACTTTTGTCAAAATTCAAATTATGTTCAAACTTCAAAGTAAACAGACAATCGAGGTTTTCAAACAACAGAACCCCGTATCTTTTCAACTGTTTTCATAAACAGTAAACCTTTTTTTAAATGGGCCTCTAATAGAGTGTAAGTCCCAAACACCTTCTCTTCTTAGCTTGTTTTCAAAACTGTATTTTCAAAATCTTCTTTCTGTTTTCAAAACATTCTTCTGGTATTTGAAGGGCATTATTCCCGGTGAAACTCTTCAGATACCTATGTGACCTTTGTCCATCTTCACTTCTTCTGTTTTCAAAAATCATTAACTGTTTATCATAAAGTACATTCAACTATTATCCACCAATTACTGTTGAGGCTCTGTACATACTTCTTCAATGGCCTCCACTCCATCCAGGTTAGGCTTTACAAGCTTTCGATTTACAGTCTTTATTTAAATTACTGTCAAATATAAACTGTGCATATATTAGTTTAGAACTGCGTTTGAGTATAAACCTTAGGACAGTTAAACTATATATATATTATAGGAATATGACCTAGGATTGAGAATGTCTTCCCGGTGAAGGCTCTTTCCTAATTAGAGATCTGTAGTTCAAACCCCCAAGATGAATTATTCCCGGTGAAACATCTTGGCAAAAACCTTAGAATCCAAATAAATAGGACACATCCACCCAAAGAGGAATTATTCCCGGTGAAACCTCTTACCCATTTGCTTAGAGCCAAAATAAGTTCAAAACCACATAAGCTTTCTCTTGTGCTATAACAAGGACCCTCGATTAGCCTCCTCTTGGGCTTTGTACAAGGACCCACAGGCTTCTTAAAAGCATTTCCAGCTTCCTCTTGAGCTTGTATACAAGGACCCATCAGGTTTCTTATAAACATAGGAACAGGTCTTTAGTCACCTTTTAGCCTACCCTGGTGAGTTTCTTCCAATTTAAACCAGACTTTAAACAAGCTAAGTTTGTCTCAATTTCACATTGAGTACATTTTTGGAATGAGAGACATGGACAGTCTCTGTCACCCTTATCTTCATCAATCCTCCTTAGTAGAGTCTAGGATCTATGTTTTGGTCATCCTCAGCATTGAGTCAGCCTTTATCTTGGGCTTTAAACAAAGAGTCTCCACTAGATAATCTTTCTGCCATCTTTTCATTTCAACAAAAAATCCCTGGAAAGGGTTAGCCTCCAAAGTCATTTAAAATCAATCCATTCCTTCATTTTAATAAAAACCCCTGGAAAGGGTTAGCCTCCAACATCTGTTTAAAATGTCAAAACAATAATTTCATTCTCTTAGGAGATAATTTCCCCAAAAAAGTCAAAACCCCTGGAAAGGGTCAGCCTCCAAAAACATGATAAAGTCAGTCTTTTAACAGACAAATTCACCAGCTGAGTCAAAATCCCTGGAAAGGGTTAGCTTCCAAAAGAAAAACAGTCTTTTTTAATCTCCAGTAGAGTTAAAACCAACAAAAACAGTTAGCCTCAACCTTGGGCTTCATACAAGGCACCCAAACAATAAAACTCCCCCTGTCAAGAGTCAGCCTCAACCTTGGGCATTGTACAAGGCAGATAATAGAGTCTCCCCAGTGAGTTCTTCATCACTCAGTAGCCACAACCTTGGGCTTTGTACAAGGCAGATAAACCATATCTTTCATGTGTCAAAGATTCCTAACACTTAGGATCTTTTCCCCATATAGTCATCCATACTTAATTCATTTAAGAGGTCCGCCACAACCTTGGGCTTTGTACAAGGCAGAAAATAATGTTTTCCCTAGCTAGAGTCAGCCACAACCTTGGGCTTTGTACAAGGCACATAAAATAAAGTCATTCATTCAATTATCCTCAACAGTCAGCCACAACCTTGGGCTTTGTACAAGGCACACAAATAGAGTCTCCCTAAACAGAGTCAGCCTCAATTCTTGGCTTTGTACAGAACACAAAAATACCCTGTAATTAACCCCCAATGGAGCCACCTCCCAGAGTCAAATATAACATTAATTAATCAATCAAAAAGCCTCAAGCTTGGGCCTCATACAAGCCAGCTAAAGTCAAATCTTTTATACAGTAGATAGACATAGCTTATCTCTATAGAGAGATATTTTTACTACTCTACCACATTCAAACAAACAAACATTTCAATTTCAATTTCAATCAAAGTCTCCCATTTAGGACTTTGAAAGACATGCTCTGGCACATAACCCAGACTTGTACACTTTCCCTAATTTGGACGAGCATCTTTCTTTCATTTAAGAGGCATTGACTGGCATACTTGTACACAAGTAAGGTCCCCCTCTTGAATGAAATGAATTCAGTTATTCTGTCACTCCTTTCAAAATGTTTGTGGTAGAATAGTACAAATACCTCTCTGTAGAGATAATTTCATGTCTCTTTACTGTAAACAGAGATTTAATTCCAAGCTTCAACCTTGAGCTTCAAGCAAGGCACCAAAAACAATTAATTTCCCCTAGTTAGTTCCCCGAACTACATTAAGCTCTGACTTCCACTAGGGATATGTAGGCATGAGGTTCACAAGGAATCTCAGCGAGCTAATAAAATACCAAAAATAGTCAGTCTGTCTATCTGTCTGTCTTTTTCAATCAATTCAATTCTCTCTCTCTAATACAAAGGAGAAACTTTCCCAATCATTAGCAATAAACACAAACACAATGACACAGAGAAGGTTCCTGTAGAGTACTACAGATATGTAGGGTGTTTAAACACTTCCCTATGTATAACCGACCCCCCGGACTCCAGAATTTCTAATCTAGGTGTAAATCCCCACACTTAGCAAACTCCTAGGGTTTAGTTGAGATCTTTTTTTCCCCTTTCCTACTCGTAGGACAAATAAGAAAGTTCGTGTGATATCGTAGGAAGAACTGAAATAAAATTCATCCCACCACGGGCGCATTCTCCTTCCAAATTTCGCGTGAAGGGTTTAGCGTGCCGTCCTCCCAAGTGAAACGGGGAGGTAAAAGAAAACGACACCACAATTAGAACTCTTGCACATTGATCTGTTTGGCCCAGTCAAAACAGCATCTGTCAGAGGGAAGAAATATGGATTAGTCATCGTAGATGATTATAGCCGCTGGACGTGGGTAAAATTCTTGAAACACAAGGATGAGACTCATTCAGTGTTCTTTGACTTCTGCATTCAGATTCAATCTGAAAAAGAGTGTAAAATCATAAAGGTCAGAAGTGATCATGGTGGTGAATTTGAGAACAGATCCCTTGAAGAATTCTTCAAAGAAAATGGTATTGCCCATGATTTCTCTTGTCCTAGAACTCCACAGCAAAATGGAGTTGTAGAACGAAAGAATAGGACTCTGCAAGAAATGGCCAGAACCATGATCAATGAAACCAATATGGCTAAGCATTTCTGGGCAGAAGCAATAAACAGTGCATGCTATATTCAGAATAGAATCTCTATCAGACCTATTCTAAATAAGACTCCTTATGAATTGTGGAAGAATAAAAAGCCCAACATTTTCATATTTCCATCCTTTTGGATGTGTATGCTTTATTCTGAACACTAAAGATCATCTTGGTAACTTTGATTCCAAAGCACAAAAATGTTTCCTTCTTGGATATTCTGAACGCTCAAAAGGCTACAGAGTATACAATACTGAAACATTGATTGTAGAAGAATCAATCAATATCAGGTTTGATGATAAGCTTGGTTCTGAAAAACCAAAGCAGTTTGATAATTTTGCAGATTGTGATATTGATATATCAGAAGTTGTTGAGCCAAGAAGCAACGCATCAGAAGGAGAGCTTCTCAAAAGCAAAGAATCTGAAGATCAAGTATCAGCTTCTCTGGACAATCTAAGCATTTCTGAAGAACCATCTGTCAGAAGATCATCCAGACTCATCTCTGGTCATTCAGAAGATGTCATTCTTGGGAAGAAGGATGATCCAATCAGAACAAGAGCATTCCTTAAGAACAATGCAAACTGTCAATTAGGTCTTGTATCTTTGATCGAGCCAACTTCTGTTGATCATGCTCTAGAAGATCCAGACTGGATAATTGCTATGCAAGAAGAACTGAATCAGTTTACAAGGAATGATGTTTGGGATCTTGTTCCTAGACCAGATGGATTCAATACAATAGGTACAAAATGGGTCTTCAGAAACAAGTCCAGAATGTGAAGATAAGAAGTTCTTATGTATGGGTATCTTCTGAAATAAAATTTGTTTTAAGAAGTTCTGATTGAAATCAATTAGAAATTTGTGATTCAGTTATTACTAACGTTTCATTGTCTAAGTTGATTCAGAATCTCTTTAAAAGCAAAACAAGCTGTAACTGGCTATCCAGATGATAAACACGTGTTCACTATTCCTGGACAAGCGTGCGTGCAGTTGAGGGGACTGTCTACTTAGGTAACTGTGCAAATCACGTCTTTTGTCATTATTATCTCTCCTCACGTCACGTAACATTAAATGCTTTTCATCATTTACTCTCTTTCAGTTTTCTTTTTATATTCTTCAAACGTTTCTTTTCCCTCTTATATTTCTCTCACTTTGCATTCAGTTTCTTTTTCGTTCTCTCTCTTTGCACTCATATCATAAACCCTAGCAGTTTCCAATATCTGCAACTTCATCATGAATCCATCGTCAAGCTCTGGAAATCAAGATAATGATCGGAAACAAAAGAGAAAGGCAACTGCTGAACCAGAAACCAAACCTAAAAGAGTAAGGATCAACTATGACCCTCTCAAAGTGTATCAACCTCTTGACGGTACCCCTCAATCACCTCCCTCTTCAAAGACCTCCACCACCTCTTCCTCCTCATTCATCCTCTCGGAACCACCTTCTTCACCATCTGATATCTCCTCTCCTTCAACCCATCCATCAGATATTTCTTCATCTCTCTCACACCCTTTTCCCACCAGAACACCTAATCCCTATAGTGTTGTTCTTCCCGACTCCAGGTTCACTGTCAACCCTCCCAACCCCTACCACTCAATCATATCTGGAGCTCTTACATTCTGATGTAAATGGCTGGTTGGAGATTCTGGGTGCTGCTCACCTTAACAATCTGGATGAGTATGCTACAAGCAACCTTTGGGATACCTTTCGTCAGGATTTTCTGGTTAGGGCTACAGACACTCAGAGAAGGATCATGTCTGAAGCTCCTGGTATTCGTGGTCTTCGGTTGGAAGTTGGTTAAAAGCAGCTATCACCATCTCATCAGGAACAGAAGTGTTCTTGAGAAGAAGATACCTGCAGATGAGTTGGAAGAAGAAAATCTCTGCAGAGACATCGTGGTGTGGAAACCATGGTTTCCTGTGCTGACTGGAGATTTTCAGTGGCTGTTTAACTGGTTCAGAATGAACCCTTCTGAAAAAGCACCTCACATGGTCTTTCCGAGTAGTGGTTTATCCTGCTGAAGTTGCTGGTCCTACTCCTCCAACAAACCTAGCAGCTATTCTTCAAGCGCTGGAAGATGGAACTTCTGAGCTGCCTGAACCAGAATATGCTAAGGCTACTTCTGAGTCAGACTCAGATGAGGAAATGGAAGATGCACAAGCTGAAGATCTACCAGAAGATCACCCTGCTGAGATTGCTGTCCCTTTTGGCAGAAATACTGGTGCCTCCTCTTCTGGTGAAACCTCAGCTCTGATGGAGACCTTGGAAGCTCTTCATCAGAATCAAGCTATGCTGGCTTCTCGTTTGGACGCGCAAGAAGTAGCCAATGCTGAGTTTTCGCTCCTTCATGGCAAGGCAAGCTACAAGCACTGACGGGATTCATGATGTTCTGGCACGGATTTTGCGTAGGCTAGGATCTTAGTCCTTTGGTCTTTGTAGTTTTTCTTTCCTTGTTGCATCTGTTTTCCTGCATTCCTCTCGTGTAATCCTTCTTGATGAATATCAATGAAAAATTTTCCTTGTTTTTACATTCCAGTGATTTTATTTGTCGTTTTATTCATCTGAATCTTTTGAGATATTCTTTTTGATGTTATGACAAAAAGGGGGAGAAAGATAAATGATAAATGATTTGATTTAATCAGTTGCATTTTCTAACAAGAACTGCAAGTTCTATATGGTTTAAGTGTTTTGCAGGTATAAAGAAGTGAAGAGAATCTTCAAAGCAAACACAAGAAGCAAAACCATAAGAAGTGTTATTCTGTAAAAAAGAATAAACTCATGGAAACTGAAGCAAGCTGAGTGCTGTCAAGCTTCAGAAATCAGAAGCAAGAAAGAAGAATGAATCAGAAGCACTGATAATAGAATTTGATCCATATTTGTCTATTTGCTCTGACAAAATTCTATTTGCTCTGATAACATTATTTTAGCCTATATGGCTCTGATACATATCATGTGTTCTAATATACATTTTATGTTCTGACTCGTTCATGCTGACTTTTGTCGTTTAGTTTTTGTTCTGTAACATTTCAGGATGTAGAGATGCTCTGATGATGCTCTGGTACATTCAACAATGTTCTGATACAAATCTAGCATGAAGTGATGTTGGTAGAAATTCAAGCTCTGAAGCTATCCGAGGGAAGCAGAAATCAGAAGCTGTGAACATTCTAAAGATCCAGAAAACTCAAGTTCTGAAGCTGTCCTAAATGGAAGCAGAAATCAGAAGCTGTGAATGTTCTGAAGATCAAAGAAATTCAAGTTCTGAAGCTGTCCTAAATGGAAGCAGAAATCAGAAGCTGTGAATGTTCTGAAGATCAAAGAAATTCAAGTTCTGAAGCTGTCCTAGATGGAAGCAGGAATCAGAAGCTGTGAGTGTTCTAGGGATCTAAAGAAATTCTAGTTCTGAAGCTGTCCAATGGATGCAGAAGTCAGAAGCTACGAATTCTCTGAAGACAGAAGCTTATGTGATCGTCTCTACCGAAATAATCAGGGAAGTCTTTTATTAAAGTTCTTCGAGTATTTATTAAAGTTCAATTCAATATTAATAAACCTTGGTCCAATGCCAAGTCGTTCCAAATAATTCTCGATCCAACGTCGAGCTTCTTCTTTTTGAAAATCTTTTTCTTAACCATACCGAAAGATCGTGGTGACAAGGGGTGTACACCTCTTGAATACCTCGATTCTTTTGGATTAACACTTTTTAACCTTTCATTAATCACACAAAGTGATCAAGTGACAAGGGGTGCACACCTCTTAAATACCTTGATCCTTTGAATCAAAACACATTAATAAAATCAAGAGATTAAGTGACAAGGGGTGAACACCTCTTGAATACCTTGATCTTTTGAACCAAAAAACGTTAATCAAACCGAAAGGTCTTGTGACAAGGGGTGGACACCTCTTGAATACCTTGATCTTTTGAATTAAAACACTTTAATCAAACCGAAAGGTCCTATGACAAGGGGGGACACCTCTTGAATACCTTGATCTTTTGAATTAAAACACTTTAATCAAACCGAAAGATCTTGTGACAAGGGGTGGACACCTCTTGAATACCTTGATCTTTTGAATCAAAATACTTTAATTAAACCAAGAGGTTAAGTGACAAGGGGTGGACACCTCTTGAATACCTTGACCTTTTGAATCTTTTTTATCAAACCGAAAGATCCTGTGACAAGGGTGTGAACACCTCTTGAATACCTTGATCTTTTGAATTAAAATACATTAATTTACAAGGACAACAAGTGACAATGGGGCTAGCTCCTGTTCAATACCTTGGGTAAAGACGCGCTAGGTGCACACCTATGCTCAATCCTTTGCAAAATGTCCCTTTAAAACACAACTTCAATTTCATTCAACCTTTTTGCCTTATGGCTTTTAAAACTCTTTCTCATAAACGAGACACTTAGTCAATTTTCAATACGAACATACTTCCACATGTGAAGATCGTGTTAGAACAAGATTTGTTCTGATCAATTATCTTAGTTTTGATGATAACAATAATATGAATTTTGCTTAAGATAATATGGTACTCTAATCCAATGCAATTTCCTTTTCATGAAATATATAAAGAGTACGCATAATTCAGCGCTCAGAAGCTTTGTCTCAAAGGGTTCAGCATGCAACATCAGAACATGGTCTGGCAAGACATCAGAAGATGGTCGAAGCAGAATCAGAACATGGGTCTATGGAAGCATCAGAAGAACATGAGATCAGAAGCACTGAAGTTCTGATGGTATCACGCTCAGAAGCACTTCAAGGTCAGAAGATCAGAAGATGCTATGCACCAAGCTGTTTGACTCTGATGATATTCAAACGTTGTATTCACAAACATCAGATCAGAAGGAAGTACAAGTGGCAGGCTACGCTGACTGACAAAAGGAACGTTAAAAGCTATTAAAGGCTACGTCAGTAGACACAGCGGTGAACAAGGCTCGAGGTAGTTGACAAAAGCGTATAACATTAAATGCGATGCTGTACGGAACACGCAAAGCATTAAATGCACTCAACGGTCATCTTCTCAAACGCCTATAAATATGAAGTTCTGATGAGAAGCAAAGTTAACGATCCTGAACAAGATTATTCAAAAAGACTTGCTGAAACGCTGTTAAACTCAAAGCTCAGAATCTTCATCTTCATCAAAGCTCACTACATTGCTGTTGTAATATATTAGTGAGATTAAGCTTAAACGTTAAGAGAAATATCACAGTTTTGTGATTATAGCTTTTAAGAAGCATTTGTAATACTCTTAGAATTGATTACATTAAGTTGTAAGGAACTAGAGTGATCGTGTGGATCAGTATACTCTAGGAAGTCTTAGAAGTTATCTAAGCAGGTTGTAACTAGAGTGATCGTGTGGATCAGAATACTCTAGAAAAGTCTTAGAGGGTATCTAAGCAGTTGTTCCTGGAGTGATCAGTGTGTGATCAGAAGACTCTGGAAGACTTAGTTGCTGACTAAGTGGAAAACCATTGTAATCCGTGCGATTAGTGGATTAAATCCTCAGTTGAGGTAAATCATCTCTGCGGGGGTGGACTGGAGTAGTTTAGTTAACAACGAACCAGGAAAAAAATAACTGTGCAATTTATTTTTATCTGTCAAGTTTTTAAAGCTACACTTATTCAAACCCCCCCTTTCTAAGTGTTTTTCTATCCTTCAGATCGAATATCTTCCACTCGAATGCGATGATGGCCAAAATCATGTCTTATCTTGATTTAGTTATTCATTCTTGTAGTGATCTCATATCCATGTGCGCGTAGTATTTCCATTTGAAAGCGATCGAGTAACTCTCGCTAAAATCAACCAACAAACTTTTCGTGGTTCCTAGCCCGAACTACGATTGCTCTGACTTTCCCATTGCACTAGGGAATACGTAGGCACAAGATACAAACGTCTTGGCGAGCATAATAATAAAAAATCTTTTCTTTTTTCTTCACAACAATAATAAAAACCCTAAAAATCTTTTCTTTTACCTTTTCTCGATTAATAAGCTAAAGAACCCAAACATCATGTAAACACTCAAACACGAAACTAACTAAATGGGTCCCATCGAGTACGATGGAGGTGAGGGGTGCTAATACCTTCCCCTTGCTTAACCGACTCCCGAACCTTAATTTGGTTACGACGACCGTCTTATCCATTTCTTTTTATTTTGTGGGTTTTATCGATATTTTCCCTGTTCTTCTTGGAATAAATAAAGTTCGGTGGCGACTCTGTTGATACTTCGAGCGCGTGATAAGCGCTCAAGTCACATTTTTACCGCTACAGTACTTATTCAATTTTGGTGCATATTCTCGTTTTGTACATGACTTTTGAACCATGTATCCGTTTGTTGACTTCTTTACATGTAACTATACTATTTTGACGATTTCGGAGCTGCTCATGCACTTATCTTTACATTTCGGGACTGTTTTTTTATCGGTTTTGCTTCTGCCCGTAATCAAAAGTCGGGCTTAGGGTCTGAATTTCGGAAAAACCGACTTTATTTTTGAGTCCGTGGGGACGTTTTACCATAGCCATGTAAATTTCGTTCAATTCCGACAACTTTCTTTTTTGACGCTTATTTTGATTTGTACCGATTTCGTTTCCGATTTACTTGTACATGCATGGTTTGACTTCCATTTGACTTGTATAGATTGTTAGCTTATTAATAGTGTACTAATGTGCTTTAGTTTGTTTGATACAGGTTCAATGGCTCCGGATAGAGATGCTCCTAAAGAAAACTCACAAGAAAACTCACAAGAAAGAGATGCTCAAGAAAGAGATGCCACGGATACAAATGCTCCACCTGATACTGAAGCAAAAGAAGTTGCACGAGGCATCACCATTATGAAGGGAATCATTCGACATAGAGACCAAGGATTAGTATACCGTTTGGATTGGAATTCTGATAAACAAGCAATTGGTCCTAATTCTGCAAAGTTGACAAGCTATATTGGTACACTTGTTCGTATGCATATTCCGGTTTCCACAGCTAAATGGAATCTGAAAAGCTTAGAGTTGGATGCGAAAAAAAAAGCGATTTGGGACGAGCTTCAGGTATATATCATATATGGTTAATTGTTGTTATTATCTTGACGATAAATTGTTTTAAATTACTTATACTAACACACTATGCGTATGTTTTTTTTGCAGAGGACTTTTGAGATACCAGATGATCGTAGACGCTACATACTTAGTTTGGTCGGCAAAAGATATAGAGGGTGGAAAGCTTTTTTGACAAACACTTATCTTAAGGATAAAGATGGAAACTTTCTTGAAGAGGCACCGGGACGGCCAAAAAAGTATGAGATCTTCATTGGTGAAAAAGATTGGGCTGAGTTTGTAAATCAAAGAGATGAAGATTTTCGGAAAAGGAGTGCCACGAATAGTGTGAGAGCATTCAAACCCGCGTATCCATACAAAAAAGGGCGTATGGGATATGCACGCTTAGAGGATAAACTTGTAAGTAAATAGAAATGCATTTTAATTAATTGTCTAAATGTGTTTTATTTGACGATTTTATCATTTGTGTCAATGCATAGTTAGAGGAGTCTAAAAGTGAGGAAACTTCACTTCCTGAACATGTGTTGTGGAAGGAAGCTCGTCTGGGCAAGAATCAAGCTGTCGATCCCGATGTTCAGAGAGTTTATGCTGAATGTGTAAGTATAATACTGTGTCTTTAATTAAATCAAATGTTTTTTAATATATAAATGATTTTTTATCTCCACTAATAATTATTGAAATGTAAATGAATTACAGGAGACATTGTCGCAATCGGTGTCCACCGGTGAGGACCAGGATGATAGGAGCATACTTAGTAGAGCACTAGATGCTCCTGAGTATCCCGGTCGGGTGAGGGGTAAGGGTCATGGTGTGACTCCAACCTCTTTTTACAAGCATCCTAGGAGAAGAAATCCTTCAAATGAAGAAGTGTTGCAAAAATTTGCGGAATTGCAAGCACAAGTCTCTGAATTGCAAAGAGATAAAGATATGTATATGAGAGAAAAGTGCAATACTGCATCGGTGAAAGAAACTAGTGATAAAGCTAGTTTCAACTGTCAAAGAAAACTTCCCGAGGTAATTATAAATTTCTTTTCCTTACAAATTGTTCTATTTTATTAACGATAATGACTTTATATTTACTATTGGTTTAGGGCATTTCTTCTTGCCAACTATACTTATCGGCACCGTATTATCGCCTAGTTGGCAAGGGAAAAGTGCACAACATTGTGGGAGATTTACTTCACCATAGACCGCTCCCGGATGGACACCTGAAAGTATCGGTGGATGTTGTATTAGATCATGATGCGGTGCTACCGGTACCTGACATGGTCCTCAGAGACGACATTGCTGCGAGATGCAATAGGGTCATTTGTTGCATGGCCCTCGGAGCTCATTATCATTGGTGATGAGGTATATTCAAAACCATTATGAATCAATTTAGTTTTCGAATGTCAATTTTGCACCCTTACGTTAATTATTTTTTACATTTTAATTTTAGATTGCTCCTACAAAACCCGCAATTAAGGGCAAAGGGATTTTACAGGAGGAGGAGTCTGTTGCATCACTAAAAGAGGTACATTTAAGGTGTTAATATATAATTTGAATGTAAAACTCCATGATTTTATATTTTATTGATCGTTATTTGATTTTTAGGCATCTGCTCGGGAGTCACAACAAGTGACACAGGTCGTTCGTAGCGTACCGCCTAAGGGTCCTCCGAAGCAAGCGGCAAAAAAAGGTGGTGCTTTTTTTCCTCGATATCGGACGACGCTCGGAACACTTGTTGATATGTCCGATTTGAAGGAAGGTGCTCTCCGTCAAATCAATATGGAGGAAGGTATCTTTGGTGTTGAATTCATTTCACATATTGCAATAGATGACTTGGAAGAGATTTTTACACAAGAATAACTAGGCGTCGCTAATATGCACTCGTACATCCGGTAATATTCACTTATCCGATATATTATTTAATAAGTCGAACAATTTATTTACACATTATGTTTATTATGTTTTTCACTCATCCGCTAATATGTTTATAATGTTTTTATTTAAGGTTGTTGCATGACAGAGTGTTGCGCGGGACTGCATTGTCAAACAGATTCCGTTTCGTGTCTTCCGCCCATTGCAGCGGAATGACAATTGATTCGGAACCGGAATCAGTTAGACAGCGCCTAGTCGATAGATTCATGTCATCTGACAATACAGAAAGTCTGATTCTTTAGGCGTATAATACCCGACCAGTAGGGTTAGTTTCTCATTCTTGGTTCATTTAATCTTTGTTTCTTTTGCGTAGCAAAATTTTTATATAACCTATTGTTTTAATTTATAGAGCACACTGGTTGTTGCTTGCTATCAACCCGATAAGAGAAGTTGTATATTTTCTGAATTCGGTAGATGGTGAGTGGAGCAATTATCCGGCTATGAATGAAATTATTGATTTGTAAGTGGGATCGTTCTAAATATTCTTGTATATTTATATATTTAATTATTTCTGAGATTGATCTAAATATATGCTTTTATATTTTTGTTAGATCAATACAAGTGTTCCGAAGTCAACGAGACGCACAGGTATCCCGGACTAAATCAAACAACATTACTTGGATCAAAGTGCAGGTACATTATTTTTCACAATTTTGCTTATAATATTTATGCTACTTGATAAAACAAGACAACTATAAATTCTTATTTGTTTTCTATGTAGTGTCCGATACAGCGGAACAGTTCAAACTGCGGATACTCTGTTTTGAGGTTTATGAAAGAAATCCTTCAAATGAATCAATTAGAGATTCCAATCACGGTATGGATTTATAACTTAATTAGATAACTTCTTATAATTTATTACATTTAACTAAATCATTCATATTATGTTTTTATTCTGTAGTACTTTGATGAATTCCGTGCTGCTTCTTACCCGAAACTTAAGTTGGAAGAAATCAAAGAGGAATTGTGTCAATTTTATATTAATCAACTATTCATGTCGATTTGAAGAGAATATTATAGTACTCCAGAATATATGGTTACTAACTTTGTTCATATTGTTGCCAATTAATATTTGAAGTATAATATTGTTGATGTTAGAGATTTAGTTTGATTGACATAATGATGTATATATATAATTTTGGATATTATAATGGTATTATATTAGTATATATATAGTCCTATACCTATGGTTGAAAATATATCGTCAGAAATGTATTACTGGTCGAAAATATTACAGGTTGAAAATATATTACAGGTCGAAAATATTACAGGTTGAAAATATTACAGGTCGAAAATATTACAAGTCGATCTGGGAGGCTGAAATTATAGGCTGCACTTTAAAATATCTCATTGAGCAACGAAAGCGCTTCTAAAAAGCGCTCTTAAAGGTCACCCTACTAAAGCGCTTTGTTACAAAAAGCGCTGCCAAAGATAAAAAAAAAAAAAGAAAAAAAAAAGCAACCTACCAAAGCGCTTTTGGAAAAGCGCTCTAGTAGGGGGGGCTACCAGAGCGCTTTTTCCAGAAAAAGCGCTCTGGTAGACCCCCCTATAAGAGCGCTTTTTCCAGAAAAAGCGCTCTTATAGGGGGGTCTACCAGAGCGCTTTTTCTGGAAAAAGCGCTCTTATAGGGGGGTCTACCAGAGCGCTTTTAGAAGCGCTTTCGTAGCCTACGCCAGCGCTTTAAAGCGCTGTTAAAGGCCAAAAAAAGCGCTTTTAAAGCCTTTCCGTGTTATAGTGTCACTTTGGCATCGGAGTGCCTTGCAGGAACAACCCCTTTTTTTCCCTCTCAACCGTCCGAACATCAAGCCTTCATTATTGCTGCTCATCTAATCCGCTCGGTAAGATCAATAGGTTAAATGGATTAGTCACCCCTTACTTTAGCCAAATGCTCTTGAATGCTCTTCTTTTCTTCCTCTTCTCCTTCACGTTATCTTGTTCTTCTCCTCTTCTCTTCTTTGTGTTCTATTTTTCCTTTCTTTTCCAATTTTCCTTATTTTCTATGAGAAAATAGAATTCATCTCAGTAAAAGGCCTAGTAATTAACACCTCCCTTTTTACTAATTGTCACCCTGACCCAATTACCATATTTTCATAATTTCTGCAATAGTTCACTAAAATGCCAATTAATCCAAATAATTAATTTAAATTCCAATTAAATTAAATAATGGAAATTATGGGGTGTTACACCGGATCCTCTCGCGGGTTAAGGTCGACGAGGTTTGATTGGAAAAATATAGCAAGTGTACTATTTTCTCGATGTAGTAATAATTGGGGTTATCCCTTGTGTCGATCTCTTGAGGACTGCGCAGAAACTTAAGTGTTTTAACAAATTCAATTGAACAAAAGCTCCTTGGTTTGTTTAAATGTTGTTTGCAAAATTATAAAATATGAATTAAAGATTAATAATGAAATAAACTTGTATTAGACAAATAGTAAAGTAATGCTAGGGGATTGTGTATGAAATTCCTTATAATAACAATACTCTTAAAATTTGTGAGATCATCACTAATTCATATCATCACCAAATTTTGAGTCAGACTTTCCAAAATTCCTTTAAAGAAAATCATTTAATATTTCTTTTATACCCAAATTCCTTCGTGGTATAATAAGAATACTAACCTCGTTGTTTCAACAGAAAACTTACGGTTACAAATCTATATCTCAATTCCTTGATTATACAGATTTATATTTTTATAAAAAAGCAATAACCTTGGTTTTCCAACCTAACATTAACCATAAATCAAAGCCTTATTTTCCAATAATGGTTTGCATTAAGAACACTATATAAAAAGATGATAGTGAAAAAGTCATGAAATTACTAATAAGATAAGCAAATTGTCATTACAATAGGAAATCAGGGACACCCCCCTAGCATTGGGGGGTTTAGCCTCTCATATTCATGAAATTAAAAACAAACATAGTAAATGAGAAATTCATTACAATAAAATTAGGATGATTTTGATCTTCAATAGCTTCCGCGGTTGAGAGATCTCCGTTTTCCCAACAATTGCATGTATCTGCTCCTCTCCAAAATTGTACGTTAAAAATAAAATTTTCAATTCTCCCAGATGCCTTCTTTTCTTGAAAAATAGGTCTAAGTAGTGATATTGTGTTTCCATCTAGTGCAGAATGACAAAATTGCCCTTAATGAGTCCAAATTGAGCAAACAGCAAAAATTCAGCATTTCTACACATTCACGCTGACACGGCCGTGTCAAATGACACGGGCTGCCCGTGTCAGCTTCTGCCCACGCCCTTCTCTTGCTGTTTACATGACACGCCCGCGTCAAACGACGCTGGCAGCCCGCGTCAAACTGGTAGCCCGCGTCAAACTGGCAGCCTGCGTCAAACGACACTGGCAGCCTGCGTCAAACTGGCAGCCCACGTTTTCTTCTGCTCTTGTTCTAATTCTTTTAGAAACTTTCTTTTTTTTCCTGAAATCAATAAACACTGCCAAAACAATGTCTCAAAAGCATCTTATATAGAAAAACAATAAAATAAGAACTAATTTGCAAAATGTTAGAAAATTAAATAAAACGATAGAAAACTAAACCATGGTGTTACCGGAATGAGCGATTTCTTACCAAATAATCGATGGAAAGTATGTAAAATTGGTGACCGATCACAACCCCAAACTTATCTCATTGCTTCTCCTCACGCAATGCATGAACAGACAAAACTGAGGTCACCCCTGAATTTAGCTTACCACAATACAACCGTGTTTTTCGCAACTCAACTTCCACCATTCCGGTCAATCTTGACAGATACACAACCCGAATCGCCCGCTTCACTTCCACATTAACGTACTCCTTCACCTGTAAGCTTTTTCACACATCTCACCAATTCTCTCTAGGTTAAGAATAACAATTCACTCACAAGTCATAATATGCAATACCAACTTTTAAATTCGAATACATTCTACTTTCATACAAAAACACACTGCACACACTTTTTGAGGTCTTTGGGTTGTAACGGGGCTTAGGACAGGTGGGATAAACAAGGAATAAGATACGCAAGGGGTGTAGGCTCAGGATTTGTGTTGTTGTTCTTGTTTTGGTGCTTCGTTTAGTATCATGGGATTCAATCACCGTTTCTACTACTTTAGCTTCACTCAATTGTTGCTTTGAGCGTATGATGAACTAGCGATATCTCTCTGCTTAGGCGAGTGCTAATTCCAATTCTTCTCTTTTTTTTTTTCAACACTTTTTTTTTCGCACTCGCCTTTCTTTTAGGTGTACTACCCCAAACTTATAATTTTGCACTGACTTAACAACAACATCACACACTCATGCCGAGCAGGGTAGGAAAAAAATATGGAATTTATTTATTTTTTCTTTTTGGCCAAGGGTTAATAGATGTGGTTAACACAAACAAGGGATACAGGCTCAAAGGGGTTTGCAATGGATGAACATAATGAAGGGTGGCTGAAAAAGGCTCAATGTTAACACAAACAACGTGCCTCAGTGTGTGTCAACGTATAGTGTCATATGAGTAGAACATACGCAAATTCAAAGAGGTAAAGTCATACCTGACTATTCTCTCATTATGATGCATTTTTGGCTTTTTGAGTTCTCACTTTGTTGGGCATAGCTTACAGGATCAATAGTATTTCTTGTGCAATGTTGCTTCTTTTTCGGTTCATGGATGCCAACTTTCAATCTCAGTCCAGTGTTGTTAAGTTGCGTCCCACAATAATTTAGTTGTATCACTTTCAGGGGTGCCTGGGGTGCATCTTTCTCCTTTTTCTACCACTCCATCAATCATTCAGTATATATCATCAATCTATAACACAATGTCAACATAACACACAAACAAAAACAAAAATGGAAATCAACTAAAAGCAAATGAAAAGAACCCCTCCCACACTTGAACTAAACATTGTCCTCAATGTTTTAGAACCAGGCTTGGATAGGTTGCTTACAGAGGTATTGCATTCCAATGATCACTTCATAGCTTCCACTAGAGATGCTCTCTTTTATTTCCTGAAAATAAAACAATCAAACAGAAAAATTAATTATTAAAACCGTGGGTTGCCTCCCACGAAGCGCTTCGTTTAACGTCGCATGGCTCGACGGTCCATTACCCTTTATTATTAAGGGTATTTCCTTTTCCAAACCTTGTTGCTTTTCACTTCCGCAACCACGAACTCATGAAGATGAAAAGCATGGATAACTTTTCTCTTCAATTTTCTTCCCACATTCCTCTTGACTTCATTAGCTTTCTTAGGACTTTTGATAGCTACATAAGTTGGTTCCATCAGAGAGGCTATGCTTGAACCTTTTTTCTTGGAGATTTTTAAGATTTTTGTCTTCTTCTTCACCTTCCGTCATACCAGTTGAAGTTTTCTCATTCACACCTGACCTATGTTTCCTGACTCCTAACATCTTCAAGGTTACTTCTTCATCAAATGATTTCAGCGTTAGCATCCCTTTTTAAATGTCAAAATTACATCGGCCTGTCGACAAAAAGGGTCTCCCAAGAAGGATAAGAGTTTCTTCATCTTCCGGAATGTCCATGATGTGAAAGTCAACAGGGAAAACAAACTTATCAACTTCCACTAGTACATCTTCCGCTACCCCATAGAATTTCTTAACGGTGCGATCGGCGAACCTTAACTGTGTCTTACTTTCACTAATCTTATCTAATTCAAGCTTTTTGAAAATGGATAAAGGCATTAAACTCACACTAGAACCAGAATTGAGGAGTACCTTTTTAAATGCTATATTCTTGATAGTGCATGGTATCGCCACTGCCCCAGGGTCTTTCCTCTTTGTTGGGATCCTTCTTGCTGAAGAGACTATACCACACTTCTCGGTTGCAATTTTTGGTTCTCCACCTGGTGATCTCTTTTTCGCCAACACCTCCTTCATAAATTTCTTATACAAAGGCATGTGCTCAAGTGCTTCAAAGAAAGGTAGATTTACCTCTAACTTTTTGAACAACGAAGTAAACTCCCTAAAGTCTTTCTCTTTTGAATCCTTCTTTGTCACTCTGGAAGGGAAAGGTAGTTTGATAACCGGTTCAGCATCTTTCTTATTTTTTTCTTCAAATGCTTTAACCGATGGTATCACAACTTTTGGCTCTTTTGGGTTCTCTCTTATTTCCAAATCTACCTCTATTACCATAGGATCATCTATCTCCTCTTTTTCTTTTTCCGATTCTAAAACCTTTTTACTCCTTGTTGTAACAGCATTAATCTTCTCTTGATCTTTCGGATTTTTCACAGTTGCGCTCGGAAAGCTACCTTGTGCCTGTAGAGTGAGATGTTGTGCTATTTGACCCACTTGAACTTCTAGATTTTTGATCGAAGATGTGGTGTTCCTTTGGTTGTTTCTGGTTTCTTCTTGAAACTGAGAGCATTGTCCAGCCAGTCTCTCAATAGCTACTTCCCACTCTGCCTTCTGAGGATTTTGT